>NC_142048.1:45495620-45804508 GCF_982192425.1 Myodes glareolus
GAGGGAGTGATCTCACCGGGGACAGCAGGGACAGTGGAAGGTGAGCTTACTTTTCACTAGGACCTAGCATCCTTAGTCTCTCTCTCTCTCTCTCTCTCTCTCTCTCTCTCTCTCTCTCTCTCTCACACACACACACACACACACACACACACACCTGTGAGATACAAACATGCAAAGCAAGGGGCGTGGTCTCTGGTTCCCTGGTTATAGAGCAAGTCTCACTTACATCACAAGCTTGTGGACTATGGTTCCACTCACAAAAGCCAGTTTCTGGATAAAAGTTCAGGGAAACCTGTCCCCATAGGACAGGCAGGGTGGTAACTCAGGGAAGCCATTTCAGTCAGTCAGTCACTCGATCTGACCTTCCACCAAGAATGGGAGACAGTTTATATGCAAAAAGTGCAGGATCCCATGCGCCTGTGTGTGGGGGTCTTCGCTGACCAGAGTCTGATATATGCTGCTCGCTGGAATCCTCACTTTGACAACGAGGATTCTAAGACTCGGGGATGGGAAATAGAAACCTCTGTTCACACAGCTGGTAAGCAGTGGAGTTGTGTTTAGAAAGCGAATCTACTAAAGGCCGAAACTTTCTCTAGAACCCTTTAAATTCCTTTTATTTTATAAGATGTCACTGAATAGATTTCTGGGTCAATACCAGTCTTATTCAGATAGAACACGTGTGTGTCCTCAGGCTTGACGTGAGTCCTCCCAGTTCTAAGGCACTTCTCAGGCCCCTAGCACGGCAAGGTGGGGCTGTCTGAAGCGGGGAGTAGATGCACGTGGCCCATGGGCTTCACCATGTTTGTGTTCTGGGTGCTTAATGCTGACAGATGAAAACGTCTCCACGGCTCCAGACTCAGGACGTTTAGAACGAGATTCCCTCTTATTCCCGTCTCTATTGGCTAATGGGGGATGGCAAGCACAGGCTTTTGGACAGCATGGCTGACTATTTTTGTGTTTCCAGTGACCTAGCTGCCTTCTAGGAAGAGCCCAGTGGAGGACGTGAAGTGACAGGGCTTTGGTCTGGGAGGTGAGTAGGAGCCTAGAGAAAAGGAACAGGAACACACACACACACACACACACACACACACATCACCCCCAAGCCTGCTGTCCTTGCCAGCTATGGAGGTTCTGCAGTCTGAGCACCTGGCCTGCCTGGGACTTGCTGATTTAGACCAGAGGATTTTATGGTCGGAAAATGGCTTTCAAATTTGTTTGGAATTACCCAGGGCACATTTTAAACACTCAAATCGCCATCTTCATAATTTTTTTTTAACATTTGCAATTTTCCTTAGTACGATTCCACTGTCTTCCCTGGCACACCCCTGACAGCTCAGTCTTTGGACTCTTTCCCGGTGGAAAGAGCCCCCGCAGCAGCATTTCTACAGCAAACACCCTGAAGATCAGGGGTACACTGTCTAAGGCCTGAAGCGGGTCTGTGTTCTCTGCTGTGTACACTGTCGACTAAGTTCAAGAGAGCTAGAATCTCAGAATACGACCTTATTAGGAAGCAAGGTCTTCGGATATGTAAATTAGGAGCAACGAGGTCATCCTGGTTACTGTGGCCCTAAATCTAATTCCTAAGAAGAGGCTAAGATAAGCAGAAGAGAGAGTGATAGGGAGGTGGGGACAGACATGGTGAAGCCTTGAGTTAAGAACCCTTAAGATAGCTAGTCCTGGCAAGGGAAGGCTTGCCCAGAGCCTTCTGAGGGAGCTGGCGAACTGACACCATTTTCGTCTATTCTGGATCAGGAAGAAAACATCTCTCTTCTGGTATCGTAAGCCATCCAGCTTGTGATGATGCCCTGTGGTGATACTAGGAAAGAAACACACCCTCTCGGGGTCACTTAGAGCTTTGTCAGCCTCTAGAAGGCGCAGAGGAAATGCCCTCCAAGTCCCCTCCCATCTTCCTTCCTTCCATGAACCTGTGCAATTCAGCTTCCCAGGGCAGAACCGAGCAGAACTGCATTGCGTCTGTTAAGCTGGCGTATATTAAGTGCCAAGTCTTTCATTATCTTCAGCCATTCTTACATAAATGTTACTCTACACATCTTTGGTGTCTCACCCCTACTTTAGGCTGTGTTCTCGCAACGTGAGGAGACTTGGTGGGTTCTTTAGCCATTCTTACATAAATGTTACTCTACATATCTTTGGTGTCTCACCCCTACTTTAGGCTGTGTTCTCGCAACGTGAGGAGACTTTGTGGGTTCTTTAGCCATTCTTACATAAATGTTACTCTACACATCTTTGGTGTCTGGCCCATACTTTAGGCTGTGTTCACACAACATGAGGAGACTCAGTGGGTTTTAAAAGAATCCTAGCTCTTCCACTTGTCTGTCTTAACTCTTCTGAAAGTTCTACGTGGACACTCTGGGACCCTCCAAAAGAGCCGAGACCCTGACTCCCTTTGCCTCCAGTGTCTCAGCGGCTCCCGCCACCCCCTCCTTTAATTGCGGGAGCCCTTGCCCCTATGGGCTGTCAGGGGGCTCTGCACATTTTATACCTGACAGGACCTCTCCCAGAAACCCCGGAGGGAGACACCGTTAAAATGTTTTATGTTGGGGAATAGCTTGGTTTCTGTGCAATAAAAACCAAAGCCATTGAACAAGCAAGCTCCTGGGTAATTACTGGGATGGAGGAGATAGCTTCCATATGCCGGTGGGTGCTGGGGGCCCAGTCTGCATCTGTTCCCTTTGTTCTGTCAGAGAGCAGAGCCAGGAGGGGGGCTGACCTCTCGATAAACCCTGAACCAGAACCCTCCTTGAGCTTTGGGAGGAGGGACAAAGGTGGCAGAGGGAGGTCAGAGGGCAGCCACATCTGGCTGGGGTGGGGGGGTCTGGGAGGGAGCGGAGACAGGGAAGGGGGCTGGGGCTGCTCACCTCTAATCAATAATCCTGCTACCAGAGATCAGAGAACCATTCATTAGCAAGCTCGTTAGGTGATTGATAGGCTTAATTTTCCTGTCAAATGTGGACTTCCCTTGTAAACATGTCAATTGGGGAAAGTTCAAGCTTGTCACTTGGATTTATGGCTGGAATAACATGTAGGTGGAAAAGAGGGCCAGCTCCCCAGTGAGCAGGCTGGTGGCTCCGAATGTGAAGGGCAGGGGAGCCAGGTGCCTGGAAACACCCTTCCTCCTTCTTCATGCAGCTGAGATAACAGCTCTCATCCTCGGAGAAGTGGCCCAGGTGGCTTCCACTACCCCATCCAGTCATCCCCTGCCCCGGCACCTCCCTCCTCCCACAGAGCTCTCTCAGACTCAGTTACTTTCCCGCGAGGGAGACCCAGAGGGACAGCCATAGGTTGGAAAGGCTCCCCTCGGCTGTGTCTCCTTTTGAGTCGTCCGGGGAGAGAGGAACAGAACAGGAGCGGAAAGTACACAAACAAGCCATCAGTTCCTCAGTGATCTGGAAAATAACCCGCGGCACTTGGGGGACAGATTAGAGGAGAGGTGGGCCCAGAGAAAGCAGTCGCTCGGAACAAATGGTGGGACAGTGGAGGACAAGTGTAGCCAGGGCCCAAAGGGTGGTCCTGGGGGGTGCGTTTGCCACAGTCTCTAGTTCTTGCAGCTCATTAGGCTGGCCAAGCACAGCCAGACTCCTCAGACAGGCAAGAAGCTCAGGCCCTCTACAAGTGAGCACTGGATAATTGAAAATCCAGTTCAAGACTCTCTGCCACCAGTAGGGTTGGGGTCACAAAGAGCTGGCCGTCGTAGAGAGGCTCCCTGGGACTCACCCCCTGGACTTCTTTGACCAACAGATGCTGGAATCTTCTTGAAGAAGTCTTGCTCGGGGTCACCTATTGTACACTTTCCTGTAGCGTGACACTGGGCCACCTGAGAGGAGGGACCTCTGTCTTTCCTGTCGCTGTGTGCTCTGCGGTACCTTGTGGGAAACCCGAGTATCCCTGCTGGATGCCGACAGTTGGGCAGGTCCTGAGCCTAGCTGTGGCTTGGACCATGTTACTACGTCATGACTCACGGTCCTATGTGTGGTGGCACCGAACTCTCTTTATTGGGACCCTCAGTGTCAGCAGAGTTAGAGCAAGGAAGGGACTTAGGTGGCAGATGAGACCTGTAAGGAAGACCTGTTCCTAGCACTGATCACGGTGTGTGTGTGTGTGTGTGTGTGTGTGTGTGTGCGTGTGTGTGCGCAAGTGTCTGTGTGTGCATGTGTGTGTGCACATATGCAGAGCCGTGCTCAACTGAGTTATAGTTATATGCAGGCCTCTGAACCCCTCCTGACCTTTTGCACCCTAACAACTCATTTCTGGTTTGGAAACACTGTGTCCTGCATGGCTCAGTCCTGGAAACCTAACTGGGGTGCTGAGAGAATGAAGAAAGGACAGAGACACATACAGGAAAGGTGGAGTCTGGTGGGTTCAGGTGGTAGTGTCTCACCCACCAGCAGCAAGCCGGAAGCTCACCGTCTTTATTGTATACATTTGAATCAAGGACACAGGCTACTGTGCACAGTGGGGCAAGGAGGTCCGTCCAGCTAATTTTCTTACAAGGGCTTTGTAAGGAAGCAGTCTTGGAGTGCAGCCATCCTGGAAGAGGAAGCTGTGGTTGACAGTTCCTACAGAGACCCTCAACATTTGCCCTCAGAGCAGAGTCTAACCCAGGGAAGACATTTTCGTGGGTATGAGGCACTGGGATCCTTGGTATGGTTATATCAACAGCACATAGTCATTCAGGGCGTCATCAGGACAATCACTTGGCGTTTCCTCAGACCCCCACTTGGAGATGTTCTGTCCTTTGGAGCATAACTTTCTGGGGCCTCAAACTGTTCAGTCTGTATTCTAAGGTGACGAATGAGAAGAAAGCTCTTGCTAGCCTGATGACCCACTTCCTTTCATCTTCCTCTTCTTGCTGGCATTGAAAGTTTGATTATTTGTATGGGCTGGCTCCGCCTCAGTGTTGTTGAAGAGGGACGGTGTTAGTCAAATCTTAACACTGTGACAAAATCCCAGAGGAGATGAACTTACGAGGGGGTAAAAGGAGGTGGGGGTGGTTATTGTTGCCTGGCGATTTCAGTCCGTGGTTTTGTGATTCGATAAATTCTGTGAGTGGCAAGGCATCACCTCACGGTGAGAACATCACGTAGGAGAAGCTGTTTACTTCGTGACAGTCACAGAGCCAACATGAATGTCAAGAAGAGGTTGGGGGGGTCACATGATCCCTTTAAAGAGCACCCACAATGGCCTAAGTTCCTCCCACAAGTCTCCACCTCTGAAAGGTCCCAACACCTCACAAAAGATCACAGACTTGGGACCAATCTTCATGCCATGAGCCTTTGTGGGGCAGGAAGGATGTGAGCTACAGCAATAACAACAATCATAAAGCCGCCACTTTCTGGGTACTCACCAGGCACTCCACAAATATCACCTCTTCTGACCCATGACAAACCCCACCTCTGCCATCACCACTCAGGCGCTTTGGGGGATCTGGTCAGTGTAAGTCAGGACCACAGTGTGTGCCATGGGCTGGGACTGAAGACCTTCGGCTGCATGACTTCAGAAGTCTATGCTAACTGAAGGAAATTGCACTGTGTCCATTGAACTGGTCAGAAACTCAGTTTTGTTTCTATTGTCCGGCTCTCTGGGCACCTAGTAGCAGACATTTTTGTGATGTATTTTTAGGTTTTTTTGTAACATGAGGTCCTGCTTGTTGGGGAATTCTGTCTTGCCTGGTCCCCCAGCCGTTTAGTCCCAGAGAAAATCACACAGAGGTCTCTATATAAATTATAAACTGATTGGCCCATTAGCTCAGGCTTCTTATTGGCTCTTGTTTATATTAACCCAGTATTCTTATCTATGTTAGCCAAATAGCTCAGTACCTTTTTCAGCAGAGCAGGTCACATCCTACTTCTTCGGTGATCTGGGCAGTACTGCTGAGGGAGCTTCCTGCTTCCCAGAATTCTCCTATTCTTCTTGCCCCGCCTCTACTTCCTGTCTAGTTGTCCCACCTATACATTCTGCCTGGCTAATGGCCAATCAGAGTCTATTTAAAACATAATTGATAGAATACAGATTTGTTCCACACCATTTTTCTTCTATATCACAGAACATCTTTTCTCCCATAGAAAATCTGGCATCCCTGGGGAGTTGGACTGCCACTGTAATCTTGTCTTGAATTGAGCTTGTAAAATGGCTCTAGGAGCAAGTTTGGGCACAAAAGCCCCATTGAACAGAGCAGTAAGTGAAGTGTGTGTGTGGGGATTTGACCACCAATCCTGGAGACCTTTCCTGACAGGAAACAAGACCCTTCCCTTTGACACAGTCAAGACCATTCATCCCTTGTCCAGAAAATTCCCTCTGGAGGCTCTTGCTTATCATTGTTGTAAAAGTAATACACATCTTTTAATGAACACCTGCTAAGTGCCACAGGCAGCCCCAGATGTAATTTGCTCATGCCTTTTCTTCAGTCACCACAGTGCAGGGAAAGAAGCAGAGGCCTAGAGAATAAGTCAGTTCCCTGAGGCTTGAAAGGAAATGTTTCTCAGGCTCAGAGGCTGTGCCAAGTCTACCAACCTCAATTCCCTGTGTTCTTGGGCACCCAGCACCCACTGCCCTCCCTATTCCCCCACCACCATCCTTTCTAGACCTCCTTGGCAACCACATGTTTCCAGAGACAATGGTGAATGCTTCTTCCTGGTCAACCACCTCTGGCCTTCTGACATCTGCATAGTGATGAGGTAGAAGGGTCTGTGGCCTGTGCTATCCATGTGTCTGTGGAGTATCCAGGGCAGGCTTTCCCAGGTAACTGAGAGTTCCTCTTATCCTGGGTGGTCTAGCTGGGAGGAAACAGATAAGATTCACTAATAGCTTTCCTCAGGATGCAAGAAACATCCTCAGGCTTCTAGACTGCAACTACCAGGGGCAATGGACATTTCTTTTTGGTTCCTGCTGATGTCTGGATTCAACTCTTCGTTTGGGGAATCACCTTCTCATTTCCCATACCTTGACAATTATTTTGGACCCACTCTCATGGTTTTTTAAAAAATTAATTTGTTTGTATGTGTCTGATGTAAATATATGCATGTGTTTGCATGAGTGTATGTGTGTACATGCACGTGTTGCATGAGCATGTGCATGTGTGTGTGCATGTGTTTGCATGAGTGTGTGTGTGTACATGCACGTGTTGCATGAGCGTGTGCATGTGTGTGTGCATGTGTTTGCATGAGTGTGTGTATGTGCATGTGTTTGTGTGTGTACATGTGTGTGTATGTGCATGTATGTGTGCATGTGTACACATTTGGAGCACAGAGGCTGACTTTCAGTTCCTTCCTCTGTTTTTAGTATCTTCCACCTTATTTTTGGGACAGGGTCTCTCACATATCTGTAGCTTGCTGACTTGGCTGAACTAAGTGGCAGGTGAGATCCTGGCCAGTTCCCACCCCCTGAACACCATCATGCTCAGCCGTACCCTCTGTGCTGGGGACCTGAACTCAGATCTTCACACTGGCCCAGCAATGCTCTACTCACGCCTCTCCAGCACCCCCCACCCTGATTTTTTTTTATGGCTAAATTTTAGCAAGAAAGTGTGCTCTTGGTTTAGCAAAATGTCCTTCCACCTACTCAGCCAGCTGCATCCTTGAGTCCCAGTAATTTCATGACAAGCAAGACTTTGATGAACTATCCCCATTTCAAAGAGATGGGGAGGCTCTTTAGGGCACATGAGGTACAACCCTTGTCGGCACTGGAAGGCCCCGGCTCTGCTGCGCTGGCACTAGCCCCTGGGAACTGGCAAGTGAGATGAATTAGAAGCCTGGAGCAAAATATTTGGTTTCGTGCAATTTACTTTCTTTCTCCTACTTGCTTAAAATTCAGTGGAACAATTAAATCTTAAAAGTGTCTTGTGGGCGCTTTGGGCTCCCTTTTCTTTCAAGTTTATTGATTGTATTAGGTATTACTCACAAAAGCAGGACTTTTTTTTTTTCTTTTTTAAACATTTAATCACATCATTTGGTTGAAACCCAGAAAGAGACAGTCTATAAAGTGACTGAGTACCAACACTGCAGCATGGAAAACCTCACACCTATGTACTAACAACCTGGAAGGCACATTTGAATTGAGGCATTGGCTGTGCCCAGTGGAGAGAGAGAGGGAGGATGGCTGGGTGTTCTTGTTCAGTAGCAGAGGGCGTCACAGGAATATGGAAAGCCAAGAGGTTTGAGGATCTGGAAGAAGAGAGCTGAGCAACAATGATGCTCTTCATTTCTTTGCCCGTAGTGAGTCTGATAGCTGCTTTAATCGGATGTTTGTTACCTAGGGTACCCAAGTGAGAAAAAGAGAGAGAAAGAGAGAGAGAGAGAGAGAGAGAGAGAGAGAGAGAGAGAGAGAGAGAGAAGGATTTTGGCTCACAGTTTTGAAGATTTCAGTCCAGGATTGGCTGGCTGCTTTGCTTTGGGTCTGTTGAGGTGTGGCTCATCACGGCACACAGCAGGGGTAACATCTTGTTTTCTGCTAGCTACTAAGGAAAGAAAGAAGGGGCTGGTACCCACCACATCCCCCTGGGCGCCATTGCCCCCAGCGATCTCCGTTCCTCTAACTAGACCCACTTGTTAAAATCTCCACTCCCTCCACTAACTCTCTAGGCTGGGAACCAATCTTTCCTTCCTTCCTTCCTTCCTTCCTTCCTTCCTTCCTTCCTTCCTTCCTTTCTTCCCTTCCCTTCCTTCTCTCTCCCTTCATTTACTTTCCTTTTCTTTCTACAAATATTCTTATTTATGAGCTATGTATTCAGCTCTTTAGAAAGAAAAATCGAAAATGAGATTTTCCTATACAACCCAGGCTAATCTCAAAATCATGATCCTGCTGCCTTGGCCTCCAGAATGCAAGGATTACAGGCGTGTGCTACCCACTGGGCTGAATTTGCAGCTTTCAGAACCATAGCACCAAACAGAGTGTCGTAATTGCAGACATTCGATAAGCGAAGGGGTCATGGAAGGCAGGGAAACCCCATAAGTCAGTATGTCTTCCAAGAGGCGTCTTCTAGGCACCAGAGCTGGTCAGGACCTGAGCCATTTACAGTCAGAAGGGCCGATTAAACCAGGACTACTGCTGCTTGAGCTGATTTTTGTTGTTTTTCTACAATGCAGGTTAAAAGGCATTTGAGAACAATGAACCATCAGGGCTACCTCCTGTCTATCCGGGAAGAGGGAGGGCTGGCGTCTCGCTCCATTTCAGCAATGGGGCCTCACAAGAGGCTTCAACATGGAGCCCCTGCAAAGATGGAAGTGAGCCTTTCTCGGCAAAAGAGGAAGCGAAGCAGCGGAGGGGGTGAGGAGGTGGAGGAAGGAGCTTGGCTGCCTGCGCTGTGTGCTTTGATGGCCTTATATTTCCAAGTCCTGGGAAAGAAGAATTGGAGCTGCAGAACTCAATATAGAGCAGCGATCTGTGGTCGGGGGAACGCGGCACATCTGCCTTTTATAGGTTTGGAATGAAAAATGTTTTTAATTAAGGAGTGGAATTGGGACTTTTAGTCTTGCTACATGCTATGTACCTGTCAAACCTGCTGGATGGGAATTTAACTGTGACCTCTCACCCCCCACCTACATTAACCAAAGGACTGCTAGAACCCAGAAGAACCGAGTACCCTCGAGAATGCCTCTGTGCCCTATTCGAAACAGAACGGACCCCAGTGCAGAAAACCTCTGTCCCTCCTGGCGTGGGCCATTGTGACGTGATTCCAGATGATTGTGGAAGTGAAGGATGGTCAGTATCATCGTCTCTTACAGACTGGCATCGCAAGTCAAGCGGCTTAGGGGCCCAACATAGCTCTAGTGAGGATAAAAACCCAGAAATGATTTCTAAACAAAGTTATGATGTGAAATCACACCAGAAACGAAAGAAACCTCCTAAGGAGTGCTCACCCCTCACCCTGCATGTCCTCTGAGGATGGCAGCTGACCCTGAGATGCCCCACAAGGGGCTGGGCTGGACCTCCTGGGAGTTGGAAGGAAGGAAAAGGAGCTGCAGCGAGAATCACCTGCTCTCTCCTGGTCAACTACAGGGTTGTTTGAACTCAGTTTCTGGGCTCCTGTATTCTCACAAGTGGCTTCAGCTCTAAGGTGCGGCCACAGGAAGCAGGGCTTCTTGATCTCCAGGGAGTGGACTGGAACTCTCCTTATGGATTTTCAAAGAGGAAGACGGCCTCATGGTAGTTCCGTGCTTTCCGAGGTCTCAATACCTTCTGCATTTTTACACATCCTTCTCACTGACTCTTTTTTCTTCTTCTCTACCCTATCTATCCCATCCCATCTCAATTCTTGGATACCCCTTGGATACCTTTGCCTTTTAACAGGTAATGAAAGCGTTTTACTATGACCTCTGTGATTTTTAGCTGAAGCAAATTCTTGAGTTAGCCTACCAAAGGTGAGCCATGCTTTCTCTTCTCCCCCTTTTCTTCCTTTTCCCTCCTAGCTGTAAACTTGTGTTTAATCTACACATTGGTAAGGGAGTTCCACCTCCAGTTCAAAAGTCACCTCCATGCTGAAGTGTCCCCTCTCACTAGGCAGAGACGACTGTTCCTATGTCCACGGCTGGACCCTTACTGTTAGTTACCTCCTTAATTCACAACCTAGGTCATCGTGTCGGCCTTCCTTGGATGGTCAGCCTCCTCAAGTAGAAAAACCATGGTTGCCTTTGCATTTCTAGCACTTAGTACAATTTCTAGCCTGTTGAAAACACCCCCACAATTGTTGTTAAATGGAACTTAGGGGGTTGGAGAGATGGCTCAGGGGTTAAGAGTACTGACTGCTCTTCCAAAGCTCCTGAGTTCAGTTCCCAGCAACCAGAAGGTGGCTCACAACTATCTATACTGAGATTTGGTGCCCTCTTCTGGTGTGTGTATACATAATAAATAAAGAAATCTTAGAAGAAGAAGGAGGAAGAGAAGGAGGAGGAGGAGGAAGAGAAGGAGGAGAAGGAGGAGGAGGAGCTGAGTCCAGAGTAGAAGAATGACAAGTATCAAGAAAGCCATGGTAGATTTTGTAAGTTTTGATGGAAAGAAGTGATTCTCATGAAATAAAAATCAATTCTTGGTTGTCTGCCCTGGTTAAAGTCAAGGACAAGTGTAATTTATCAACTATATTAGGCTTCTCTCTCTCTCTCTCTCTCTCTCTCTCTCTCTCTCTCTCTCTACTTATACATCCATATAGATATATCTAGATATATCTCATGTCAAAAAATATTTACAATTACTGCATAAATTAAATTATATTGCTTTCATTTCTTTTGCCGGGCTTGTTCATTTTCTTCATGATTGCATACAGAAAAGGCTAGACTTTCATCACACTTAGTATTACGTATTGCTTAATAGTCAACACTGATAACTGCTAGCACTTGGGACGGGGGGCTCGCCCCATGTGTCAGACACTCTCTAAAACACACTGCATACATTAACTTATTTCCTTGACATGGCGAACCTCCAGGAAGTTAAATGTGAGTCAGAACTGGTAGCACCTTGCATGATTACAAATAGAAATTTCATAATACCCTATAGCCACAGAGATGGCAGAACAGCTGGGAATATACATATGTCAAATGCAGAGCTATTGTGACCTAATGAGAGTATCTGATCCACACTTTCGGGAGTTTTGCTAGCTGATGTAAAGAAATGTTGACATTTTGGCTTGCAAGCATTAGAACAGGAAGGTCTACCCAAACTATAGTGTAGTGTAGTTTGCACTGCAGTGGGGCTGATGTCTGTGTGGAAGGGTTGGGGAGACGTTGGGAATGGAGCCCAAGCTTCCTATCACATGGATCATATGCAGCTGATTCATAGGTGTGTGAAAGACCCCAGGCCCCGAAGGTGAACGCAGGTCCACGCATCTCAACCATGACAATATGGTTGACTGGCTTCCTGGGGCTTTGTTTCACTGAGCCATGGAGAGGGATGTTGTCTTAAGATAGTGACTCTTGGTGACTAAATAAAACTGGAGAAATGGAAGGAATCACAGATTCTAAAGGGCTCCCTTTCTATTTGGGAGCCAAATTAATCTTTGGAAATTATGAGAAAACAGGCCATTGTCTTAGTGCTAAGGCACCAGGGCATTAATACGTGCCTGCTTAGTGAATCACCAGATTTCTCTCTGGCCTACACTGGGTCTGAGCTGGCAATTTCTTATCTCATTATGTTAGGTTCACACCCTATTAGTATTTATTTTGGTTAATATAATACAATTACAGTATAATCATATCAGCAGCTTTCAGATCATGTAAGAAAAATAAAAGTTATTGAAACACTAATACTAATGAGGAGTGATAGAAAGTGGCTAATGCGTTGAGAAGCTTGCACCCAGTTAGACAGGAAACTGCAGCGTGGAAGAGGGTGCCAGCTTCTTCAGAAAAAAAATCTTTAAATGCTTAGAAAGGGGTGCCTTGTCTCGGTGCTCACTTTCTGATGAGGCTGTGATAGGTTTACCGTTTATGGGGGAAAGTTTCCCCACTTGGATCTGTTTTTAAAAGTGGTTTGGAGGCTGGTAACAGAAAACCACACCAAGATCTAATTCTAACTCCTCTCTAAATGGCTGCGTGATGGCCCTTAGCTTTTGCCTGGAGAGCAAGGAGGGTCTATAATGACTGCAAGGCCCCAGCTCTGTTCATTACATCTACTAGTACGGCGACTTCTCGGAGCCTAAGCCAAGCAATGAAACATGTCAAGCTGTCCCCAGCTGTGTTTGTTTCCCTGAAACAAGTACAAATGGAAACCCCAAAGCCTGGTGGCTACCAAGGACATCCTTCAGCATCACGTGAGCCATTGGATGCCACTCCAGGCTCACAACCCCATCATTCCAGGCCTCCCAGGGCCTGGCTGGCCAGGCAGAGCAGGAGAACACTTGTTTCAGAGTTGAAACCTAGTATGAAGTTGGCTTTGTCATGCTGCCCATTCTCCAGCTTTCCCCCATGCCTCCTGATTGACTCTACTTCCTCCCGCATGTCAAGAGGATAAGTTGGGGTTGTGAGTCAGAAAAAGACCCTGGCAATGAAGCCCAGGGGAAAGAAAGAAACACTCTAACCCAGATGCTGCCTCCCAGCACTGGTTTTCTTTGGGAGACCCAAGGATGTCTGGGTGGCATATCCATTTCTGGCTCTCTCTTGGAAGGGTACAATCCCACCTAAGCTCTGGTTGGCTTCCAACTTTTTGGCTCATGACTCACACATCACAAGAAATTCATTCTTTGGACTTGTGAGTTATGGTGCTGTGTGGGGCAGTTCTGAGGAAATAATTAACAATTATTTCAGAGGAGAAGCTTCCAGCCGGAGCCGCACCTTGTGGTGGCTCACACATCTCACAAAGAACTGTTATTTAAGCAATAATCCTTGAGAAATTGGTCGTTACCCACATTAAACGACTCAGCCCATTGCCAAGGATGGTTAACGCTCTAATAAACTGGTCATTAACTGCAGTAACAATGAATTTCGAGGGGATTATTGCTATTATAAACCTTAATCAATGGTTTATAACAGCAATAATGTGGTCCTTTCTCTTAATGGTAAGTAGGGCAGCTTGCACCATTGCCTTGAAAATGTTTTTTTTTAATTTTTTGTGGTGGCTGATAATTTTGAGGGGAGGTGTTGGAAGGACCGCCCACTCTGGGAACAAACCAAGGAAAGTAAAGGTCGCATGGGGCAACCTTGGTTGCCGGTGTGTCATCAAGGGACCAGAGATGTTCACAGAGCTTGGGATTCTCCTCAGCTCAGCTGGACATCCTGCCCTGCAGACCCAGTAAGATTTCAGACTCCTGGTCCAGCATGACTCTCTGGATTAGGGATGCAACATAGCCTGGTCATCTTTACGTATAAACACTCACTTAGGAGACAGATGAGGCAGGATATACAGTGGACATAGATGCTCAGATCTGTCACTAACTTGTCATATGATTTCAGGTGACATGTCTCCTTTTTGTGCTTCTAAAAAGATGGATCTGGGGGTAAGTCACTTCCCAAGTTCCTTCTAGGATGACATACCAAGGCTTTTCTAACAACATTGGCATCTCGTGGTAGCACGCTAGTTGAGAGCAGTGATAGGAAAAACTTAAGCAATGCTTGGTATTGTTTTTAGTTGCTTACATATATTAACTCGATGAATCTTTGAAATGGTCGACTTCTGTGGTCGAGGACCCTGAGGCAGAAGAGACGGAAAAGCTTGCCTGAACCACCCAGCTATTATGAAGCAAGGCTGGGATTTGAACAGGGTCATTCTTTGTTATTAGAAAGGTATAGGTTCTGTGACCACCCCCTGTCCATCAGACGCCTGAACCTGCAGATAATGCCAAACCCTACATGCTGAATGTGCTTTCTTTTGTACATGTGACCCCATGAAACTTAAGAACAATAACTAATAGTGAGAGTGATTATAACAGTGCTTTCATAAATGTGATGTGGGTATTACTTTTTCTCTCTTGCTGCCATATGGTGGGTAGTTTATATAATGTGGATATGCTGGACACAGTGGCTTTCATGCCTCAAGCAGAACGGTACTGGATAGCACAAACCTTCACCGTAAGACTCAGAGTGATACCAGTTTGAAATATATGAAGTGTTTGGGGGATATATTATTAATAGCTCAGGATGTCATCTGCTGGGGAGCCCAACATCTGTGCTCCTGCTCTCCCTTTCCGCTCTGCCGAAAAGGCCCTCTTTATACTCACCTTGGTAAGTGCATCCTTACAGGTAGGCAGGCTGAGACTATCTTCTTGGGTCTCCAGATGAGGAAGGGAGAGCTCTAAGAAATGTGGGAACCTACTACAGTAGATGCAATATGGCTGAGTCCTGCTGGTTATATCCTCGCCTTTTCCCTCGGCGTGCGCTAGGGATCTGTGCTAGTGAGACCCAAGGCCAGGAACTGCTACCTCCAATTCCATGAGCGGGCTGCACCCTGAGGCCACGCTACTTCTTTCTCCCACACCACAGAGAGAAGGAAAGTTCACCCCCTCGCCCCCATCACTAGAAGCTCCAGGACATAGAGGGCAGCTCTTTTATTACAGTTGGGCATTGCATGGAATGCATTGGAAAATAGACCTTGGGGATCAGGATGATTTAGTTTTTTAAGTTTTCTTTATTAAGGGAAATTTGAATCATATAATAGAAGAGTAGAGTATTTGCCCTTCTCCTCATGCACCCTTTGCTAGATTTAGACATATCAACTGCTGGTTTATTTGTTTTATTCGACGTCCCTCACTCTGCTCCTGCCTTGCATTACTGCGGAGTAAACCATGGGTACCATCTATTTTCAGCTGTTTTAAAGCAGACTTGAAGAACTGAAAAGTAATTAAAAGACCAGGCCTTTAAAAAGTAGTAACAGTTCCTTAGCAGAATCAAATACCCAGTTACATCGCGGGTTGACATCACGGGTTTCTCAGCTTGTCTGTCAGTGTAGCTGGAGGCTTCTCTTGCTCTAACCGTCTGCAGGCTCTGTGATCAATGACGAATCCCATTTGCTCAGCCGGAGTAGGAAAGGTGCATCTGGTGTCCCTTCCCTTCTGTCACCCGGTGGTCGAACAACAGTGTTTGTTATCAGGCACATGTCCTCTATACATCACCCTGAGGAAGCCTCTGGATGTTGCCACCCACTCAGAGGGTGCCTTTCTAGCTGACCTCTTCCCCGGCAGCATACTCACTCCACAGGGTCTTTTCAAGAGGGAATGAGGTAGTCATCTTTGCCTTGAGTCCTGGCAGACTGCAGTCTGTCTGTACAGGGGAGATACCTGGTGACCTTTTTCAAATGTGAGACCAGAGGAGGCCAGCTGCATTCTCATAAGCACATGGTGCAGAGCCTTTCCTTGGGGTATGGAAAAATCCTTGTTTAGCCTGGTTATGTGGGAGACAATCCCCTCTGACACTACCCTACTGACACCCCTGCCTCTCCCTCCCTCCCATCCAGGTGTATCTTGAGATGGCTGCGCTGGGTGTGTGAAAAATCTCTGGAGACATTTCCAAACTTTATATTTTCTTCTGGGATCCATACATATCCAGAAGCATGGTGGTTTGAATAACAATGGCCCCCTTGGGCTCATAGATTTAAATGTTTGATAATTAGGGAGGGGTTGGCGGGGATAAGGAAGCGTGCCTTTGTTGGAGTTAGGTGTTGGAGGAAGTGTATCGCAGCGGGTGGGCTTTGGAGAAGTTCAAGCCAAGCCCGGTGTCGGTGTCTCTCTCTCTCTCATCCTACTGTCTGGATGTAGGACTCTCAGCTCCTCTCCAGCACCATGTCTGCCCGCATGCCACCATGCTTCCTGCCATGATGACAACGAACTAAACCTCTGAACTGTTAGCCGGCCCCAATTAAATGCTTTCCTGTACAAGAGTTGCTGTGGTCATGGTGTCTCTTCACAGCAATAGAACACTGGCCCCATGTCCCTTTCTTTCACCCAGCTGGTTTCCATGCTAAATTGGATTCTAGCTCTCTTGATGTGCTAAACCTTGTCTTGGTTTAACAACTTACCAGTGTGGTTCCTGTCCCTCAGGGCTGAGAGACACATTGTCCCTTGAGAACTTGGGCCAGTGGGTCTGGGAGTAGAAGACGTCCCTAAATGGCCACTGGCAGCTCTATTTTCTAGGTCCTTCCTGGAGTTTCAGTCTATCCATAAAATGGATTTAATCACAGTCATCTGGCCAGGCAGGCATGGCAGCACGTGTCTGTGATTCTAGCACTTGGGAGGTTGAGGCAGGAGGATCTTAAATTGGAGACCAGCCTGAGCCGTGTTGTGAGACTCTGTATCAAAACAAAAGAACTCGAGTCGCGGGGCGGGAGGGCAGGTGGGGAAAGAAAAAAAAAATAAAAAAGGAAAAAAAAAAACAAACAAAAGAACTCCCCACCCCAACAATCAACAGCGAAAAGCCCCACTGAAACCCCACAGGGACTGTATGCTGTAAGAATGCTGCTAGCTGCAAATCAATAAATGCACGGGCCAGGATTTTGAAATAAGATGCTTTAACAATGGAAAAGCCACTCAACGGCTGCCTGCATTTTCTCCTCTGAACTTATAATTGGACTGTGGGCCAGGAAAGCTGACCAGTTTCCTTCTGAGGTGCCCGCGTAGTCTGAGACTCAGCAAGAGTTTGAGCCTTTTTAGGCCTTTGCCAGAGGCGCCCCTGCTGGCTGATCCAGCGTTAGCACCCGTAGCTAGGAGGTAGGATCTCAGGAGGGTCTGCACACTCCCAAGTCTTCCTTCAGGTGGGCAACTTAACTGGGTTCTTTCAGGCTTACACCCAGCTGTTCCCCCACCTTGCTCTGAGCCGTGTGGTGGGCATCAGTTCTTCCGGGAGGCTCCCCAGCCTCCCAAGGCTCCCCTGTCCCAGCTAGAGGGGGTAGGAGCCTGTGAGGCCCCCCAGGCAGAAGGTGGGGGCATAGAAAGACTGATGTAGAATAAACGGAAAAGTTTACTCTCTGCAGCACCGAAATAAAAAAGCTCATTCAGAAAGTTAATGATTTATTTTATCGTTTCATTATCAGGGTCACATTACTCAATAGCATTTCAAACATGTCATTTGTACAAACTATGGTAATTAAAATTTATAACATACTTCATCAGCAGCATATGAATCTTTTAGCCGGCACTCTGCTGTCATATAAACAGTGTAATTTCAACTGCAATTCACCCTTTATTGGCTCTCATTTGTGATTTAACAGCCATCAATGGCTGTGCTATAAAGAATAAATTAACCATCCGTAAACCTTATGATGACAGGGACAGCCAAATAGACTTAAATGTCTTCCGCCCAGCTCTGGGAGCCAGCAGAGAGCAGGTGAAGGCCAGGTATGAGCCGGGCCCCTCGGTGAGGACCGTGGTGATTCCTGCTGAGTCTTCTCAGCGGGGATGGTACAGGCTGATTCCCAGGTGCCTCTGGCTTCAGCTAGTAAGACTGTCTGCTTCTCTGCTTCTAGTGTGTGCATGGACAGGGAACAGCTCATTCTACAGGCACCTGGGATGTCTGTGTCCAGGGAGAGCCCTTCGCCTCATCGACCTGGAGTTGCCATGTAACAGCGTTTAGAAACAGATGGGACAATCTCGGTCAATCTGGTAAGGGAGTAGAAATAATGGCCCCCAGGAGCTGGGATCAGTGCCCCTGACCAGCCCAGCGGTGAGCAGGATGTGTTTTCCTCCAGACACCTCTAGTACCCTGCTGAGAAACCTAAGAAATCCAGACTTCTCTTTCTACCGAGAAGAAACAGCCCTGGAGCGGGCAAGGGCCTTGCTACCTGGGCTCAGAAGGCAGAGGCCAGAGAACCCAGGACAGCTGGAGATGGGAAGCCCCCAGCAGGTCTGCCTGACTCTTGGGGAGGGGCCTAGGCTGCGAACACCCCTTCCTAGGGCCACACTCAGGACGTCCTTTTAGAGAGGGTAGTTAGGTGATGTGTCTAACCCCATGGCTGGTACTGCACACAGCTCATAAATGAAGTGGATTGCATTTGTTACTGAGACATCTCCAGGGAGCCTGGGTCATGCAGGCCAATAAAATTGGCCTCATAAATTCATCTCGACATGCAGGATTACTCCAGCCCGCTGAGGTCACCTTCCTGCCCTGATTTATCGCCAGCCTATGGGTTAATAATACTGTTTACTGAGTGTCCCTTTCCTTCCTCCTCACCCCTCCCCTTCTTTGGGTAGATACTGATCAAAGCCTCCTTCTGCAAGGGTGTGGTGGGACTGGAATTCGTGGGTTGGGTGCTGAATTCTGAGCTGTCTTAAAGCAATAACTTCTTTTTTTCCTGAGAGTCTCTCCAGTCCAGTTTAGTGCAGAATGGTGTGGGGATGGAGGGCCAAGCTTCCACTGTCACATGTATGCTTGTAACATTAGATAAGAAGTGACTTTGTATGACTCACATTCACCTGAGGCTCGTGAATGATGGTCACCCTCTAGTTAGTGATTGTCTTGAACTTCGTGTTTAAACAGAATGGTGGTAGGGACCAATTGCCTTTGCTTGTTTTTTTTTTGTTTGTTTGTTTTGTTTTTTTATTCTTTTAAGACCAGAGGGTAGGTGGTAACAAAATGGGGAAAAGCTTACATGGAGACCTGGAGAGTCTCTGAGTTTATTTCTTATTTCTTACTTTTACAAGCTTCCCAGTGTTAATTGGGGTTGTTATTAAAATCTTCCCTACATACACAACGAGTCTTTCCTAGCCCTAGCATCGATAGCACCACTATTGTGCTTAAACTTCTGGGGAGACCTTTGAAGTGAATATGCTCTAGACTGAATCCTGGCCCAGCACACAACAATCCTAACACAGGGGTTCCTGAAGCCTCTGCCTTCTGAGTTTTCCTTCTGAAACCTGTGGCTAACCCTTACAGTAAAAGAAAGGTCCTTCAAAGATGACTCTGACCTGACCTCAATGTCCCAAGGAACCTAGAAATCTGAAAAGAGGGGCGGAGCGCTAGTGGGCATCTTTAATGGAATTAGCAAACAATTACCGAGCAATTTCTCTGTAAGTTTCGAAGCCCTGGGAATTAAGCATTAAGCAGCCTCTGCCTTGGAGGTATGGATGGGCTTCTAGAGAATCGTGATGAATGACTGTTCCGTTGATTGTGGCATGCCAACGGAGGCACAGAGAAATTTAATAAAGCAAAGGAAGGAGTTAGTGAGTCCAACTGTGACAAATCTTGGAAGTGGCTTGGGGTCTGGGTGGCCGTTTATCCAATCATCAACACTTGGGAATCCTTGTTTCTTCCTTGGCACCGACTCCCAGATAGGCGACATCTTCCTCCTCTGCTGCTGCTTTGGGGGCTGATTGCTTCTCAGGCCCTGCTCTTTTCCGTTCAACTGGCCTTCTCATTCCCTCTCTCCAATCTCTTTCCCCACCTTAGGCTCTCACCCAGCCTTCCTGATGGCTGATGTGCCCACAGAGAGCATTAAGAAGACAAAGTCACATTTGGAGATGCTGGGCCTGCTTCTGGGACCTGGAGGCTGAGGAAGCTAAGTCGAGAAAACACACAGCCATGGAAGGGATGCTGCAGTTGTTGGCCAAAGCTGGCCCTGGAGGGAGCACCAGCTGCCTGGCCACAGTTAGAAAACCAGCTTCCATGCTTCCCAGGAGCTCTAGCTGGGAGGTGATTAGTGACCTTTGGGAATCTGTCTTTGCAGACTCTGCCTTGTCCTAGAGGGAGGAGAACAGAAATGAGGAGAATGGGGCTTTGGCCTGAGAGCGGCCAGGACAGGTGGCAGTTCAAGAGCATATCTGGTACCTGGATGCTAAGACATTTGTTATAACCAACTATCCTTCCTCCATGCAAGAGGATAAACCAAATGCCAGGCCAGGCTATGGAAGCCTGTGCATATGTGACCTCATTGCCCTGTACGGCACCCGAAGAGGCCAGTAGGCGTCATCATCTTTGTTTATAGCCCTGGTGAGAGCCCCTTAGAGAGGATGATAGATAAATTCAAGGTCACATACTTTGTAAGTGATTTAGACAAAATCTATCTGGCCTTTAAGCCCATACTTTTCAAACTCCCATCGGACTGTTTCTCAGCCTCTGAGGAAGCTGAAAATAGGACTTTAAGGGGCTTGGCCAGCAGGCATAGTTGTGCAAACCTGTAACACACCCCTTCTGGAGGCTAAAATAGGTGATTGTGAGTTCAAGAAAAGTCTGGATTACATAGTGAGACCCTATCTTTAGAAAATAAAGAGGCTTGACCGGTTCTGGAACCGAATAACCACACTTGGACTTGGAGGAAAACCATTCAACAGTTTCTGGCTCGAGAACACTTACTCACTCTGATGACTAACAAGCACTGGGGAATATGGGAATAAATTGTGTCAGAGTGGAGATCTGTCTATCTGTCTGTCTGTCTGTCTATCACCCATTTATCATATCTATCTTTCATCCATATTCTATCTTTCATATGTATCTACCATCTATCATATGTCTTTCTCATCTGTCAATCAATCTATCTATCTCTCTGTCTATCTATCTATCTATCTATCTATCTATCTATCTATCTATCTATCTATCTATCCCCATCTACTACATTTATCTATCCTCCATCTACTACCTGTCTCTCTACCCACCAATCATGTCAATCTAGCTATCTATATATAGATGCTGTTGTGTCTGTTCTTCTTGGGAATACCCAAAGTGGCTGTGGTAGTGGGAGTCAGGTGGGGGAAACCTCCACTGGTACCATTGATGCAACTTCGATGCAAGTCTCTGGTGGGTCTGGATTTTCATCGTTGGCCTCTTGGTCCTCTGAGGTCACCGGCTACGCTACCTTCTTCCCGAGTGTGCAGGCAGCACGAACGTTCTCTTTTATCAGCTGCTTCTTTACAATGTCCGCAACTGGCAGGGTGAGTTCAAAGGGTCTTCTATTAAACAAATCTAAGCTGCAAGGAGATGGTTAAGCTTAGCATGGAGAAACTTCCTAAGTCACCAGCATTGCCTTCCTGAGGCCATTTGGTGGGTGACATTTGCTCTGTCGGAGACAAGGAGGCAAAGAGAGATGGCTGGACAGGAGGCGGGCCACATAGAGCAAGCTTTTTCTGCATATCTGATGTGGGAGCCAGGCTGCCTGTGAGTGTGCTGCTTCTGGAACTGGTAATACCTTTCCAAGTCAGTAGTGTTGCTGGAGGGTGAGGGCTGGGGATGTCCCAGGGGTCGACGGCCTCTTCCTGGGTCCTTAAGGTCCTGATGCCATCAGAGAAAGAATTCAGAGATGAGATAAAGTTTGGAACTGGATGACAGTTTTATCAAGGATCGAATATGGGCTCCCTAAAAGAGAGCTGCAAGATTTTGGTTAGCTGGGCTGATTGGACATGGGGGGCGGGGCTGATTCTTAAGTTAGGAAGAGGAAAAGAGGGAAACATTCTATGAAGGGAATACCGGGAATGGGTTGGGATTTTCCCCAGAACAGGATTTACTCAACTTTTCTATTCTTGTGTAGACTGTTGAGTGTACCTTTGTACCAGATGCGTGGTGAGAGCTGGGTATTTCGCAAAACTGTAGATAGAGAGATGCCATTAAAATGAAGCAAAGGACGTTCTGTGGTCATCTAGATTGGCTGCGTCAGTCCCAGCTGGTTCTGAGTGGCCTTTTCTTTTTCTTACTGTTTGAGTGTTCCAATTGTGACCTGCTGCAGTCTGGCTCTGCCACCACACCGTCTCTGATAGTGATACCGTGTGTCTCTCCAGTCCATGCCTAGAGTACTGAGTTACCCTGGAGCAGGCAGAAACCATATGATAGGGTTCCAGACCTAGTTTTCCCACCGACTCTCTGCTGTGAGACCGTAAGAGCCTTCAGTATTCCTGGCTTCATACCGCTCAGCTTTTCCGTTACTCTGTTGGGGACCGACAACTTGGTGATGGACAACAGGCGTGCTAATGACGGAGACAGGACTCACAGCAAAGCACTCTCACCACACAGGCAACACTAATGCTGGTGATGGGAAGTCCTGCGCTGTTACTCTGACTTTGAGATGCCCTTGAAGTTATGCATCAGTTATTGCATGAAGGTAGAGATAAATTTGCCCTCCTGTTCACCCCCTTCCTAATTCATAATGTGCCTTAGTCTGCAACCATACCTGGAGATGCAGTCCCTAAAGACTTGACAAAGTAAAAAAAAAAAAAAAAAAAAGCGCTGAGGCTGCCCTGTGAGCCCTAATCAAATATGAAGAAGACACAGATGGCTAATAGAGCAGAGCATCACGTGAGGTCCCAGGGATGAGGTGGCCATCTGCAAGCCGATGAGAGAGGTCCCAGAAGAAACCGGCCCTGCCTACACTTTGATCTCCAGTCCCGGGCTTACAGAACTACAAGGAAGTAAGTCTCTGTGGTTTGGGCCCTCTCGGCAGATGTTGCTTTATTACATCTGTCCTAGCAGACTATTGCACATGGCAGACGGACTTACTCATCTCGTTTACAAACACTCCGGGGGATTTCAGAGTGATCTGGAAGCAGCGGGGTGTAATGAAGGGCCTGTCCAGCCAAGGCCTGGGGTAGGCGTGTAATTGGGAACAATTGCATGGGTTTCACCTACGATTTTCTAGGTGTGTAGGAGGAATTCTCATTTAGGCTTCCTTGTTTAATCCTCCCATTTGCCTCCGCAAGAAACGATTGCAATTTCCAATTTGCTGACGGGGAAACAAGCCCAGGGGTTTCGGCAACTTGGCCACACAGTGAACCTCAGTGGAGCCAGGGATTCTGATGGTTGATTTGCTTAAGTGTTTTGCTTCAGGACCAGCCCAGGAAACAACTTGAGGGCTGAACCCAACCACAAAGGTGACCAGCTGGAAGAGTAATTTCAAAGAAAGAAATAAAGGTGAGGCACAGGAAGAATTTCAAAGCCTTTTCCTAACCAGGACAAATGGCCGGGAACCTGAGCTTTGCAGAGATGCCTGCCACATCTCCAAAAGCAGCTCTTGACACAAGCCAATGCCTCGCTGCCTCTGAAATTTATGCCGCAGTTTAGATGGGGAACACAAATCATCGTAATCTCCCGATGAAAGATCACTGTCTCTGCAAATGCATTACCTGCTTGGAAAGCCACATGGTAAAAATACTGATAACGCATGGGCACAGGGAGAGCGATTTCCATGCCCGGGCACCGCCAGCTAAAATGCATGCACCTGCGCAAGAGGCAGTAGATGATAAAGTAAGTCACCGGGCCCAGGAGCAGCTTCTTTGTTGGGCTGTGACTCCGATACTTGGAACAAAAGACCGGATGGTCCTGTCTGGGTGTCCTCTCCATTTCCAACATGGGTGGACATTGGGGTGGAGGAGGTCTGAGGGGAAGGTGCCATGTGCCTATCCCTTTTCTGCAAGAATCCAAATATCCTTTGGAGTCATAGGAAGAGAGATGCTGAAGAAGAGGGAGGCCTGTACAGACCTCGCTGCAAAGAACCTGAGTTTATCCTTCCCTGCTTTTGTTTCTCTGAACGTCTTCCACTAGTCCCAGTGGAGACCGTCTGCTGGCTCCTTTCGCCTGGCTTTTAGCACAGGGGGTGGGGCTGCAGCCCTCTCTGAACTTGTCTTCTCATCCTCTTCCTTCACGTCTACCCTTCTCTGTTCTTAGCTGCTTCCTGATATAGCAAGATGGAGGCGGCCTGAGCCCACACTGTCCTGCTCTCTTTGGTCATAAGTCCGACTTAGAACTGCTTAGCAGTTTCGCCCTGGGCTGGTTCCTTCCCTCTCTGGAACCTTAGGTTCGGTCCAGGCACTGCCCCACCTTCTCTCAACCTCAGCCACTTAGGTTACAGCTTGAGGGTGGCTCTTGTGTGGCCTTCTTTGCAACGTTCTCTTCGGCTGCAGTGTGAGCTGAGTGCCAAGGCTAGTTTTCTTCTCTGCTCTGCTCAGGAGGAAGGCAATTCGTCGCCTAATGGGCCTGCTGAACAGGTGCATGCATCCCTCTTGCCGAAGCGATTACTGGGTAAACAAAGCAGAGAGAACCCAGACTCAAGTACATGATCCTAAAGGGGGAAATAATACTTCAAAATGGTCAAAATGCTTACCAACCTCACGAGTGGGAAACAGGAAAGATACTCTGAGATGGGCTCTTCCAGTTGAAATGAGAAAGTCAACCTCTGGCCACCAGGTGTCTACCCCGAGGTCAACTGTCCTCCAGAGGGGTGTCCTGGTGGGAATAGAATTTGACAAAATCTTTTCTACCATTTCTTTCACCTTCTTGACACAAACGAGTAAGAACCCAAGAATCAGCATACATGGAGAGTCCACAAATGTGCTTGCAGCAGTATCCAGGGTTGATGTGAAGGAAAAAAGAGGTGGCTTCACGGATGACCCTGAGGTGTGCCCCAAAGACCTATCCAGAGGAACTGGCTGCAATGTCAAGGTTCAAGGGGTGTGTCTGGAGACGTGCCCAGGAAATTCCAAATAAGCGGTGGTGAAGGATGATCCTCCAGCTAATAAACGAGCTTGCAACAGGTGTGCCATGCCCGCTCCTCCCTTTATTGAGCATTACTTCCCATTTACTAACATCCTCCCCAAATGGGTTCTTACCCCATAAAACCAAACAGCATTTGGAACCCCAAACCAAACACCTCTCCTGTGATGGGCTTCTTGTCATGTGTTAATAAGGCAGACTCCTAACTGCCCTGGAATCTAGAGATTGGATTGTTTCCACCAACCGTCTTGGGTGTCTTTTAGGTCTTGGTACTCTTTATCTTACCCCTTTCCTCTCATGAAATGAAAAGCTTCTCAGGCAAGCACGTGAACACCAACTTCCTGCACTAGGTCTGGGACTGCTTACAGAGAATGCCAGTGGCCTTTTTAAGAAAAGAAAGCCAAGAGCCCGAAACAAGACAGAGAATGGGGGATGTAGAGAGAAGTTGGAACAGTTTAGCACTTGGCTAAGACTGTAGTTCGAACAGATGTGAAATAACACATAAGAGAGATGTCGCATTTATTCGTCCGCCTAAAACTATTTATTTGGCTAGGGTGTAGCTCGCTCGGTGCAACATGCACTTAGCATACATAGGGCCCTTGGTTCCATCCCTGGCACCATTAAAAGTGTCAGGTGTAGTAGATGAACTGTAAGCAAAATGAGTATAGATGCATCTTCATCTCTGAGCATGCTTCAAAGCATCACAGGCAAACACATAAAGGTTAGAACCGGAGAAATGGGAAGAAGCGTCCACTGGGCTTGTGGAAACACAAATAGAAGGATTTGATCAAATTGAAGAAGACAGAGGGAATTTCCCGAGGAAGTGACAGCAGAGTGAAGATCTGAGGGTGAACAGAAGGTTGTTTGGTGAAGTGGGAGGGGAGGGAAGGGAAGGGGAGGGGAGGGGAGGAGAGGGAAGTGGAGAAAAGGGGAGGGGAGGGCAGGAAAGTGAAGGGGAGGGCAGGGAAGGGAAGGGGAGGGAAGGGGAGAGGAGGAGAAGAAAGGGGAAAGGAGGGGAGGGGAGAAAAGGAGAGAGAAGAGGAGGGGAAAGAAGGGAAGAGGTGGACATTCCATCCAATTAGGATGGAAAGTTCAATGGACTGAAGGTTTATAACAGACATGATTTACGAAGACTTAGAATCAGAATACAGAAAGGACTCTCTTAAACCAGTGGGAAAAGTGCAAGCAGTTTTGTGAAAATGGGGAGGGGACCACAAAAAGGCATTTCACGGAGGATAAAATAACCTATGTGCCTGTCTGATATGATTAGTACCTGGGAGATTACAGCACTATTTATAGCGTTTAACTGGCAATGAGGAAATGGCCGGCAACACCAAGTATAGCAGACCATGGTGAGAGTGTGAGGATGGGACAAGGCTTTGATAATTAACTAGGAATTATTTTCTAAACCACACTTTCCTATACCTCGGAATACTGATCAAGGGGGTATATTTAGGAATGTTCATACTGGTACCGTCAGTAAGAGAAAAGAAAAAACAGGAAACAGTGCTGTTGGTGATTCATAGGAAAGGCTGATAAATAAACTGTGGCAGAGCCACGTGATATAGCTCCAATGTCTGCTACAAAATTCACATTAAATTAAATTGGCATTGCAACATTATTAGGAGGTGGGCCTTTGAGCAGCAGCTATACCAGGAGGCCTCTGCTGTATGGAATGATGCCCGTATTGTGGGACTGGCTTAGGTCTTGCAGAATTAATGTCCTGGTTGAAGGGTAAGTTTGGTCCCATTTATTTCCTGCCTTCTGTTATTTAAATGATCAAAAAGCTTCAGTTCTGTTGCTGTTACATATTGTCTTTATCTCCCCTATTGATTTGCACACATTTCATGCTCCTAATATCCTGGAAAACATTCTACATGATCTGTGATTAATTGAGAATTTTTTTCATCTATAGTCATTGGGGTCATCCATCTGCAGTTTTCTTATTTTTATTGTTTGTTTTTTGAATCAGGGTTAAGGTGGTCTTGTGGAGTGAGTTTGGCCAAGTTTCTTCCTTTGCGAGTCTCCTTCCAGCTTGGAAGAGGAAGGGGATAGTTTGATAAAATGAGTGACTCATTTTTTGAGGTTTTAAAATTTTTGTGTGTATGCATGTTTTGTCTGCATGTACGCATGCACCATATGTGTGCCTAGTGCCTATGGAGTTCAGAAGAGAACATTTGATATCCTAGAGTTGAAATTAAAGATAGCTGTGAATAGCTCTGGGGTTGTTGGGGACTGAACTCAGGTTCCCCACAAGTGCACCAAGTGCACCAAGTGCTATTAACTGCTGAGCCATCTCTGGAGTTAATCCATTTTAAAATTATTTCTAGAATTTGGCAATGAAATCATCATGTTCTGGTCTTTCCTGTGGTAGGATGCTTGTAATTACGTCTTCAGTCTCTTTCCTGTTTATTGGTTTATTTAGGGTTTCTGTGGTTTATTTTTTCTTCTGGTATACTTTTAGTAGGTTGTATGTGTCCAGCGACTTAATCCCTCCAATTTTTCCATATTTATCACATAATTTTATAGTAGTTTGTTGGGATCTTTTCTATGTATACTACATTTTTGTCACATTTCCTTTTTTCTTTTTCCTTAATTTCAAATTGTTCTTGCAACTATAAAATGTCATTTGGTTTTTGTATTTTGAGCCTGAACTTTGTGTCTTGGCTAAATTAACATACTGGTGGTTAGCAATGTGAAATTATTTGCAGTTTTATGAATTTCAACATTTTATCTGGGCTTTCTAATTTTTTATAAAGTTGTTCCAAATGCCTTATTATTTTTTTAAACATCTGTAGGATCTGTAGTGATGCTTTATCTTTCAAACCCCACTCGAGTTACTTGTGTCTTTGTACTTACTGAGCCAGTTCTGCTTTCACTTCACTTCTGCCTAGAAACGTTTATGCATCTTGTCATGCAGTTCTCGTGCTGAGTTCTCTCTACTCCTCTGTGACGTCTTTACCTTGGAATCATTCTTTCCTCTGCATCTAATTCTAGACTGATGAGCACTTCTGACATGCAAAAGTTCTTCTCTATTATCCTCTGATTGGAACTGTTTCTAATGAGAAATTTGAAGTAGTCATTAATCTTCTCCCTGCTTATCATGGTATTCTTGCTCTGCTGGCTGAATGCTCTTCATGATGTTCTTTTTTTTCTAATTTTATAAAATTTAATTATTTTATTTTGAGAATTTCATACATGAGTATTGTATTTACATTATTTTCACTTCTTCTCTCCAAATTCTTTCCATCTGCTCCCCAATTCACTTTCAAATTCACAATCTCTTCTATAATTGTTGTTTTACATAGACACACACACACCACCTACTAAGTCCATTTAGTATTGTCTATGAATTTGAATATTTTATCTGGTTGTCAAATTCTGTGTTTAGAAGTGAGAATTTGGGACTGGACAATTGGGGCTCATTCCTGAAGAAAACCGATTTTCTTTCTCTCAGTAGTCATTCATTGATTACCCAAAGCTCTTCATCAAGGGCTGAGGGCTTCGTGAAATTTTACCTCCACATTGCTATTTTGGCTGATCTTGTGTTTATTCAAGTTGTGTTTAGGCAATCACACTGTTGTGATTTCATGGGTGCAGCATCCGTGCCAAGTCTAGAAGATGCCGCCTCCCAGCAAGCATCTTAGTCTCCTGGTCTTACAGTCTTCCCATCCCGGTGAGGTTACATGCACCTCAGGTGTCCATGTGTTGTTCTGGACTTCCAACCATCACCCACTCTGTGTTCTGACCAGCTGTGGATTTCTGATGCAAAAAGAAGCTTCTTTGATGTCAGCTATGATAATTCTTGATTGGATGAGTGATATTTATAATTTAACTCTCTAGATTTCATTGTATTAACTTTTTTGAATATGAAGAAGCTAAATTCTTTGTTGATTAACTCAACTCATGAAAGCTTATCTGAGCTTCATAAACTCAGCTTAAAGCATCCTGCATTCTATAGCTGGTGCATT
Source organism: Myodes glareolus (assembly GCF_982192425.1). Lineage (NCBI taxonomy): Eukaryota > Metazoa > Chordata > Mammalia > Rodentia > Cricetidae > Myodes > Myodes glareolus. The sequence goes on from NC_142048.1 coordinate 45,524,425, forward strand.
CATGCTGATTTGGTGTGTTCTCCTTGGAGTTGTTACCAAATGCTCTTCATATCCAGATCTTGCCAAACTGGCTGATTAGGACTGGCACATACTGTATTTAGCCTTTTGTGAGCTCAGGGAATTGTTTAGCTTACAGTACTCCAACAGTTATTCTTTATTTATTCTTTACCTACTCCTTGGAGCATCATGTTACCATATAGTCAAGGATTCATCCCTTTATCTCTATAACTCCTCCTTCTTTGGTATCTTACACGTATATCTAAGTCACCTTGAATTTTCTACTATTCTTTATTTCTCATGAACTCAGTAGTGTTTGGATCACATTTTTTTTCACTGTAATGCAATCCTAAAGGTTCCCTCTGGAAAAATCTAGGACGCTCACAGGTCCACCTTACTTTTTCTTTTTATTTTCTCAGGAGGATTTCGTTCTGTAATGCCTATCTTAAAATGTTTGAAAGCAGTTCCACTGCAATCTCCCATCCTGTTTTTCCACTGTTTACAGCGAATGCAAATTCAGTCCCAGGTAACTCAACATGGAGATCCAGTTTGTAGGGCTCAGAGGCTGAACATCAGAACCGGAAGCCAGCAAGATGACTCAGAAACAGTCAGTTAAAAGGACAAAAGCTTGAAAGAATTTCTAGTGTCCTAGAAACCAAAGAGGAAAATCATAGAGGTGTGTACAACTGTGTTGAACACTTGTGAGGGGTGAAGTCGAATAGGCGGAAAGGTGTCCATTGAATTAGGTTACAAAAAAACACCGGTGGCTTTGTAGACATTTATTTCTTTTACTTAATCTTTTCTGAGTTTTACTGGATAGCCTTGGTTGGTCTGGAAGTTCCTATGGAGACCACTCCAACCTCAAACTTGAAGAGATCTTATTGCCTCTGCCTTCCAAGTGTTAAAACTACAGACAAGTATAACCATGCCTGACCAAAGACACGTATTTCTTAGGAATTAATTACATAAAATTGTAGTGGGCTGGAAAATGATTGGTAGGCAAGTTCATGGGTTAAAGCGACATTAGAAGCCACAATAAACAGTTTTCGACATTCTAGCGCCTTCACAGAATAGAAGGTTGTTACAATGCTGTGCTCAGTTGTTTTTGGTTAGTGGGCAGACTTCCTTCATGAAGTGATTCAGGGAAGTAGCCTCCATGTTCTTGGTGGTTGTGGTCATTCTTTAGTTGTACCTCATTCTGGTCACCAATTGGTCAGAGGAAAAGCAACCTAGACATAGCTGTTTCCTAATGTTGGCCTAGAGCTGACACCCGGTGTCTACTTGTATTTCCCCGGCGAAACTCGTTACATGGCCATGGCTAAGAGTGAGGAAGAAAATAATTCATCGGCCCTCTGCAACAGAATAAAGTCCACGATAACTACGAGACAATTAGTCATCTTGGCCACAGCAATAAAAATGCTTTGGGGACATTTGCACTCGGGATGGGGGTGGGGCAGTTGTAAGAGCTAGAGGCCCAGGATGCCTGTGAGACCATGTCTCCTAGAAATGACACGAGCCATCCACGATACCTCAACAATGTGGTTGCTCAAACAAGACCTGAATAACGACACTCCTAATAGACACGCTATAAAGGGGCCTCCCTCTCACGAGCCTCCCCTCCAGAGAATAGGAAACTCAGGAATGCCAAGTGGGAGAATTATGTCATTCCCATGAATGAGCCCCCTAATTCGTTATCCAATTACAAGTGGTCAGTCATGAAGTCCTACAAGTCACTTGGAATGGGCTTGGTGGTTGCACTTACCTGTCTATGCATTTATACGTGTCTATGCGTTTATAAACACACACATACATATAAATAATAACAAAAACATCTGAACTGAGGAGTTGGGGGGGTGTATTGGAGAGTGGAAAAAGGAAGGGGAAGGCAGTAAGGAATGAAATTTTATTTGAACTAAAACCCAAATAGAAAACATCTACAAACAAAAAAGAGATTGGCTCAAAGCTTGCCAGTGAGACATTTGAGGGCATTTGTTCTATCATCTGTGGGATGGGTGTACACTAAAAAGGCCTTGGGACTGAACCAATTCCAAAAGAAAGGCAAAATATATTAGGGAGAAAGGAATAAGCAGAACGAATATGGGAAAAAAAGATATGTAAGTCCTAATTGTAGTAGTGCCTTGAGGAAGAAGAACAGTGACTGTCAATCTGGAAGGGAAAGAAGACTGAGTGAGGGTATCCGTGTATCCGCGGGTCACAGGTAGGTTTGCATGCTTGGTGATGAGAACATGGGAATTCCCTTTTTTTTTTTAACACTCATTCATTCATTTCATGAAATTGGAGATCTGGGGTAGGGGAAAGTTGAGGAGAGTGAAGGCTTGATGTCATGACTGCCTTGACAGTCTTCACATGGTAGATGTAGATGCCTCGTAGACATGTGGTAGGCTATGAAAGGTGCACCAGCTTCCCCAAGATTTGCAGGATAGCCCCTGGGGATCACTGTGAGAAAGCAATGGCTCTTTCCTTCTGCCGCTGGACTGGAGCCAGAATGTCGCTCTGAATTCCATACCATGACTATAATTCACCTTAGGGCAAGTTCACGCCCAGAGAGGCTTGGCCACTAAATCCTAAAGATTAGTGTTCTATAAATTACCACAGTTGATGAAACTCTGGATTCAGGATGGAGGTAGAAGGTAGAAGATGGAGTATTAATTTTTAAAATTCTTTATGTTTTTACATATGGGTGTTTTGCCTCCATGTTCTTCTGTATACCATGTATGTAGTTCCCATAAAGGCCAGAAGAGGGCACTGAATTCCCGGCACTGGAGTTAAGAATGGTTGTGCTAGGCCATGTGGGTGTTGAGACTCAAACCTGGGTCCCCTGGAAGAGCAGCCAGCGCTCTTAAACACTGAGCCGTCTCTCCAGCCCCAGGGAGGTTTCTTTGAAGGGTGTCAAATATTCACTGGGCCTGGTCTGAGTCAACTCAGGAAATTGTTGCCTTCTCTTTTTCTCTCTTCCTTCTACTGCCTCCAGAGTAGAGAAGCCTAAATCTCCGGCGGCACCTGCTTTCTGTTGCGTGTATTTCGTAGTGGGTCATGAACGTGAAATAAATGAAATGAAAGATGGGCTCTCTGCCAGAAAATAACCGCTTTATACAAGTTCACCGGAAGCCCTTGGAGATGGGATCTCTGTTCGTCTAGGCGAGCTCCTCTCCTCTCCAGCCCCTGCTCCCGAACACCTTCCCTCCAACTCTACTTCCTGGCTCCCACCCACAGCCCTCCCCTGTGACCTCCGAGAGGCAGCGCATGCGCCGACCCCAACGCCAAGGGCTCCTCCGCCTTCCTGGTGCCTGCTGTTCCCTGTTATTCTCATTGCCCTGTAATTCGAGGGGACAGGTGAGATGTGCTTCAAAACACTGTAATCATATTTTAAATGGAAATGAAATGTGTGAATTAAATGTAAATTACAGTAGAATGGAAGGACAATCACTATTAGTTAAGGTCTGACACCTATTTTTGCAGGCCTTTCCCAAATGCCACAACTTGTTTCCCCACACGTGTGATGAGGGGTTGTAATTACGTGGCAGCTGCTTCTATAGCCGGACTGATGCTAGTTACCGGACCATTTACGCGCGGGGTCTGCATATGGGGCTGCATATGTATTTTAAATAGATATGGACCGGCTGTTGGTACTATAAAATTACCCAGAAGAAATGATATTTTTATACTAGGGCTGTGGGGGAAAAGAAAACCAATGTCTTTTTTTTTTCTTTCCTTTTTTTGTTTTCCCCTAGAAAGGTGAGGCAGTAATATAAAGGGACACTTTTATATAGTCAATTTATTTACGGATTCTCCATTTGCTTTTATATTGGAAAAATATGTGCTGTGCCAAGGAGTTGCAATTTGGCCCTCAGTCTCCGACTGCCCTCTTCCCACTAGCGCAGAGAGTCTCCTTGCTTTCCAGCGGAGCCCACATTTTCTCGTGCATATCCATTCCTGAAGCATTTTTTTTCAAGATGGTACCAGCACTTTGTTGCAGTTCCTTGCATGATGAAGGAAATAATTTTATCATTTACCTACTTGATACCATTACAAACACGAGAGATCTTTGAACAACCATTTCAATTACAACTTGGCTCATCTCTTGTTCTAGGGAGACAAAATGTACTCTGGAACTTTCGGAGCCGCTCCCATGGTGTGTCTTTCACCTTTCAGAGACATGAGCAAATCTGGACAAAGCAGATAGGTGCGGAAGTATATGAAGATCATCAGTAAATCTGAAAAAAAAACCTACCTATCTGCTTGCTTTTCATTGACCCATCTTGTTCGGGGTAAGTAAATGCTTCCGATTCAGCAGGTAATATACATTGAATAATCTTGTGTGTCAGTGAACTTTATAAATCTTGCATTTTCAAAGCAACAAAGATGCAAGCTCAGTCAGAATTTGGCTCTCAGGAACACTTGTGACTGAGATGTGTCTAGCCTGTGATAAGCAAGGGTTCCTTCTAGCCTTAAGAGTCCCGGTTGCAGCTAGTTGGTTTCTTTTCTGCACTTGGCCTTGCAACAGCTTCTCACTCGTGGTCCCCTCCCTAGAACTGACTCCACCCACTCTCCCTATCATCCCCATCCCCTTAGCTTCTGTCCTACAGGCGACTCTGATGACATCATCTGTTGCCTGGTAAGAAGCCTGTAGGGGCAGTGGTGAGACAGTCAAGGGTCTCTGCTAGGACTTTCCAGACCCTGATTCTTTCCCAGAGTTCCAAGCACTTCCTTCTTGGGGTCTTTGCGTTCCCTTCCTGTCCAGTAGTCACATATACCTCTGAACATTTCTCTCAGACATTCCCTTGGAGTTGAAACCTTCCAGCCTACCTGCTGTTCAGGGTGGAATCGACTCATGCGTCTCGTGGAGGTCCTCATTCTGCAATGCTTAGGACATAGAGCCTAGTGGGAAAAGTTGTTAGATTCTTCTATATCTGCTCTTGAAAGGGCTAGGAGAAACTCAGCCACCCTTTTCCACCTCCCTTTCCCCTCTTTCTCCTCTCCCTCTCTTTCCCTGCCTATCGTGGGGTGAATACACACTTCTTCGACTAAGCACTTCCTCTTGATGACATACTGCCTGCCCTATCATAGATCCAAAGCAATGTGGGCTGAAATCTCTGAAGCCATGAACTAAAGCAAGCTATTCTTCAATTGATCTATCCTAGGAACCTGTAACGTTAATAAATAGCTGAGTAACATTTAGGCTAAAACACTGTGACTGTGTTCCCAAACACGCTGATGGTGCGACCCCCCAATACCTCTACTGATTCTGTGTACACCCATTTCTACATTGCCTGAGTCCAAACCAGAACGACGGGTACCATGACAGCCTCTCCCTCAAAGCTCCACAGTCAGCCAGGAGAATCCTTCTAGACAGTAGGGGAGTCTCTTGGCAAGTTACTTCTTTAAACTAAGTAAAGATATGTCAACTTTTGAATTCCCTGTTTTCCTCCTTCGTTGACATCATCCATCTTCATTTCTAAATGGCACGTTAAATTGCTGTCTGTAACAAAATGTAAACCACATCAGGTGTCTTCTTCTTGATTTCATTATGTCTCCTAGTACCTTGTTTATGTTCATGCGGAAACCAAATTAGTTGACGGTCTGTGTTCTGAATGCAAATCTGATGTTGGCTTCTCTTTTTCAAACCCCTGTGGCTCAGTGGTGGAAAGGTTAGTGAGGATTGAAAAGGGGGGGGGGGCTAAAGGAAAATCTCCATAACCTTGTTGGAGTGGATGTTCAAAAGAAAGGACCTGGATTCCCCACCTTATTCCTAATTAAGAAGACATTATTATTATAAACATTGTTCTAAGTAAGAAGACATTGGTATTTGCATTATGCATTATACAAACTAGGTCCAAGTGGAAACCGAGCCAATGAGTGCTTATGCAACCACAGCTGTGAAGCCTGCAAAATTCCAGTAGGTGGTGACAGGTCTAACAGGCCTCAAAGAAGCAAAGTAGTTTGGGGTCAAGTGGATTTCAGAAGCATTTCAGGAAATCCCATGAGAAGCTTCGTAATTCACTGCTTTCTAGGACACATTATTAAGTCTTTAAGAATTTCATCCATTTTATTTCAATTCGGCCTCCTTCCCCAGCCCCTCCTGATCCCTCTTCCATTCTAAATGCACCCAAATTTGTGTCTTCGTTTATTTTATTTAAAAATCCGTTCAGTGCGATTAATGCTGGCAACATACTCTTGGGTGTGTTACTCCTACCGGGGGCCACACCCTTGAAAGACAACAAACTCTTTCTCTTGATAGCTGTCAATTACCCATCATTCCTCATTACCCATCATTCCTCAGATGGCGTGGGACTAAGTGACCGACTTCTGTGCTGGAAGTTCGTCAGGCGTGAGCTGACACAGCTCTTTCCACTGACTAGGATGCTCCTGACTGAGATTTCCTTAGGGGTATAGGGATGAGGTACGGTCAGGTGAGGCAGACTTTACTTCTGGCCACAGTGCTTTCCTAATATCCCCACCAGCTCCCGTGTGAGTTACCCGGTGCCTTTATTATTTGAACTAAAAGCCAGGACGACGCAACCTACCAATCCCCAGAAAGCTCAGCCGCCAGATCTGCTATTTTTATTAACACAACTAGACAGCCCCTGCAAACCGGGATCTTATACAGGTAAATTGTGGTCTCTTGTGGGGCCGGCTCAATTTGTGCAGAAACACCACCAAGAATGTGGAGGGTTGATTTAGTGTCAGAAAAGGGTATTTGAAACAAGTGCATTTTCCTTTATGAGTCTTTTAACATCGGGAAAGAAATACAGTTGATTGCAATTGATTTGTGTATGTGGCTCTTTGGGCGAAGTGTCACAGCGTGTTTTATGGGAAGATAGAAGTAAGGAAATAGAAGGGAGCGAAATCACACCCAGGGAAGATGCAGGATGGAGGGGCCAACAAAGGCACCTTACCTGCCCATCAGTGGATGTGTGACATCATGCTGAGACACTCCTGATGAAGTGCCCAGATAAGTCAGTTTCAACATCTATACAAGGCAGATAACTATTATCATACAGGCCTGAATGTCTGGGCGCAGAGTGTGTTGTGTTGTTGGGCACATGGGGTTGGGCCTGCTAAAAGTTGATGAGGAAAAGGCCCCCCAGAATACAGGACCCCTCCTGGGGCTGCAGATTTGCAAGCTATGATGTGGGCCTCATCTTTAGCAGGTGCCTTTGTTTCTTCTTTTACTTTTCGGAAAACTGCCTCCAGGAAAGGCCTTAAGGAGGGGGTGTCGCCTTCCAAACCTTACCATTTAGAGTGTGCACACACGGGAGAGCCCACAGTAGAAACGTAAACTGTGTCTTTCTTGTGTAGAGCTCTTTATATTACTTCAGTTAACGCTCATAATTCCAAGGGATATTTAAAGTGGGAGCTGCTTGATTCTATTTTTAAATGAAGCAAAGACCAAAAGTGTTAACTAAGTTTTCCAGATTCACAATTTGTTTCATAAACGTAGTTTATCAACCAATACACATCAAAAATATTTGGTAACGGAGGCTCTGGGACCTGTTTTTATGCTTTGTGACTTCAAATTTAGTGTATTTTAACAATAAGCAGGAGTTTTGAGTTAAAGAGCTGATGGACATGACTTTTCACCTCTCAGCATATTGAAGGGCAGGGTCTTTCCAGTCTTTGTTTAATCTTCTGTAGAAATCCTGGTGTTCATGGGGAAGGCCTGTCCCTGCTCTGTCTTAATGACTCACAGAAGTAGCGGAGTTTGACTTCTCTCTCTCTCTCTCTCTCTCTCTCTCTCTCTCTCTCTCTCTCTCTCTCTCTCTCTCGGTTTTCTGAGAGGGTTTCTCTGTAGTTTTGGAGCCTGCCCTGGAACTTTCTTAGTAGACCAGGCTGGCCTCGAACTCACCGAGATCCACCTGCCTCTGCCTCCCGAGTGCTGGGATTAAAGGCGTGCGCTCCACTGCTCAACATTTGACCTTTCTCTTAAGTTTCTGACTGTGTCTAAAGCCTTTCAGTGCCTTTTCACTAAAACGGCTTTATCATCTACTGCTGTGTAACAGGTTTGTGGTGGTTTGACAGAAAATGGCCCCCAAAGGGAGTGGCACTCTTCAGAGATGTGGCACTGGAGTAGGTGTGGTCTTGTTGAGGAAGTGTGTCACTATGGAGACAGGCTGTGAAGTCTCATATATGCTCAAGCCATACCCAGTGACAGAGACCACTTTCTGTTGCTTGCATAAGATGTAGGACTCTCAGCTCCAGCGCCATGTCTGCCTGCTGCCATGTCCAACCATGATGATAATGGACTAGACCTCTGAAACTGTAAGCCACCCTATTAAATGTTTTCTTTAAGAGTGGCTGTGATCATGGTGCCCTTTCACAGCAATTGAAACCCTAAGACACAAGTCAGTCCTAAATTTACCGGCTTTACAGAACCATACATCTTTTCTCAGGAACCTGAGCCTCTTTTAGCCAGAGCCTTTCAAGGGCTATTGTCAAGACATCATGATCAGGATTGCTGCGGTTTGAATGCTCAACTGAAGTGGAGTCAACTACCAAGTTCATTGGGTGTTTCAGGTAGGACTTAGTGTCTCTGGGTCTCCATTTCCCGGTGGCTTCCGGCTGGAGTCTACCCTCGGTTTCTTCTTTTATGAGTGTTTTCACATAGCAGCCTACATACCCTGCCTCATTAGAAGGATGAAGAGGAGAGAGGCAGGGAAGAGAAGGGAAGAGAGAAAGGAAGGAAGAAGGGAAAGGGATGATGGGGAGGAAGAGCGGCAGCAGGAGGATGGAGAACGTTCTGTAGCTGATTCTTTGAAAGACAGTCCACGCCCTTGGCTTTGTTCTAGTCCTTGGACGTGGGCCAGTCTGTCAGCAAACTCAAGCGCTCACCGGCAGTGTACACCAGCAGGTGTGGTGGCCATCCGAAGAGCTTGCTTACCACAAGATGTCCTTGTAGGGAAGCAGTCCCTACCATCGTCACTGGCCAGTTTCTGCTTTGAAATTGGTGGTGCCCCCTGCTGGTTAACGGTTAACGGTACCACTGTGAGGCTGTTGTCTTGAGTCAAGCTTCTAACCCACTCACTCCAAGCAAGTGGTGCATCATCAGTTTCGAGGGCCAGCTGGGAGGAATAAGAGTCGGCCTACCTTGACACGAGTCAAAATGTCAATTCGTTGTTTCCTTTCCATAGTCAGGTGAGTCTGGTGATCTGTCAAAACACAGGAAGTTGGAGAATGGTGCTGCAAGCTGTAATCCCACCACTCAGGAAGCTGAAGCAGAAGGATTACTATAAATTTGAAGCTTCATTTATACAACAAGTTCCAGGTGAGCTAGCACTGCGTAGTGAGACTGCCTCAAAAGTCGACAGCATGGAAGTATACCTTTAAAAACAATGATAGACAATCCCCTGTTGTTGTATAGATAAGAGTTTATCTTATTCCTAGGTTCTACACACACACACACACACACACACACATGCACGTGCGCGCGCGCACACACACACAGACAGAAAGAGAGACAGAGAGTGCTTTTCACTCCCTGGTGTCTCTTCATGGTCCAGGAACATCAAAGCTAAGTGACCATGGACTGGGACCTCTGAAACAAGGAGCCCAAGCGAACCTCCTTCAAGCTGATTTCCTGATGTGCCCTGCCACAGTGAGAGAAAGTTCTACCAGCTCCCCTGGCTTCCTTCATCACTGCAATGTTTGTTTTCCCAGGTTCCCCTTCAGGTGACCCATCTCTACAGAATCTTCGTTTGGGGGAAAAATGCTCTGCTCCTGAGGGGAACCCAAACCAAGACAAGTCTCCTGTGTGTGTGTGTGTACTCTAGGAATTTGTCACAGTGCCTACTTTATCCCCAGGGTTGCCATCCCTTCCCTTCTGTTGCCTGAGAACTGCAGGACCTGACACACACCCAGCGCTCACCTGTTCCTTCAGCTTCTCTTGAAAGGCACATCTTTACATAATTCTTCCGTTTCTCACATTCTGTGGAGACGATGGTGTGGAAGCACCCTTCTGCACCAGAGAACAATCCGCCTTTAAATCACTGCCCATTGTGGACTCCGCCTCTCTCAGGGGACTCTGTGACCAGAAGTTTGCACAGATTCCTGTAGAGCCAGTGACAGGGCCAGTCCTGTGATGGCCACACATAATCTGTAAGGTGGCTTCTCCTGTATCGGATTCTATGGCACAGGAAGAGAAGTGGGGAAGACAGTAAATGAGCTATTGGCAATAATCCTCTCTGTCAGGTGCTAGTGTCAAAGCAGCAGGAGGCCGAAGCTGCCATGTTACCAGGATAAAATAGATGTCTGCTGCGCTACAGGTACATATGCTGTCTGGTCACACTTGGTACTTGAGGGCAGCATTGCCATCCTGCCTGGGCAAAGAGAGAAGGACAGGAAGAGGTAGAGAACAATGTTTTGGAAAGGCTAATAGAGTTCTCAACAGGAAGTCTTGCCCCATCTTATTCGGCTATTTGCTCTTATTAGCATATTAGTTGTATATGTTGATAGGGGATTTGGTGTGGTATTTTTCATATGTAAATTGTGCACCTATCAAAGTCATCTGTCCTTCTTTCACCCATCCTCTCATTCCTCCCCTTCCTACCACCCTTCCCATGTTAATCACTATTCCGTGTTCAGTCAATGCTTTCAGTTTCTGCTTATGAGGGAACTCTTAAGTCTTGCCTTGTTGAGTCAGTTTTTTTCACTTAACACATTGGCCCCCTTTTGTTTCCATCTGACTGCGAATGACAAGATTTGAATTCTTTCTGGCTAAATACTACTCCATGGTATTTGCGTACCATACTTTCTTCACCTGTTAGTCTGATTCCCTCTCTTAGGTGTTTTGCTTCATTCCAAGTGAAAAAGCAAAGGAGACCATGGTCATGGTGGAGCATCGTCATAGGGGACACGCGGTCATGGTGACCAAAATCACTCATTTCACGCCCGGGACGTGAAAAAGAAAGGAGGAAAGGTTGGTGACCCACAGTCTCCTTCTTGGACACACATCTAGTGACATAAAACCTCTCGCCAGACTCAACCATTTAAAGGTTCTACTACCACCCAACAGTGTCAAGAGCTGGGCACTAAGTTTTAATGTGTGCCCTTGGTGGACACTGCAGGTCCAACCTAAAACAAAGACCTCCTCTCAATTCTGCCTGTTCAGCTACTACCCTAATTTGGTCTTGTTGAGGGTCACTTCGGTCAACTTTAGACTTGGGAGAAGCCCTCCAAGTCCTCCACTGAGAGGAGATCCCAGATCCAGTCAAGCATTCCTCTATAGCAGGTCTTGAAAGGTTCTGGGTCCAGAGAGGGAGAAAGACCAGAATGGGACAGGCCAGGTATTGAGTTGTCAATGGCCTTTTCCACTGGGACCAGTCTTTCTCGCTTTGTTATTCTGTAGCATCGATGAGCCTCCTGTCATGAAATACAAATACAGGGCAGGTTTTAATATTAATGTCCTTTGCTTGGCCAAATTAAAGAAAAAGCCACTTTAAAATGTGCAGCATCCTCTTCTTAATAAAATGTTCTAAATATGAATGTGGTACACCCTAGAGGAATTATTTGCAGGAACAAATCAAGGACCTAAACAGTCCTCACCTAAGCCTAAACATTGACTTGGTGTGACATTGTGAAGGCGCGGTTTGCACACCTGTGCCTGCTTTGCTTGTTTGCCAGGCTGTTGGCTTCGCAGAGAGAGAGTGATTAAGAAGAGCAAATTCTATGGGAATTGCAGTATGCTGGAAGAAAAAAAAAAGAGTCTTTGCAGATGTTGTTACATGGCTCAAGACAGGGAATTGACTTGGCTGATCCAGATGGGCCCTTGTAGGAGGAAGGCCGAGAGAGGCCATGGAAAATGACAGACACCACTAAGAAGATACTTGAAGACTGGAGAATGCAGCCACAAGCCAAGAACACTAGGAGCTAGGAGCTTCCAGGTTCTTCCTCCAGTCCTCTGAAGGGACCATTACCTGCTGGTATAGTAATTTTGCCTTGGTTACGGTGAGTTTGGTTTTTCTCAACACTCTGAGAGTAACTTCCTATTGTTTGAAGCCACCACAGTTGTAATAGTTTGTGGCAGCAGCCACAGGGAGCTGACATAGGAATCAACATTCTGAGCTGTGGTTTTGTCTGTCTCTGGGGCAATGTTTTGTCCTTCAGATAACACAGCTGCCCTTGTCTGTGGGCACAGACACCTTGGCACCCTACTACCATTTGAAGTAAGTCTTCAATCATCTCTTTAAATCCTGATGATATTGCTTGTCAATCAGGCTCTCTGGGGATGCCTGGCCATGGCTCTTCCAGAAGCTCTTCTCTCGAAGCCTCCACCTCTCTCCTGACATCACACAAGGATGCTCTACGAACTGGACTCTTTTTGTTTGTTTTGAGACAAGGTCTCTCTATGTAGCCCTGGTTATCCTAAAGCTTGCTATGTAGACCAGGCTGGCCATCTCAGACTCACTGAGATCCTCCTATCTCTGCCTCTTGAGTCCTCAGATTAAAGGCCTGTGCCACCATACCTGACATGGACTGTCTTTTTTTTTTTTTAATGCTGATCTGAGAAATGAGAGTCCTTGTCATGTCTGCCTTCTCAATAGTACACACATGTGTGTTCATTAGTGCGTGCACGTGCGCGCATGCACACACACACACACACACACACACACACTCAGTCTTGCATTCCCACTGATAAGGAATTTGATTTCCAGCTTCCCTTTCTATCCCAACAGTGGCTGTGGTAGGTTGAATTGTGTCCTTTTAACTTTTAGATAGTAAACTCTAAATGTAGACCTCACAAAGTGACCTTTTGTGGAAGTAGGTGGCAAGCAGGGATTGCCCACAAATCATCAGATGCCGGAGAAGCATGGGACAGATTCTTTCACCATGCCTTGACCTTGGATTTCTCACCTCCATTCCCAGACACAGTACATTTCTGTTTTTCAGGCCCTACGCGGTGCTATGTGAGATGTTCTTACGGCAGCAGCAGAAGCAAATGAACACCGCTTCTGCCCTGGAGATGGCAGGAGAGGGAGCGAGAGGTTTGGAAATGAAGCCTTGAGCCTGGTCAGGAACCTTCGTGTACTGTCTGTGTCGTTTCTGGATACGATGATAGGTAGAGTCTCCAAGACCTAATCTCCGTGTCCTAACCTCCCCACTGGGGGCTCCACTGGTCTCTCTAGCAGGGTCAGCTAAGGCAATAAAGTCACAGCCATGCCTCTTGAGTCGCCCTCCCCTCCCTCCTCCTTGTTTGCAAGTGCCCAGCCTTCTCAGCAGAGAGGGGACCATCTGCTTAGTCGTGTTTACGGCACACCGTGCCAGTTTGAGCTTATTAATCATATTTACCCAAGTATCTTAATTACTCCCTGTCTAGCAACTTGCCTTGCACTCAGCTGTTGACCCCTCTTTTTTTACTCCTTTCTATCATTAATCACGGGAGCCGCGTGGGTAGAGGAATTCCTGCAGCTTGGATTTCGCTGGCACAGTTACCACTCCCCGAGAGGAGCGGCTGGAGTTCACGGCTGGCTTCTGACAAACTTCCTAATTAATCTGCTAAAGATCAGAAGAGGCCTAATAGGAGCTGAAGACTGTGTGCTGGGACCACCCCTCCGCCCCTGCGCACGAGAGTGTGTGTATGTGTGTGTGTGTGTGTGTGTGTGTGTGTGTGTGTGTGTGTGTCTGTGCTTTCTGATGAGTGCTGAATGTATAGGATGCTGAGCTTGGCCCCCAGCAGTTCACAATGCATTCCTGCTGCAGCTGCTGCCACCTACCTTCCTGATTTGGGGAGAAGGAATTTTCTCGTCTTGCTCAGAAGTTTAAAAAGAGCCACCACGGCTTTCTTCTAGATACAACAAAGAAGCAAACTCTCTGCAGCTCATTCTTCCTTGGAACCAAGGGTTCATTCAGGAAGGAGCTGTCTCATGGAGAATGGACACAGTCTTCTCACCTCTCTCTGAGAACCAAGTGTCCCAGGTCTACTGGGAGCTAAAGAGACGCTGGGGCACAGGGCAGTCCAGCTAGGTGGTGTTGAAACCTGCAGAAACACGGGCAGCATCCTGTTTCTGGGGGCATCGGTTGACAGCTCTGCAGACGGATGCGGCTCATGTAGAGACACGAAGCTGAGGACAGCTGTTCGAGCCAAGGGAAGGCTTTCTAGTTAGCTGTGCCCTGTGCCCTGTGTCCTTCCCTGCTGCTTGGGCCCCTTCCTCTGGAGGTTGGGAGGAAGGCCCAGGCCTGGGCTGCTTTCCTCCTCCAGGCCCAGCTCTGGAGACCGAGAGACACCATTAAAGAGGATAATTTGTTGATCTGGGCTCTCCTTGCGTTTCAGTGCAGAGTGGCATCGTTTTCTTTATGACCTCGTAAAGTCACAGCCGAGAGGCCGATTTGGAAAACAAACTGCCTCGGGTTGACAGATAATTAGATACAGGGGACATATTATATGCCTTTGCATATAAATGTGCTCCGAGGTGTGTTGGTTCATCTGAAGTTGAGGTTAAAGGCGCGCAGGTATTCCTGACACATCAGGATGTATATTTTCATACGGTCTCGGCGCCACATTGGTTTTATAGCCTTTCATCTGGTGCTGACTGATGGGTGTAAGTACCACCTCACTAGAAAGGGGCGTCTCTCACCAAGAGTACCCAGCTTTTCTGCTCTGTGCCTCTCCCACGTCCCATCTTCTCCGAGCAAGGCAGCTAACTGTTCTTTAGGCCTCCATTCAGCAGTTAGTGACTAATGACCAGGCTAGGAGGGGCCCTGCAGGGCTCATTTTTCTTCCTTTCTGTCCCTCCCTTTGGTATTCTAATAGGCCCAATTAATTACAATTATAACATAAGGCCTTTTGAGATGGGGACAAGCCTGAGTGGAATTCTATATCCGGGGCGATGAAATGGACCAAAGCAGATACTTTCTGGAAGGTTCTTGATGAATAGCTGGCTGCTTCTGTTCAAACTGAGGAGTTGACTTTGTTATCAATACTACACTCAAAGGCAAATCCTTCTGGCCCTGGAATCTGGGAGTAGAGTTAGGGCCTTAGGTAAACCAGGCAAGAATAGAGCTTCCATTTTCCTATCGTTTTTAAATGCTCTGGGCTGGGGAAATATCTCTTTGAACACAAAGTCCCAGTTAAATTCATTCACGCTAAAATGTAAAGAGCTTAATTTAATGCCCTTTGGGAGTAATTTCAATTTAAAAGTGGCATTATAGCTAGTGGCTGAGAGAACAGGCTTAGCGGTTAGTCATCTATTTGGGCAAGTCGCTTAATCTGTGTCAGAATAAAAAGCTCTACTCACCTTATGATGTTGAGAAGATTCACTTCGATAAAACATGAAGTATAAGTGCTTTACATCTGGTGAGTCTTTAATAAATGTTAACCATTTTTAATCACGACGGTGAGCTGAGTTAATCATAATACAAAATGAGGACAGAAGAGAATGTCTCAACCCAAACAAGGGAGCCAGCACAGTGAGGAACATTCTCCTAGGCGCCCTGACTCTGGGGAGAGCTGAGTCTTGCCCTAACATCTGTGTCACTTTGAGCCTGGCATCTCTTTCTCCCAATCTTGGCATCTAATTCAAAAAATGAGGTGGAGTCTGCCAGGGTAGCCATTTGATCCACAGTGGCAAGATGGCGAATAGGATGAGCTCCCAATGGAGGCTCCCCCATGCCCAGCTTTCCTCCACCAACCCTGTGATCAGTCCCTGCTAACATTTTGTCTCTGTAACAGCCTGCAAGGCCAACTGGACGGCCTAGGTCCCTATTAGGAAGACTTTGGGGGAGATTGCTAGCTTATCTTCCTCCTTAAGTCTTGGTATGGGTTAACTGGAAAAGCTGAAGTGAGTGGCGGGGTGGGGGGGAGAGAAGTACCCCCAAGCCCTATTAAAGGAAATTATCTAAATAGAGTCGCTGTCACGTTGATGAATTGAATCCTCTGTTAATTAGAAGGTATTGATTGAAGGGTCGTCCATGCAGAGAGTTCTTGTGCCTCTTCCCAGCAAATATGGGTAGAGAGAGGCCAGACCTGAGGCTTCGCTCTCTCTCTCTGCACATTGCTGGTCTCTTTCCAGACGTCATTAATTGCTCTGGTTTCTCCAGTGTGAGCCATTAACCTCTCACCTGGACCTTAGGAGTGGATGACCCAGGCGCTGTCTGGATGAAGATCTTCTTGAGTTCCTCTACCTTTTGAAATACCCTTTCTTCCCCACCACCCAAGTCATGCTAGGGAGCAAGGGGCCCAGAGTTAAATGAACTCTGAAAGGTCCTCCAAACCTCAAGGTGCACAGAATAAGAACCCTTAACCTGCTTCCTGGCAGTCTTCCCCACCTCAACCATGGTCAATAGAGGCTGTTCTTGGGCTTGCTGACTGGAAATCATCCCTGAAAACCATTCCTTGTATCCCTGGCCAAGCCTATTTTGGCCCCAAGAGTTGACTCCAAAAAGCCAGCTTCACGGTAAGGATTTCATGTCTACACAGTGAAGACTGATCGTTCTTAGAGACCTGGGATGTCTGAATTTCAATGGAACGGGTCTTCAGAACAGTAGGTTGATGTTTCAAAACACTGGGTTAGTGAGGGCAACCCTTAGGAGGAGCAAACACTACTGTGTCAAGGGTATATTTTGGTATCGCTCATGCAGTCTCACTTTGCACAGCTGCCGGTGTGCAAGGATCCTAGTGTTAATGCAGAACGTGACAAGAACAAACTGTCAGTCATCCTAGTTCTGGGAACCAGGGCCTCCTCGGAACTCAGGTTTCACAAAGAGCCAAGTTATACATAGATGGCGTTCTGGAAGAGAAGTCTCTCGGATTTAGTCTTTTATGTCTAGATGCTTGCTTGAAAGTCTGAGCACAGGTGATGACAAGAGGGAACTGGGAGCTATATATTCGTCCCCTGGAATGTTCCCAAGTCTCTGGGGCGGAGCACTTCTGTGAATACCAAGGACTGTAACCAAAGATGTGTTTCTGGGATAGGCCACACAAACTCTAGATAGAATAGAAACAGGGACAAGGGAACGAGGAGCTTCTCAGGTCTGTGGAAGAATCAGCTCATGAACAGAACCCAGTCTGGGCCATCACATATACCCATGGTCTCACTCTGCTGAGGAGACCTGCCATGGTTCTGCGTGAACTCTGCTAAAAAGGAAGCTGGGTCTGGGTCACATAGACACAGGCTTCTGTCCCTAAGACTTTCCCCGCCACGGGTCCATGGTGCCAGTAGATGAAGCATACATCCTGGAAGAGTGATTCTCAACCTGTGGGTCATGACCTCCAACTCTATGGACCCTTTCACAGGGGGGCTACCTAAGACCTTCAGAAAATACAGTTATTTGCATTACAATTCATAGCAGTAGCAAAATTACAGTTGTAAAGCAGCAATAAAAATAATTCTATGGTGGTGGTGGGGTTACTGCAACATGAGGAACTGTGTAGTAAAGGGTCTCAGCATTAGGAAGGTTGAGAATGACTCTTTCAGAATATTCGTGCCTCTTCTCTCTTTTCTTCCAACCAACAGAGATTTAAGATGCAGATCAAATTCCTTTTAATGAACAAGGGCTCCTCGGGAATCAGATGGAATCAGGCAGCTAGAAGAGAGAGGACAGGAGAGATAAGAGGAAGCTAGGATCTTTCTATTTGCCATCAGCTAGGAATGGACCTCAGTAATACAGTGTGTGCTTAGCAATGCGTGGGGCTCTGGGTTCCATGCCCGCCCGGTACCCAAACACATCCATGAATGCATATATACATGCACATACAAGTGAACTAGCTGAATAAAATTAAAAACAGAAGCACAGAAGGGGGAAAAACAGATAGAACAATGGGAAATAACAATCCCAGATACAAAGGGAGGTTAGCAGGAGAGAGAAGGAGGAGAGCAGAAACATAGCAGGAAGACGCTTTAAGAAAAGAAAGAAGGCAGCACCAGCCAGAGGATAGAGGAAGAGAAAGGGCAGGAAGAAGTGGTGTGAAGAACCTTGGGGAGAGAAGAGGGGAAGACATGCCGGGCCAGGGAATGAAGCAGAAAGAGGGAGGAGGGAGGGGAGGAAGGGGAGGGGAGAAGGCTGGCGCTGGGAGAGAAGAAGGGAGCGAAAGTGCTGTGCTCTGTGGATTACTGTGTGTTTGTCATCTGGAATGGTATAAGCTGTAGGTACAGCATCTCCTGCCCATGATTTATGGTCCCTGTCAGGCAGGGACCGAGCTTTGTCTGCTCTAGCGTGGAGGATGAATGCGTTCCTGTCATCCCAGCCTGGCCGGCCTTTCTCTCTCCCTGCTCCGAACGCTCGCTCCCCATTTCACGCCAGTGAACATAAACAATCTTTTGTAAACCTGACAGTCACACTTGCTTCTTTGGAAACATAAAGCAAAAATGTATGACTCGGCTTTCATTACCCAATTTCCTACGCTATATAAAAACACTCAGGAAAGACATGTAAGTGGTCACGAAACCTGGGAAATTGGAAGTGTCCTGGAGGAAGGAAAAAGAAAAGGGAGGGCTGGAGACAGGGAGGGTTAAGGTTGTGAGGGGGGAGAGGTAGGAGTCTGGGGTGGGAAGAAGCTGGGGAAGAGAGGAGGTGGCGGCTTGTCTAATCCCACCACATCCTTCCAGAGAAAGCTGTCTGATAAACTGGGCCATGCAGACACATAATTATATTACATTTCTGAATAATAGACACTTCCTGCCTGGAGTGCTGCTTTCTTTTTTTCTGTTCCATTTCAGCCAGAGTGCAGTGAGGAAACAGCCTTGAGATCAAAGCTGCCGATAGTGCTTCGTCCCCTTCGCCCCAGTCCCCCCATCGCCATTGGTTTCACGTTATTTTTTCTTTACCTTTAGCCATTCCGCAAACTCGGTCACATCCAGACAGTCACTTATTTTTAAAGAGCTACTGAGGGGGCCGTCATGGCGATTTCTCAGATGGAGTATCGTGGTTGAGAGACTAGCTCGGTGGTGGGGAATCTGTCTCTCTCCCTAGCATCCCAGCCAGGGTGGAGCAGGGGAAGTGGCTAGGGGCAGCCAGAAAGCCTGTGACCTGCACCGCTGACCTCCAAGTCGCTGGCCATTCTGTGGCAACTGAAGACCTCCCGTCTTGCTTCTACCTGTAGATTTTAATGTCTCACAGCCTTCAGAAGGGAGATGCTCTCAAATGTGGCACTCTGGTCTTCAGTGTTTCCTGCTGTCTTCGTGTGCTTTCCTGTTGCTTTAGTAATGACTGTGACCAAATACAACTTGCAGAGGAAAGGGTCTATTTGACTTACTCTTCCACACCACAGTCCATCATGGGAGTAAGTCAAGGCAGGAACCTGGAGGCAGGAACTGAAGCAGAGACCTGAGTGAGTGCTGTTTATTGACTCCCCTCCAACTTGTTTAGTTTGCCTTCTGGTACACCCAAGACCACCTGCCCAGAGATAGCACCACTGGCGGCAATCTGGGGCTTTCCATAGCAATCATCAATCCAGAAAATGGCCCACAGGTTTGTCAATGGGCCAGTCTGATGGGGACATTTTTCTCAGTCAAGACTCTCTCTTCTCAGAGGACTCTTAACTTGGATCATTTGACAAAAGCTACCCAACACAACTACAATTTAAAAGTGTCCCAGATAAGACCTAGAGGCTTTGCCTCTGGGTCTATTTTCAAATCCTGTTTCCAACATGGAGCAATCGAAACCAGCATCCTGCAGCAAAGCCCAATACCAAACTTACTACAATTTACTCCCAGTAGCAGTTACGGAATCTGCCTGCGTGCCCATCAACAAAAGAAAATGTAGCGTGTATCCATGATAGAATTTTTATTAAGCATAACAAGAATGAAACCATGCCATTTTTCAGAAAAATGGGTAGAGCTGAAGATCATCGTATTAAAAAAAAAGCAGATTTAGTTAGACAAATATCTAATTTTCTCTCCTATGTACACTCAACCTTTTAAGAAGACAAGAAAGCGAAAAGGTATGCTATTTGGAAAGAGGAAAAGGATCAACATGGAGTAATGGAAGTGAATATAGTCAAGGCACTTTATAGATGTGTATGAGAATGTTACAAAGAACCCCATTATTTTGTGCAAGCAGTACCTGCCAATAAAAACATCTTGACTCTGTCATTTTTTAGCTAAGCTATCCAAGGCAAATAACTTGTTTGAAACTCAGTTTCCTCATCTATCAAATGAGTTATGCTAACTTACCCCTTTGAGTTCTCATGAAGATTAAACCCACGGTGACGGCTGCATTGTAGACACTTAATCGATCTTATGGTCTCTTCTCTCTCTCCCCATCCACTACAAACCTCCTCTCTTATGACCTGCCATTCCAGATTTAGCATCCAGAAGCCTGAGTGCTGGAATGCTCAAGGAAGAAATAGCTTGTGGTCCATCTCTAACCAGGATAGATGGACTCAGACAGAGACTTGGATTTCCTCCGAGCTCTGCTATTGTTAGGCACATGGACTGGGCAAAGTAAGCCCCATGCGATGAATTTAATACCCACCAGGAAGCAGAACAAGTGTCATTGATCTTACTGATACTATATAAAAAGCGAGACAGTAGATCCAATTAGATCCTGCGGTGATTTATAATCCTTTTGTCCCACTAGTTAATTTTCACTAGAACAGACATTCTTCTGCCTGCTGTGGGGAAAGCCAGGTCGTCACAGGCGCCTCAGATGCCGAGTTCTTAGGAAAGTGCCTTAAAGGGGTTCTTCTTGTGGGCCCAGGAACTGGATGAGAGACAAACAAAGGGAGAAAGGGGTGTAATCTGGGACCCATGTGAGGAGGGTCTAACCTGTGGAGATTGTGGCTTTTTCTCACTTTTACTTGGTTGGTCCCCACCCCTTTTTCTCCAGTGCATGTGACTTTAAAAGCTATCTTTTAATAGCTGAGACAGAATTTCTCTGTGTAACCTTGGCTTTTCTGAAACTCACTCTGTAGACCAGGCTGGCCTCGAACTCACAGAGATCTGCCTGACTCTGCCACCTGCATGCTGGGATTAAAGGCGTTCACCACCACCACCCCACAGCTATATCATACTTTTTAAAGATGTAGCTAGCTTCTTGAGTAAGTATCATGACTAGATAACTTTTACTCGGCTCAGTAGATCTTATCGGTTCTCGGGGGAGCTGAGGAAGGCAGAAGGTGTTATTAGAATGTGCTGTGCTATTTTGTGACCAGCTAATGAGACATCATAATTCTTGCTACCAAGATCCAGGACATTTTTCTGGTGGACTTTATTTTTGCTTTTCTGTATTATTCCATTGATTTAAGTGTCTGTTTTTGTGCCAGTACCATGTAGCTTTTGTTACTATGAGCCTTGAGTTTAACTTGAAGGATATGGTTTTACCTACACCATTTTTTTTCTTTTGCTCGGGATTGTTTTGGTTGTCTACAGTCTTTTGTGCAGCCATGTGAATTTTAAGATGTTTTTCTACTTCTGTGATGATTACCATTGGAATTTTGATGGGGATTGTTTTGAATCTGCAGGTTGTTTTGAGCAAGGTAGTCATTTTCTTCAAGTAATTCTTGTAATCTGTCTTTTAGTGTCTGCTTTAAATTTATTTTTTTTCAGTGTTTAAAAGGTTTTCATTGTGGTGGTCTTTTATTTCCTTGATTGGGTTTATTCCAAGGTATTTTTGCAATTCATCCTTTAGTGTGTTTGTTTAAATTTATTTTCTCAGTGTTTAAAAAGTTTTCATTGTAGAGGCCTTTTGCTTTCTTGATTGGGTTTATTCCAAGGTATTTTTTAAAAGACAATTATGAATGAGATTGTTTATTTTTGTCCTCAGTTGTTATAGCAGTGATAAGGCTACTGAATTTTGTATCCTGCTACTATGAGGAGAATGTCTATCAATTCTCAGAGAGTTCTTGTGGAACCTTTGGGGTCCCTTACAAGTAAAATCATATCTGTATTACACACACACACACACACACACACACACACACACACACACAAATAGAATCATATCATCAAGTAGGGCTACTTTGATTTTTTCTTTCTTATTTGTATCTATTTTGTTTCTTTTTATTGTCTGACTTTTCTAGCCAAGATTTCAAGCATTAAATTGAATAAGAGTGGAAATACCTTTGTCTTTTTCCTGATTTCAGTGGAAATGTTTTGAGTTTTTCCCCATTCAGTACAATGTTGGCAGCAGGTTTGTTGTAGGTAGCCTTTATTCTTTTGAGACCATGGTCCTTTTAATAAATCTACTTGATCTATGATGCCATCATCTTTGTTAGTTTTTATTAGAACGACTTGTCTATTGGTAGAAGTGGGATGTTAAAAGTCACCACTATTCTTGCCATAGATCAACTGTGACTTTACATTTAGAAGTATTTGTTTAATTAAATTGAGTTTACCCATGACATAGTTAGCTTCAATTTTCAACTTGATGGAAACTAGATGCAACTGAACAGGGAATCTTAATTGGGGTATTGATCATATTAAATTGACCTGAGGCTATCTCTGTGGAAGATAAGTTTGACTGTTAATTGATAGAGGAGGACTCAGACCACTGTGGGGAGCATTATTTCCTGGGACGTTTGCTGTCTTAGGTATGGTTACCATTGCTGTGATGATACACCATGACCAAAGGGACTTGGGAAGGAAAGGGTTTATTTGGTTTTTGCTTCCACATCACTGTTCATCATTGACAAAAGTTAGAATAGGCAATCAAACAGGAACCTGGAGGCAGAAGCTGATGCATAGGCCATGGAGGGATGTTGCTAACTTGCTTGCCCCCCTGTGGCTTTCTCAGCCTGCTTTCTTATACAATGCAGGACCAGCAGCCCAGGGATGGCATCACCCACCATGGATCCTCCCCCATTGATCACTAATTTTAAAAAAAGCCAAAGACTTGCCTGCTCTCAGCCTGATCTCCTGGAGACATTTTTTCCCCCATTGAATTTCCCCCTACTCAGATCTATAGCCTGTTGATCTAAAACTACAGCACAGTAGTCCTGAGCTGTATAAGATTAGGTAAGCAAGAGTTTGTGGGTGAGCCAGGAAATGAAGTTCCTCAATAGTTTCCTCTTTAGGGTCCAGTTTGAGTTCTTGCCATGATTTGCCTCAGTGATGTACTGTAACCTGGAAGTAAAAGCCAAATAAATCCTTCCTTCTCTATGTTGTTTTTAATTAGAGTGTTACCACGGCAACAGAAAGGAAACCAGAACGGTATGTTTTTTGCACATATATGCTTAGAATTTAATATTTAATTGATGGATGCTTCCCTTAGCCACTAGGAAATAAATTTTATCTCTATGGATAGTATTAGTCTGAAATCTATTTTTTCAGATGTAAAACAGCAATGCCTGCTTTGTTCCTGGTTCCATTCACTTGAAATATCCATTTCCACCTCTTCACATGAAGGTAGTGCCTGTCTTTGATGATGAGATGTGTTTCTTGATGGCACCAAAGAGACAGATTCCATCTTTAATCCAGTGTGCTAATCTGTGTTTTTGCCTTGGTGAATTGAGATCATGACTACTGAGAATTATTAAAAATGTGTACTAATTGTGTCATATTGTTGGTTTTACAGTGCTGGCTTTGTGTTCTCCTAGTCCTCATTGATAACTACTGTCTGGTGTGCTTTATTCTATCCTGTAGCACTAGGGATGTGTTTTCCCTCCTCTTCAACCTGAAGAATTCTGTCAAGCATTTTTCTGTAGAGTTGGTTTAGGAATCATGAATTTCTTTATTTTGTTTTTGTTGTAGAAGACTTCTCTTTCTCCTTTAATTATGACACGTATTTTTGCTGGCCATAATAATCTGTGTTTGGGACTGTCTTTCAGAATTTGAAATACATTATTCTAAGTCAACCTTTGGAGCATCCATGAGAAATCTGCTGTTGTTCTGAAAGGCCTGCTGCTATATGGGATTGTGTTTCTCTCTTTAATCTGTATGTTTAATGCTTTAACTATAATATGAGGAGGTTCTTCTCTGGCCTTTCCTGCTTGCTGTTCCAAATGTCCCCTATACCTGTATGGCTAGATTGGAGGAATCTGCTGCTGTGATTTTATTGAAAACATTTTCTATGCCTTTAGCATGAACTTTTTTTTAACCTCCTTTCCTATAATTGTAGATTTAGTTTTTAAAATCGCATCTCATAGCTCTCTAATGTTCTATTTGTACTGTCTTACCAATTTGTCTTTTAAGAAGTTTATCTGAATGTTTCAATTTATTGATTTTGTCTTCAAGGTCACACATTCTGCCTCCCTTTAGTCCATTATAGTGGTGAAACTTCATAAAATTTTTTATTTGACTTCTTGAATTGTTCATTTCAGGTTGATTTTTCTTCAGTATTTCCGTCTCTTTCATGAATTCCACTTTCATGCCCCGGGTTGACTTTCATATTTCCTCTAACCTCTTGAAATTCATCCAGAAGTTTATTTGTGCCTTCTTGAAATCCTTTGAACGTATTTATTACTCTAAATCCTTTGTCTGGAATTTCATGTAATTAATTCTCATCAGAGGGCACTATTTCAGGATTAATAATCTTTGGAGGACTTTTACCTTGATTTTTTAAATGTTTCTTGTATTTTTGAACTGGAATTTGTACATTGGGGCTTAGATAGTGATTGAGTCTTTTAAAAAATCCTCTCTTATTCTGTAGTGCTCAAGGTGGACTAGGTTGCATAGGGTTGGTGAGTCCTTTTGCTCTGCTAGATTGGTGTTATGTATGTTATAGATTCAAGCACCACTACTTCCCTAAGAGCAGGCACTGTCTTTAAAGCCACTGTCAAGGGGGTGGGATCATTATTAAATTCAGTAATGATGAGAAAAAGAAGCAGTCATTCCATCCTAAGAGAACGGATAATCATGTTTGTATTAATGTGTCAGTTATGATGTGAGTCAAAGGAAAAACCAGAGTAAGGCTAGTGCTTAGGTCTGGTATAATAGAGAAGTAAAGGAGAGAAACATAAACAGAAGGAGGAGTGGCAGGGACAGAGGCACAGGGGATGAAACAGTTTTGGCTAAAGACAGGATAAAGAGAGGTGTGGAACTATGCTCAGATCAACTGGAACAGCTGTAGCTGTGGCACAGAGACCCTGCAAACTAGGGTAGTGCATGACTTTAGACAAAGAAGACGATGAAGAAAAGAAAAAAAAGTACTCCAGGAAAAGGAAGAGAAACTATGGAGACAAAAACAAGGGTAGAGCAGGACCAGGTGGTCTGGTAAACAGACATTACGTATTAAAACGTGGGAGGAATAATTGTGAGGAAGGGAGAGCCGGGTGAGGTGTAGGGTGTAGAGTCTAGTCTGTTCATTGATTTCAGTCACGGGTATGTTGGTGTTCCTTCCAGGTCCCAGAAGCCTGCCGCACCTCTGGCTGTGTCATAGACGCTAGCTAGACCTTGAGAGAGCTCTTCAGCAGTGTGGCTTCAAGTGTCATTCATGCCTCTGGGTCTTCTTGGGGTGGATGATGCTTGTTTGGTTATTGGGTGAGCCTCCACAGGTCAATTTACAGATGCTGGTCACACTTCTGGGCTTTTCAGGACTCCAGCCGTGGGTGCTGGTTCTGTTCTGCTATCCTTCCTGATACTCTGGTACATGGCTCGGAACCTATGTCTAAGTTGCCCTGGCAACTGCAGCTGTGACCAAGTATCTACTTTGCTGAACACTGAGTGGCCCTTACTAGATTTCTTTTCTATAGTCTGACTGCAATCTGCTGGCCAGGTAGGTGTTGGGGAATATCATTTTCAGGTGTGTGGCTTTTGTTTATGCTGCACTTGTTTAACTCTGAAGCTGTTACTGTGCCTGTCTAAAACACCTGATGGTCCTAATAAGGAGATGTATGGCCAATAGCGAGACAGGAGCCAGGATGGGCGGGGCTGGCAGACAAAGAGTATGAATAGAAGGAGAAATCTGAGAGGAGAACAAGGGGCATAAGAACAAGGAGAGGAGGACTCAAGGGGCCAGCCACCCAGTCACCCAGAAGCCACGGAGCAAGAGTGAAAGTAAGATTTACATGCGAGAAAGATAAAAGCCCAGGGACAAAAGGTAGATGGGAAAACATGAGATAAGAAAAGCAGGCAAGAAACAAGTCAAGCTAAGGCCAGGCATACATAACTAAGAATAAGCCTCTGGTGTGATTTATTTAGGAGCTGGGTGGTGCCCCACCACCACGAAAAGCCAAAAAAGTATCCCACAAGAGCCAGGTGTGGTGACTTGGATGAGAATGGCTCCCGTAGGCTCCCAAGTTTGAATCTTCTCAGTTTCTGCTCCAGCACCTTGCCCGCCTGCCCGCCCCACCAAGATGATAATGAACTAAGCCTGAAACGATAAGCAAGCCCCCAATTAAATGCTTTCTCTTTGTTGTTGCTGTAGTCACGGTGTATCTTCACAGCGATAAAATCCAAGACAGAGGGGGAGAATAATCATCCCTTTAATGAAACGATGCATGTTTCCACCTCTGAATTCTTGCTTCCTAGTACAGCTACTTATAGACCTGCAGGGAAGCAACTCCCTAAGCGTGTCTGCTTTCTGTTTAGAAAGTTTAACTTCTTTTGTTCTATGTCTTTTCTAAGCATGCTTTCCCTCATGCCTCAGGTGACATTCTTTCTCCAGGATCACCCTTCCACCATGTGGCTGCCCTCCATGCTGGCTTAACACAAGTGGAATTTTTTTTTTCCTTTTTGTGTCTCCATCCTTCTCTTCTCGGCACATCCTCTTTTTAGCATGGATAACATGAATCCACCTTCTTGAGGGGTGGTCCCTTGGCCAAGTGATTGCTTGGCCCAAGGAGATTAACTCTTAAGAGATGATAGCATGCCCTCTTATTCCAGGCAGATGTTGTTATATATTTATTTATACCTTGATTTCTCGGACTTTTTAAAACTTGAATAACACTGACCTTGAGCTTCAAATCTGTCTAAATTCTTTTATAGACTAGACTAACTAAATTAAACTAAATCCCAAGAAGTGACCTCAATTTCCTTGGTAACATGGACAACTTCACTGGGACTCTTCAAAAATTTTCGTGTGTGTGTGTGTGTGTGTGTGTGTGTGTGTGTGTGTGTGTTTGTAGTATTGGAATGAGGAATTTGGGAACAAGATATTTTTCCTGGCAAAAGCTGATGTTCAAGGAACACTGGAAAGTGAAGATGAAAAGACAGAGGCCCTGGTGTAGAGAACATAGAAACTCAGACGAAAGAAGTCGGTGTTGGGTGGGGTCTGTGACCACAGGTAAAGCTATTCAATGATCAGACTTGAGGTGGAATTATTAGCCAACAAGACAATAGTGAGACCCCAGTAATCAGCCTAGAACCTCTTTGATTTCTCTGGACTGAGCAAGAGCAGGATCTGAAGGCAAACAGGGTTTCCTGGTGATGCTCGGAGAGCTGAGAGCTGAGGAGATGCTGGCAGCCTTGTCCAGACACAAAACATTTCAATGGTTGTCAGTGCAGGGATTGCTCTGAGACGGTGAGAGGGGGCAGGAACTGGATGATCTGAGGGGAAAAAAACCAAACACCAACAATCAAAGGTCAAGCATAGACACCTGGAAAATGCTGGCCGTTTCTCTCACAGGTCTGTATGACCAGCATGGAGTCTTCTCACTTCCTAGAAGCAAAGCAGGGGCAATAGTTCTGGGTAGGCTAGGAAGGCTGCCCTGAGACAGCTCCAGGAGAGCCCAAATCCTGCGCGACTCCTGTTAGGTTCCCCGCTAGTCTGCAGCCTCCTTGGGGGCTCATTTTGATTTTAATGAGACTAAGAAAGTAGGGAAAAGTTGTTTTCTTCTGAAAATTCCATTTCACCCTTGCTTGCTCTCTGGGCAGGCATACCTCTCTGATTTAGATACACCATGTTTAATTAAAACAGCGTTTGTTTTCTCCCCTCCCCCGTTCTCCCTACCGCCCCGCCATATCGTTTCTCAGCTAGCTGCCTCTAGGAGCAAAGTGATCCTGATCCCCCTAGCACTCCAGTCTGGTTTCATATGCTGCCGCTTGAGCAAGGGAAGGCTTTCGCTAAAATCTCGTGGTTGCACCTGAGCGAGGGTGAGACACACACTCACCTCACGTTGGTAAAAGTGAGAGCACAGGTCTGAGATGTGGGTTGTGTACAACAATGTGGTGATGGGGCAGGAATTCTTTGCGATACTTAAGATAGGCATCCGTTTAACATCTAACTAGTCTGTTGCACTGAAATGGGATTAACTTGACAAAATGAAAATGGTATAATTTTATAGGCTCATGAACAAAAACTAGCTAGTCTCTCTGTGCCAGGTTCTGTGTGAGCAGTTGAGCATATCCAGTAGGATTTTACCGGAGCTTTGAAAGGGGATTTTGCACACGATGGAATCACAGCTCAGAGAAGTTGAGTTTCTTGTATAAGATCATGGGACTGGCAACAGCAAAACTGAAATCTGAATTCAGAATTTTCCAACCCCATGTTCCACACTCTCTGATGTATCCAGAAAGGGATATCATTAACAAACAATTTCTCCCCAGAAGATGACGGCTATCCTCTGAGATGCTAGGGCAGAAAATTCTACCTGTGAGGTTTGTGGTATCAGGAACACTGGTATCTTCATGAAATTCCATTCACAACAAGCTAATGGGAAGCCTATGCTTAGCTGGATTTCCTGTAAGAGGCCATCTTGATTGTTGACCTGATTAAACTTAGAAGCACCTAGGAGTACCTAGAATGTGAGGGCATTTCTAGAGAGGATTAACTAAGTGGGGGTGGAGAGGGCGAACCTACTTTGAATGTGGGTACATCTGAAATAAACTCCAAGGGAAAGATAGAGACCACTATGCTAATTAAGACAATTAAGGGTATGAGAGTCCTTAAATTTTGGTCTGGTGACCAAGAGTGGGCTAACACCTCAGAAAGTCTCATGTTATCAAAGTTCAGGAGCACAGCATTTTTAAAGTTTTAAAGGCAAAAAAACACAATTACATCCATGTTAGATGAGGGTCAGAGTCATCTTGTAACATTTGTTTAAGCAGAACATTGCTATTTCAGATACATGACAATTAATTTTGTCATACATTTTCCAGTTATTTTAGTTTATGTTTTTTTAGAAGCATTATTATTTTTCTTCATACATCTGGAAAATGGTCATGGTCAGGGAAATTCCCAATGCATTACCAAGGCAGGTTGGCTGTTGCAGACACAGAGGGCTGAGAAGTGTATAAGCTGACACAAAATAGAGTCGGGATAAGATGGCGATACTTTAGTCACTTTGCATCCAGACAAGAGGCCTGGAGGTAAGAGCTCAGCATTCTCTCTCTCTCTACTTCCTGGCTGATGTAATATGAGATGCTTTGTTCTTCCATTGTCTCCTTGCTGTAATCGACTAAGACATTTACCACCATGAGAACGGCTAACCCCTTGGTTTGTTAGTTCAAGTGTCTTGTCACTGGGGCAAAATGTCTAACACAAATGTTGATGCCGGAGAAGTGGTTTCACTGTTCCGACACTGCAAAGGGTTAGAAGTCTTTGGAACTGGTTTATTGGAAGACCTTGGACATTTTTGGAAAACCAGGCAAGAGAAAGTTTAGAATGTTTTATATAGAAGGTAACATGCAATTCTGGTTGGATATCTGAAGATCAGGATGCTGATAGGAATGTAAACATTAAAGACTTTGTGAGGTTTCAGATGGGGAGGACAACTGTATAGGTAACATATGTTACATCTGCTAAGGAGCTTGTCTATCACTTAAGGAAATGCTCAACATCCTTAGCCATCAGAGAAATGCAAATTAAAACAAACAAGATTCCACATTACACCTGTCAGAATGGCCAAGATCAAAAACACTGATGACAGCTTATGCTGGAGAGAATGTGGGGTAAAGGGAACACTTCTCTTTGTTGGTGGGAGAGCAAACTGGTACAGCTGCTTTGGAAATCAGTATGGCAATTTCTCAGAAAATAAGGAAACAATCTACCTCAAGACTCAGCAAAACCACTTTTGGGTATATACCCAAAAGATGCTCCATCATACCACAAGGACATGTGCTCAACTATGTTCATAACAGCATTATTTGTAATAGTCAAAACCTGGAATCAACCTAAATACCCCTCGATCAAAGAATGGATAAGGAAAATGTGGTACATTTACACAATGGAGTACTACACAGTGGAAAAAAAATAATGACATCTTGAAATTTGCAGGCAAATGGATAGACCTAGAAAACATCATATTGAGTGAGGTAACTCAGACCTTGAAAGACCAATATCACATGTACTCTCTCATAAGTGACTTTTAGACATAAAGCAAAGAAAAACCAGCTTACAATTCACAATCCCAGAGAACCTAGACAATAAAGAGAACCCTAAGAGAAACATGCATGGATCTAATCTACATGTAACATAGAAAAAGACAAGATTTCCTGAGTAAATTGGGAGCATGGGGACCATGGGAGAGAGTAGAAGGGAAGGGGAGAGGAATGGGTGGGGAGTGAAGAAAAATGTATAACTCAATAAAAACAGTTAAAAAAATAAAATAAAAAACAAAGAGCTTGCCTATATTTTGTCTGTTTCCTGAGACTTTGCATGAGATTGAATTTAAATGTGACAGCTTAGTTAATATGTTGGGGCAAATCTCAAGGCATCCCAGCTTCAGGCTCTGATATACGTACTTTTTAGTGAGATTAATGGTAATAACTGGTTCTAAGAAGCAGAACAGAAAAGTTTGAGAAACTTGCAATTTGACCAAACATAAGCACATATAAATTAGGTAGTCAAAGAACATATGGCTACTGACAAGACCAAGATCATTAATAAAGAGCCAAATACTTTGAGTCAAAACAATGAAAAAGTGCTTTGAGGCTATCTCAGGAATTAATCGTGCCCCATTCACAGTAGGCTTGAGGGTGGGAAGGTTTTTAACTCACTTGGATGACTTTGCTCTTAGAAGACATGTTTGGGGCACCTTGCTACCCACAGCATTCACAGACTGCTGCCCCTGAGTCCATCTTCCTAGGTTCCCCTGGGTGAGCACCCTCCTCCACATGCATCCAACAGTATGGTGCATTTTTTCATGCATACAACTAGCAGACCGTGGATTAAATCTCTGAAACTATGTGCCAACATAAATCTGTCTAGACTTTAAATCATTTTTTTTCAGGTATTTGCTACAGTGATTTAAAAAAAAAATCTCTTCCTGACATGCTGATACATGTGTTTGGTCTCTCTGAGTGGACTCTTGATTCTTAGATCCTTATCCTATTGCTTTCTCTGTATTGACCCTTATGCTTGCTGAATGAATTAGGTCAACTTGGCATTGCATCCATTCATCCATAAGGATTTCAGAAAGAATGAATTGTCCTGGTCTACTTCCATCATTTTTTACCATCCAGCACAGGGCTGTCCATATGATCCCTGTAATTCATTTCAATGATTTTACTTATTTATAATGAATAAAAAGAAATAGGTGGAATTAATTAGAATGATAATTTAACCTCAAGTACCTAATGTGATAAAAGCAATACAAATATTAGCAAGGTATTTTACATTAATTTAAAAATTATGCGTATCTGAATCATCTCTGTGTATGTGTGCCAAATATGCACAAATACCTACAGAAGCCAGAAGAGGGCGTTGGATCCCTGGGGCTAGAGTTACAGTTAATTGTGAACTGATCAAAGTGGCTGTTGGGAACCAAGCTTAGGTCCTGTGAATGAGTTCAAAGCTCTTAATTGCAGGGTCATCTCTGTAGCCCTGATACTTTATATTTTTAGGTATATACCATTCAACAAGTGAAGATCTCCTTGGCTAGACATTTCCCACACTTCTTGTCTTAGATTCTCTGTAGAAAGCACCCAAGGAGTGATGTCAACCACGTGCAGTGAAGATGAGCTAGGAGATAGGACCCAGGCTATGCGGACTTGGGGCATTATATGAAGAAACATTTTTGAAGAGGATTTCATGTTGTAGATCATGAAAATGCATTGTAATTCTGTCTTGCATTGTAATTATGTCTTTTAGACATAATAATATGTCTACTTTTAGAATGATATATAATAATATGTCTACTTTTAGAATGATAATTTAACCTCAAGTACCTAATGTGATAAAAGCAATACAAATATTAGCAATACAATTACAATTACAATACAATTACAATGTACAAATACAATACAATTACAAAAAGTAGTAATATTTCATTTGTATTTTAATAAATAAAGCTTGCCTGAAGTTCAGAGAGTAAACAAAACAAAACAAAAACAGCCACACTATCAGCCTTATAGAGCAGGCAGTGATGACACACACCTTTAATCCCAGTAGCCATACTAGTTTGCCATAGAAACCAGGTAGTAGTGGTACACCCCCTTAATTCCAGCACTAGAGAAGAATATAAACTGTTGACAGAGGTTTCTGTCCCAACCTTTCCCACAGCCATTCAATCCTAAAGAAGCATGCAGAGGTCTACATTAATTATAAACTACAATTGACCAACAACTACAACTAACCCATAAATCTTACAACTTACATTAACTCATAATTCTTGTCTGTATTAGCCACGTGGCTTGGTGCCTTTATCACTGAGGCATTCATATCTTGCTTCCTCTGCATCTGGGTGATGACTGCAGACTGAGCCTTTCCTCTTCCAAAAATTCTCCCATTCTGGGAAGTTGCCCGCCTATACCTCCTGCCTGGCTACTGGCCAAACAGCATTTTAATAAACAAGTACAAGAGACAAATCTTTACACAGAACTCTCTACCAACAAAATGGCACCAGCGTAGACAACTGAATCCACTTAAAACCTGAGAAACCTTGGGAAGTAACTCTGGACACAAAAGAATAGAGTTAAGCATGGCTTCTTGGTAGCAGCATTTTCTCAAGTGGGCTCTGTTTGCTAGAGGCAAGCACATCTCATTTAAGAGAGGCTTTCTGAGTCAGCTTCAGCTGCAAAAACCTTGCAGCCCTTTTAAGAGGCTCTGCCACAAAACACTTAAATGGTGTTTATGAATAGCCACCATGCTTCTTGGTGGTGGCATGAACTTTGAAACTCCATAGAGTTGTGGCAATAAACATGGCTCTGGCCAGTACCTCCACCATGAGGCTAGGCTCTCAAAAGCTAAGGAATGTGGTAGATCCAGCCGTCAAAGCCATGGTTTTAATCCTAGCCATATTGCTTAGCAAATTAAAGACTCATGTGGTTAGAAAAAGAGAGATACATGTTAAAGATAGATTCAGACAGAACAAAAACCCTCTAAATGGTTTATAGTGTGTTTAAAATATGTGTAGTCTAAGGAGAGAAAAGAAAAAGGATAAAGTTCTTAAAAGAAAAAAAAAGAGAGTAGTTGGGTGTGGTGGAACATACCTTTAATCCCAGCATTTGGGAAGCAGAGGCAGATGCAGGTGGATCTCTGAAAGTTCAAGGATAGCCTGGTCTACAGAGTGAGTTCCAGGACAGCCAAAGATACACAGAGAGACCATGTCTCAAAAGATCAAATACTAAAAAGAAAAAGAAAAAAATAGAGTTTAAAAATAGAGCCACATAAAGATGGAAAATACACAGAGAATCTGGATACTGTATGCTATTGTGTTGTCTTTGAATTGCTTGAAAGTTGAGGAAGGATCAACAGTTGCTAAAACGAAATTTGATTATAAATGCTGCTGGATTAGTCCAACATATATTTTTTGAAAATGCTTTGACTTCAAAAATGAAGTCAAAAAGATATGTTACTTTGGAGAAGAAGTTTTGCTTTTGTTTCCACAGAAAATGAGAGGCTATGGATTCATTTGAGTTAAGAAAAATCAGATTTGATCAAAGAAGACCCCCTGAGAAATCTCTGATAGGAGTGGATGGCTGAGCTGTCTGAGTTCTACATCCAGAACAACTTCAATGGTGGCTAAGATGATTAAGTCTCACAGAATATTTCAGTCAGGACTTGACCATAATTCTAAATTTTCTTTAGGTTCCGATAAAACATCAGTGCCTCCAATCAGCAGGAAGTAGCCTAAAAAACTATACCCACATTCCCCAAAAATATATTATGGATGTTTGTCTTTGTTTAGAGTGTTGGTTACAAGTTGTTCTGGATAATGGTCAAGAAGAAAAAAAAAACTAAACAAAGGAGATTAGATTCACAGTTCTTGTTTGGAAAAAAAGGGGGAGGGAAAGTGCTGAGGGAAATGGTTTTACCCTGTAAAGATTTGTCTCTTGTGCTTGTTTAATAAAATGCTGATTGGCCAGTAGTCAGGCAGGAAGTATAGGCAGGGTGACCAGAATAGAAGAATTCTGGGAAGAGGAAAGGCTCAGTCTGCAATCATTATGCAGATGCAGAGGAAGCAAGGTGTGAATGCCTTACTGATAAAGGTACCAAACCACATGGCTAACACAGACAAGAATTGTGAGTTAATGTAAGTTGTAAGATTTATGGGTTAGTTGTAGCTGTTGGCCTACCAGTTTATAATTAAATATAGAGCTCTGCATGTTTCTTTGGAATTGAATGGATGCAGGACAGGGCAGAACAGAAACCTCTGTCAACATAAAATGGGAGGAGACAGTTCTCAGACATTCTGATGATTCCTGGAGGTGGTATCACCATTTTGGATTGAGGTAGAGATAAGAGTCAGTGTCTGGATGTTTTGCTTTTCTGACCTTCAGGTTGAACCATAATTTCTGTCTTTGGGTTTTTATTAATTGTGCTACAGCATAGTTAGGTAGTTCTTGTTGCCAGGTGGTAAAAATTTCTGCATTGTACAGGAGGATAATTTACATAGTGTAAGAATGTATTTCAAAATTAACTAGAAAGAAGGATTTAGAATGACCTCACTACGAAGATATCATAATGTGTAAGGAGGTGCCCATGCTAATTATTTTGATTTGGTCATTACGTATCAGAATATCAGATTGTGCGCACAATTTTTAAATGTTAATCTAAAATAAAAGTAAGATTCAACACATGCAAATTTAGTGCTGGAAATATTGGAACAGCAGAGGTTTAGCTCAATGCTTCTACTTTCGCAGTGACCTCACGCCTCCCTTCAATCCTCCAAGGGTTCAG
The DNA here is from genome assembly GCF_982192425.1 of Myodes glareolus. Taxonomy (NCBI): domain Eukaryota; kingdom Metazoa; phylum Chordata; class Mammalia; order Rodentia; family Cricetidae; genus Myodes; species Myodes glareolus. The sequence goes on from NC_142048.1 coordinate 45,559,309, forward strand.
ACACCAAACTTTACTATGCTCTGCCATCTAAGGAAACATTTTCTGGTTGTGACTACTGAAAGCACAGAATGTAGGCAGCAGCTTGCTCTTATCTTACTTCTAGTTCTGTGTAGAGATTTATTTGACACTTTTAGGGAAATAGGCCTCTGCTTGGTCTGTGATTTCCCAACTACAGATAGTATACATCACTCAGACCAGAAGTTAAGTTAAAACAGATACCAGTGAGACTCAACATTTGGGATTTAGTCACATGGTCATGGAACCAGCTTTGAAAGGACCCTTGCAAGTCTTTACCAGGGTCTAGATTCTATCTGCTTCCTCTTTGTCTTGGGACTTACCAATCTCCACCATTACCCCTTTCTCTGGAAGGCACATTGCCCCACATCCGCAGACCTCTCCCTTCTCATTCACAGTGCTTTCTTCAACATCTCTCCCTAGTGAGTTTTCTCCACAACCCCTTCCCTCTTCTCTCCTAAGCCCTACAATCCTGTCCTCCCACTCTGTCTTAATTTTCTCTGTAGTATTTATCCAATACACATCCTTATTGACTGCATGTATTTTTTATGGACTACCATTTCTATTAAGATGAATGTTCAAATAAAGGTAGAACCTTCATTTTGTTCATTACCATCTAGAAGACAGTGCTCTCTGTGGCACATTAGAAACAAACTCTCTGACTGGTTAGATTAACAAAGCATCTGGTTCCATAGCCCACCTACCTTTGGAATTATTAGAAGATCCTGGCCTTGTCTCAAATATCTGTAAGCATGGTCAACTCAACATCTACGGTTGGACAGTCTCAATTGTTGTAAAGATCTCTGTGTAGAAGTGTAACATGGTGGAAAAGCTTTCAAATGAGACTGGCCAAGACATCTAGATGCAAGTTGGTTAAAAACCAAGCTATGAACCCTTTCCTGTTATGATTTGGATATTAAGTGTTTCCAAAGGCCAGCATGCTAAAGCCTTATTTTCAGCTTGTAGAAAGTGATAGAACCTATAATGGGTGGGGCCTAGTGGAAGGGGATTCGATGAGTGGGGGCACACCCATGAAGGAGATAGTGGAGGTCCAGTCTCTCCTTCCCTGTCTACTTCATTTTCTCTTCACCATGATGTGTGTAGTTCTGCACACCGAGTGCTGCCCACTATGATGTTCTTCTTCTGCGCAGGTCCCAGAGCAGGGGAGCAGGGCCTGAAGCCATGGTTCATAACGATCCTTTCCTTGTTTTATTTGTTTCAGGCATTTTAAGTTGTCTATTTTGTGCACTTTCCACAGCCACTGCTGCTGCACACTGTCTCGCTCCTTATGTGCTATCATTTTACAGGAGACATTGGCGAATCTCACCTTACTGGCCTCCACTTCCCTTTAAGAAACAATGCAGAGGAATATGTTATAAAGAGGGTTCCATGAGAACGGAAGTCTGTAGAGGGCATCTAGCAGAAGTGTACCCATAGTGTTGTTTAGCCTAAATTCTGAATCTCCAGAGTGCCCAGTGTATGTCAGTGTGCACATGTATGTGCATGTGTGCCAGTACATAGGGATGCAGACTCATCATCTCAACGTGGACTGAAAGCCTCACTTGGCCGGAGACCATATCACCTGTTTTCTTCCTATAACCCTGTAAAACTGTGCAGTGAACTGGTTCAGCTTAGAGGCTGATAGTCAATTTAATATAAGCGCAAGAATAACTGTGCATTTATGTAAAGCCTTTCTCAAAGGAACTCTCAGCACTCTGCAGCTAATGGACTTATTTATTCTCGGAGCACCTCTGTGAGGCACTTACAGGACAGAGGTGACCAGACTCACACAATAAACAATGTCAGAATCAGCACGAAGCCAGACTAGCCTATAACTCTGGGGCCCTGAATGAGATGGAGTGGGCCCAAGGTCACCCAAGGAGATGGGAAAAGGACAAACCTTGCTGCAATGAGGAGATTTTAGCTCCAAGGGCCTGGCCACACACTCCCTGGGTTCTTGTGGGTTTTCTATGTGCATGCTATTTCACAGGGCACAAAAGGTGTTTTTATTAATCCATAGCCCAGTAAATTCTGGAAACATGGGCTTGCAAAGACCTTAGCAAGTGCCTTTCCTAGGGTACTCCCCTCTTCAGGGTCCCAGAAGACTGGTAAATTCTAGTCTCTTAACATATGGCAGCAGAATTCCCTTATGAAAGAAAATATTTGACTTTAAGGACAATCTTGACAAGGATGCTGGGGGGTGGATGGCTTTTTAAATGTGACGTCATTGGATGCTGAGACATCAAGGAGGAAAGCTACTATACATGAGACAATGGGAGGAGTGAGCTGTTTGGGTTCTGGAGAGTGGGAAGGCTGGGGGGAAGACTGAAGGAAATTCTAATGTGGGCAGTTGAGAGGGAAGCTTGCTGTGGCATTTGAAGTTGTATATATTACAACATAACATATACTTTGTCACATATAGGATATTTTGCATATTGTCCCTCCCCTCTGTGTGTGCAGGAACTGAGGAAGAGCATCATTCCCTCTCTGAGCATTTGTGGACAATGAACAATCAGCATCACTAGAACGAAACCCACAGTAACATCTGTTCCTGGTACCTCTTACGAGAAGTAAGTCTTTCTGGGAGGTTGGGACTTTACCAGGCAGGTAGACTCCTTAAGGCACCAACTGCCAGCCAACCTGCCAATGGACACACTCTAGATAAGCTGCCTTCTCATAGATTTGCTGCTCTCTGATGCACCACCCTAGGGTCAGCATTGCTGCCACAATTAACCCAGGCACCTACAGTCAGAGAATACACATTTTAAGATGCATGTCTCTTTCTAGGAGTCTGCTTTCCAGTGTAAACCATGCTTCTTTCCTTCCATATGGCTTCAGACTAGTTACCAGGCCTGTCAAAAATCTGGTCACCTTTCTCCAAGCACCTCTGTGGTTTCCATGTGCTTCTTGAGGTTTTACAAGATTCAGCAAGTGTGGTCCTTTCTCATCACTAAATATGATAGGGTCTTTATTTCCTGAGCCTGTACCTTCTTCTTCTACTAAGAAAACCAAAACTGAATTTATCATTGCTCTTGTTTATAACCATCACACTGCGTTCTCAGCTCCCATTAAACGTGTGGACATCTAAAATCCTTATCATGTAATAAATAAGTTTTCCCATTGGTTGTAGCCATGATGTTTGTGTGGTATTCCTGACGTTTTGTGTCGTGTTCTACGGTAATGATAGTGAGATCATGTAGTGGTGAGGGAAGACACTCTTAAAGGTATACACGCACAAAGGTGGCCAAAGTGACCGCATGGCACTTCAAGTTGTCTGGGTCTATCGAAGTGATAATTAGCAGCATCATTAATAAACATCTTTTTCCTTTTCCTCTTACAATATACAGCTTGTTTGTCAGATCTACTAATGTGCTGGTAATGAGTAAAATGGGTACTGAGACCCTGCTGCAAGCATCCTTAAGAATAGCGACAGTCTTCTGTACAAACACGACTCACCTTGAGCAGCTTTCATTTAGGTGGAAATGAAGTAGGAGCAAGATGGTTAGGGATTAGGGCATCAGTTGCATATTAAGTGGTTTCTGACTTATCATAACGATCATTATGTCTCCTGATGGAAGTGATCCTACAGAGGCCAGAAGCCCCAGCAGAGTAATTATCTTTAGCCTGCGGTCTGGCAGGACAGTGGCCTCGCAGGGCATGTGGGATGGGTGGAGATCACCAAGACAAAGAGTGGAGCTGATGTGGGCGATTCAGGGGATTTCTCTTGCGCTGCTTGCTAGCTGGGGGAGTTGGAGCATACTAGTTGTTATGAGCGTCACTTCTCTCTAATAAGAGTTTTCCAAGTCATCTTGGAGGATAATAGGGAGGTAGACCAGGTGCCCTGGAGCCCAGAGGAAGTTCTCAGTAACGTAAACAAGAATTTGCCCTCTTCCAGAGAGTCCTGGTGCAGAGCGGTGGAGGCCCAGTCACTTGTTCACTGAAGACCCGGGAATCCCTCAGGGTCAGGCTTAGTGCTGGCCGTGGGCCTCAAAGTCAGATGTGACCCCGTCTTCCTGTGCCTGGAGAGGGTTTGTGGCCTGCAAGGGAGAAATGGGGATTGCCATATGAAGCAAAGATTATGTGGGAAAGGAGAGTGGAGGAGAGTTCCAGAAGGGCTGACATGTGTGTTGTCCTTAGAGACAAGCAGAGAATAACACAGACTCCTGAGGAACATCATCTAAAGATGGGGGCATGTGACTCCATGGACCTGGCGCACAGTGTCTCCATGTGGATAGTCCAACATCGTCCCCTCCAGCCGCCACAACTGACCTCAAAGAGAGCTCTCCATGGCGTATACCATTTGTACTCATTGGGCAAAGGCATGGTGAAGTGCCTGCTGCCCTGCTCAGCATCATGTGATGGGCTGAGAAGACCCAAGGCAGGAGGAGACAGAATGAGGTCAGCTTCGCCATCACTGTAGGCACAAGGATCCCTGGAGGTGTAGGCAGGCTCTGAGAAGCAGGACAAGTAGGGCTTTATCTGTAACATGAGGGGCCGGCTTGTTGGGGTATCTGTCCTGCCCAGTACCCCACAACCGGCAAGCCCCAAAGGAAAATCACACACAGGACTCCATAAGATTATAAACTGATTGGCCCATTAGCTCAGGTTTGTTGTTAACTCTTATAGCTTATATTAACCCATTATTCTCATCTATGTTAGCCATATGGCTTGGTACCTTTTCCAGCTGGGGAGGTTACATGTTGCCTCTTCGGTGGTCTGCGCAGGAGTGGCGGAGGGAGCTTCTGCTTCCAGAATACTCACAGTCTCTTTGCTCCACCCCTACTTCCTGTCTGGCTTTCCTGCCTATACTACCTGCCTGGCCAATCAGCATTTTATTAAAATATGATTGACAGAATACAGACAATTCTCCCACACCATTTATCAACATAGAGCTTGTCTATACCTATGAGTATGGCCAGGGTATTTAAGAATGCCCCTGGCTGGTGTCTGTTCCAACCAACTGTGTGTCTCTATCTGCAATCACCAATTTAGGAGCACAGAGAATGGGGGGATATAGATGGGGACCTGAACTGTAGTTTTCTGGACTAGTGAACACTTCAAGGTAGGTAGATATGTAATTCATCCATTCATTCAACAAACATTTAGGACAGACGTAAACAAGTCAGGCACTGCGAACTCCAGAGTTGAGGACTATCTTTGTCCCAGACATCCTTCAAGGTTTACCTTAAAGGGTTTCTCCCCAAGAAGTCCACGTAGCATGTCCTCTGCTGGTTGGTAGTTTATCTCTGTAGGTTAGTTTCTTATTTTCTTATATTACCTCATCCTAACCTGTCTATATTCTCAAGTGGCTCGCCATTTAAGGGTGGTCGAGAGGCACTAATTGATTTCAATTGAAGGGCAAACGTTCCTGGAATCCTGGACAGTCATGTGACATTGTCAGCAATGGCTTCTTGAACGAAATAGATTTGAACAGGAATGTGGCAAGGAGTGACAGAGACCAACAATAGTAAAGGCGTTGGGGCCGGCTACTAGCTGGCCCTGCAAGGGGGTGACAGCAAGTGGGGTAAGATAAACTAACAGGGATGAGAATCCAGAACAGCTGTCTGCCAGGCTAAGGGTTGTTGGCTCCATCTGATGAATGACAAAGAGCTACTGATGCATCCTAGGTGGAGGGAGGGTCAGATCGCATTTATATCTTTCATGGGTGATTATGACAAATATAGATATTATTCCCAGCACATGTTCACAGTTACTTTATAAGATAGGTGCTGTCTCAAGCTCATCTTATATGAAGAATAGGAGGCTGATGTTGAAATGACCGACTCAGGACTGCACAGAGAATATGGGGTTGGGATAGAGTTGGGTTTAAGCCAGGAGTTTTGGGCTCCAGGATCTATACTCAGCCAGTCTTACACTCTGAAGACACAAGTGGGTAGACCAGTAGAGAGTTTGGAAGCTGGGAGACCCTTCTGGGGTGACTGCAGGGGTTCTGCTGAGAAATACCAGGGTGTTGGCCAGCAATGAGAGGAGAGACAAGATTATAGAAGCATTAGAGATGAATGAGTCTGTAGGTGACAACTGATGGTAGAGGTTTGGAGAAAGGAAGCAAAGCCAGCAACCCAAGGAAAGCACACTTTTCCTACAAATATCTAATATGCCCCGCCATAGTTTTAAATGTCTTATGGTCTCTGTCACAAATAGTCAGCTTTGCCTTCACAGTATAGAAGCAGCTATAGCCAACAGCTATGTTTCAATAAAGTTTATTAAAGACACTGGCATTTGAGCTCCAAAGAATTTTCGTGTGATATAATGTCATTTGTTTGTGATGCTGGAACTGGACCTGGAATTTTGTCAGAAATGAAAAATGGCAGTATTTGCAAACTCTTTCCCACAGGGCGAACTGGGAGATCGTGTCTTCTGTACTCAGATAAAGGTGCTTTCTTTACCACCATGCCTGGGATGAACGGGAGAGCCAGGTGCATGGCAGACAACGGCGCTACCACTAATCTGAGAGTCTTCAGACATGCTCTCACTGTCTAGCTCAGGCTGGCCTTGAAGGAAGTATAAAAATAGATAGGGGAGCTAGAGGTAAGTCAAGGGCAAGAAGGAGCAAATCCATGATAATTGGAGACAAGTACAAATTAGAGGACAATAATGACCACACAGCATCTCCCTGGTCCAGAGCCCCTACCATGGACCTGTGGCCAGGTGGGTGTGCTGTCCAGGGGTGTGATTCAGATCAACAGGCAGGTTCCACCCTTGAGAGATGAGCCAACGAGGATGGAACATTTATAAGAACCATGTTAATAAGCAGTGGCTTTCTCTTCCCCTGACTCTCCCTTCTACCCCTGGCGTGGTGGTAATGAAAACACGTTTACATAAACACAGAGGTCATGGTCACACCGCTGCCCTCATGGTAAAGTGTTTCTGAATACTAATCGTTTTCATTTAATGCAGAACCTGGCTTGTATGGGGGAGCTTAAGGTGACCTGAAATACCACTCTAGATTGCTCAGCTTTATCAATAGGAAAGAACACTGCAGGCTAGGTGACCCGAGTTCTCTCAATCCATGTTCGAGACAAGGGGATGAAGAACTTGAAACCACTGGAAGCAACTTTTTTGGTACCAATGTTATAGCCTGAATTTCCAAATCCTCAAGAACAACAAAAAACAATAAGTTACTCCTAGACAACCAATCTCACCAACTAGCCCTCTACACTGTCCACAGAGATCTCCAAGGATGCGTAGAAGGCAACTGTTTCCTGTCACCAGGAGGGGAAAGTTGAGCAACAGATCATTGCATCATTTATATATATATCTCATGTCCTTGGCAAACCGCCTTGTTCCCAGTGTGGATGCTCAGTTGATGCTGATGCGGGCACGGACGGAGCTTCAACACCCGAGCTAGTCTGTTTGCCACGGCCCTAACAAAGTACTGGAGGCTGACTGACTTGTAAACAAAAGAGGCTTGTTTAAGTCACGGTTCTGAAAATCCGGGAACCTGGCTCTGGCATTGCTTGGGCTTTGGTGAAGTCCTTCGGGTGGACGGCATCGTACGGTAAGGACGTGTATGAGTGGTAGAGAAGGGGCTCTTCGCTGCACACTGCTCCTGCGGTTATCAATGCAGACCTAACACGTCACGACCTAATCCACCCAGCCTCTGGAGCAGCTCAAACTTCCTAATGCTGCAACCATGCTGTTCCTCACGTTGTGGCAACCCCCAACCACAAAATGATTTTCATTGCTACTTCACGACTGTAATTTTGCTACCATTATGAATCATAGTAAAAATATCTGTTTTCTGATGATCTGAGGCCACCCCTGTGAAAGGGTCATTAGACTCACCAAAGGAGTCGTGACATGCAGGTTGAGAGCCACTGGCTTTAGGGAGAGAATATTAATCCTTTCGTGAGGGTAATTCTCTAGCCACTAATTTTCTCCCACTAGGTCCCCTCCCAAGAAAACCCCCGCCATCTTTCAATGACATTGCGCGGGGACCAACACAGCATTTGAAATTTTCATGGACACACTTACCCAAACCACAGCAGGATCTCAGACAATGGTCTAGACCATGCCCTTTTAAATCCTCGACCTTTTTATGGTAGTAGAATTGCACAGATTTCAATGTGTAAGTCGTAAGGGGCCGCTCAGAACAACTCGCGTCCAGAATGAGCCCTGTGACCTCTTGGGCGTCTTGGGGTGTCTGCTGTTTATTTTATAGAGTAGGGAGCTCAAGGCCGGAGAGGTTAAGTGGCTTTCTGAAGAGCACACAGCCAGCTCTAGCGAAAGGCAGGAACATCTAGGTCGCTTTCATTTCTTTCTAGAAAGCAATCTGGTGGTGCTTCCTAGAGAGAGCTATGGGCACAGCCCTGCCATCCCTCAGCCCTTGACCTCTAACATGGCCAGCTTGACGTGGAGCTAAACGTGGGTCACGTCACAACAGCTGTGATTTCAGATTCTGCTGCCTCTCTAAACAGCTCGGTGACTACAAACAATGAACAAACCACCCCGTTGGTGTTCTAGTTCGCTTGTGTTGCTGTGATCAAACAGTGGCCAACAACTCAGGGAGGAGAAGGTTTATTTCAGTGTTACACTTCCAGGTCACAGTTCATCACTGAGGGAAGTCAGGCAGAGAACCCTGAGGCAGAAAACACAGAGGAATGCCGCTTAGTGGATTGTGCCCTCTGGCTTGTTCAGCCTCATTTTAGTATATAACCCAGGCCCCCTGTTTAGGGGTGTACTGTCTAGTTAGCTATCAAAAGATAATACTCCACGACATTCCCATAGGCCAGTCTGCTTGAGGCAACTCCTCAACTGAGATGATTCCAGTTTGTACCAGTGTGACAATAAAAACTAACCTCTGTCTCCTGTGGTAAACAATAGCTACCGGACTGGTTATGTGGTTCATGTCACAAAAGCCAGGAGACTTGCTTTGTGAGCAGCTACAGTGAAGACTGCAAATGTCATGTTCAGGCCTCAAGGGTCACCCTCAAGGGGTTAGGGACGGCAGTCTGCTTGTGGGATTTCCATTCCCCCCAGTCTCTCAGAACCCAACTGTTCAAGCTTAGCACTAGGGGGTTTAGGGTGAGCTGAAATACTGTCCTGTCTTACTCCATGTTGTGTCCTTCTTCCAAATCCTAGCAGCAGGCCCCACCCACCATCAACCAGGACCTAGAAGAAGAGGATGATGCGCCTTTCCCCTTTTGTTCCCGGGCAGCATCTAAGAGTTATGGGCGTTTGGCTCCCCGACGAAAGAAACATTATCTCCAGGTTTGAAGGGTGAGGAGTCCCGGGTGGCACAGGACTGAGCCATGCTTTTTCTTCGTCTTTCTGCCGGAATTTAAGAGGCCCCCAGAGCAGCTTGGGTTTATTAGGACCCATAAGAGCTGTGCTATAACCAGGACACGGGCAGCCGTAAACCTGTACCTTGAAGTTTGCAACAAATCCTGAAGTGGGGAACTAGGACGAGCTCTTGTCTCTGTCAGCAGAAAAAAAATAAAATAAAATGAAATAAAAAAGGGAGAAATGCAACTCCAGCAGAAAACAGACCCGGGAAGGGAAGGCGCGAAGAGTGAGAGAAGCAGCCAGAAGAGCAATGCCAGCAACCCTGAAAGCAACCATCAGGAAATAAAAGGCAGGCAGCATGTGGGAATCTCCCTGAACAAGCCGGGAAAGGGGTCTGCACAGTAAGAAAGGCTTGGCTCACGAGGGAAGGGAGGATTAGAACTGAAAACACACGCATTCACAAGTTCACACTCATGTGCACACGTTCACACGTGTGCATAGCAGAGCAGATACAGCACAAGGAGCAAAACAAATTCTGGAGAAACAATAGAAGACACCCGGGAGCCTTCTCTGAGGTCATTGTGGGTAGCAGTGTCTTGGAAGGGGCTGGGTATTTTTGCATTTATCCTTCGGTGCCTCTCAGATGGCCCAGCTGGTGTTTCCCTCAACAGGTAAGACTGAACAAAGATCAGGGACTTTGCCCTCTTTAGTACAAAAGAGCAGAGCTTGGTGAGAAGGCAATGGGCTCTGGTGGCAGTGGCCATGCAGAGGGGACCCAAGTGATGGAGAATGTCCGGCCAGTGCCTTCCTCCTTGGACAAAGAAGTACCTTCCTGGGAAGAGCAGGAAACCGGCCAATCATGCATACCTACAAGGTGGCCTTTATCCCCAATGTGATAATACAGCATCACTACTCTGATCATCCTCATGATTGGAACCTCTAAATATTTGGGATGACAATTTATCCTCTTCTATCAGGCTTTTGCTGGGGACGGGGGTTACATGAAGTATGTTGCTTAAGGTTGTCGGGGCCTCTAGAGACACTGGTTTTCTTAAATCATTTAAATGTGAAATTCAGAGGCTTCCTTCTACAATATTCTTCCCCAAACACAGACAGGATGCCTGGAGCTACAGAGGCTACCTGTGACCATGGAGTCAACGAGGAAAAAACCATGCTGGATAATTCTAAGGCAAATGTTTTGAGAACAGACCCAGCACCTCCCATCCGTTGACTTCTGTTATGTGGAAAAGATAGATACTTCTTGAAGTCACCCCAAGTTGAGCTTTTAGTCCTTTCAGCCAAACTCAATTTTCCCAGAACACCCAGGTAGGAAGGGTTTGGCACCATGAGACTTCAACTGCCAACCTTCCTGCAGCCTCTTTCCAGCAAATGAAACTTAGTTGCTGAAGTAGTAAATAACCCTGCCATTCCTGATGGTATAAAACTGAATGGCTTGGGTAGGGCAGGGACAAAGACGGAAGCTTCCAGAACCCAGGCTGATTCTCTAACCTTTTCTTCCTGCCCTTGGCCCTCTGCTGCCGCTGGACCCCAGACCACACGGGCCTCTGCTTAGCGTGTTCTTGTTCGAACATCTTCTCCGCTCTAGCATGAGTTAAATTTTTTTTTATTGATTTATTTTTCTTTTTGTGAGTGGGTAGGGAGGAAGAAGAGGGAAAATAAATTATACATCTCCCAAGATACGATCTGTAGTTAATTCTTAATTAGGACTGACAGATGCTTCCCCCGTAATCCTATTCCCAACATGTTCTGTTTGCTTTGCTTGGTGCTGGAAGATGTATTGTGACACAGTAATGACCTTTGTAAGCTTGTCCTGGAAGTGTTATTGGCATTCTAATGATTTATAGCGTGTTCCAGTTGATTACAGGGCCATTTGTCAGCATTTTATTTCTCTCTCCATAAACCTGTCTCCTGCGTCACAGGCATTCACCGAATGAAATTTAAACAAATACAGTACACGGCACTTATTCAACTCCTGTTTTTGCTCACTGCTTCTGAACCGGACCATTCTGGCCAGGGGAAGGCTTTTTTTTTTTTTTTTTTTTTTTTTTTTTTTTTTTTTTATGACAGATGCTGCCCTGGCTTTCACGGGGCTCTGTGTGAGGCTGGCAAAGGCGATTTTTCTCTCTATTGATTTGCAATTGCTTATTGTAGAAACAGATTTCGAAGCTGAGTTGGCCAGGCCAGTAACCCATTACATGCATGGACGCTGTCTCTCGGTTTCCCCAAACGGCCATTTGGTGCCTGTTGGCATGAAAGGAGATGCTTGACTGGCCAAGGAGCTGTTATTATGTTCTAACCAGTCAGTCTGGCAGATTTACTTCTTAATTCCCTATAACCACAGACTCACCACACCAGTGACAGGTCCAAGCAAGCTGAGGGGACATTCAGAGAGGATGTGAGTCATGCCACCATAGCCTGAATGCTTGTCCTATCTATAAATTCACCGGGTGACCTCCACTGCATCTCATCCAGGGCTTTGGGATTGCAACATAGTCTGGCTTCATGCTGATCTCGACATTGTTTCTGCGAGTTTGGGCACCCCATCCCTGTAAGTGCCTCACAGAGATGCTCTGAAGATAAATAAGCTCGTTAGTGACAAAACCCTGACAGGTCCTGTGAGAACAGCTCTTCATCAACGCTCATTTCTCTGGTGCTTGTGTCAGGGATGGCTATCAGACTTCAAGCTGGCCTCAGGGATATGTAGGAAACATGGCTGCTTTTCTCAGGAAAACTCAGGCTGCATGACTCGGGAAACATGGACAGCCACCGGTATGCCTTCACGCAAATGCGCATACACACACACACACACACACACACACACACACACACACACACACACCTCCATGGAGAGACCTTGGCGGTTAAAGAGTCACCCAGAACATTGGCAGCCTTGTACTCTGCTCAGTTGCTTCTGTCTCTGTTGACTTCTTGTCTTTGATGACCTCACTTGAGCTGCCAGTGATGCTGAGAGCTACAGTTGTGGTCCCATGTATTTCAGATGCTCGCATTATTTCCCATGAGCACCTCAGAGATCCACATGGATAACAGAACTTATCATTAGCCTGTGTATCTTTGTCCCCTTGTTCTTACTTTCTCTTTTTGTATTATGGCCCTCATTGCATGGTATAAACATCTGACCAGGAACCCACTAAGAGACCTGAGAAGGCCTGCCTCTCTCCCTGTCCTTTTCTGCCTCAAGTCTGATTAATCCTGGGTCCTGTATATTTAATGGATCCAACCGTTCTCCACTCCCAAAGGTTATCAGACTCTCAGCACGCTTTCGCTGGACCACAGTAATACACAGCTCTTACACTGGGGGCAGTGGACATAGACAACGGAAATGCAATCTTGCTGCTGTGCACAGAGGGAATAGCTGCAGAAGTGAGGGAAACAAGAGGATCTGGACTAGCCCAGACCTAGGAGTCAAGAGCTCTCTAAAGACAAAGCAGCTCACCCCCTAAGCCATTGTTCAGTGAGCCATCCATCTCTCTGCAGCAAACTACCTGAAACTCAGTGACTTCAGATGACAGCACATTGCAACTTGGGCACAGGCTGGAGGGGAGCGGTCTATCTCTGCTTGTCAGTTTGGCTGGGGTCTGGAACTACATGTCTAAAGGCTAGCTGTCAGTTGGAGTCTTAGCTGGAGCCACTGGCTTGTACATCAACCTCCACATCCATGGTCCTATGTGGCTCAGGCTTCCCTGCAACACAAGGTTTCATGGTCAAACTTCTTGAGAGAGACTTGCCAGATGGAAGCCATTTTAGTTTTATGGCGGCGGCATCTCTGATATTTTGAGGTGCCACATCTATTTTCTACTATAGAGAGGCCTGCTGATGTGGATTGTTCTGGAAGGAAACAGAGTTCACCTCTTGATGGCGAATGGAAGGGTTCTGGAAAGCATGTGTGTGACATTTTGGAAATACTGTTGTAGCCCTTCATGGGAAATGCTAAGTGTATTATGTAGTAGCTCTCTCAAATTCAGTTCCTACAAGAAAGTTCTGGATTGTCTCTTGCTTGCTGAGCCTGCTTCTAGCACTCCATGGTAGTGAGATCAAGAATCTCAGAGACAGGTGTCAGAGAACATCAACGGTCTCCTTCCAAAACTAAACACAATGCAGTTTCCTTCACAAGGAACATCAGGGTGTTAGGAGGGAGATGGACAAGGAAAGGACTGACTTCTCAACAGCATAAATATCAAGTCTTGTACAGTTTGCTTCTCTGTGTGTCTGTGGAAGCCGACTACTTGTAAGCCATGGAGACCAAAAATTCTATTGTGATCACAGAACTATCATCCTCTTGACAGCCACCTACAATTCCACGTTGGTCTTCTTAACCAGGGACCAGATAACCATGGACTTGGCCCGTTGTTTTATCTTTCAGGATGTCTTTCAGCCAGCACCCATAGGTCACATTTAGCTATGCCCCATCGCCATGCTTGCTGGACTTTTTTCACAGCTGTTGTATTTTCTCCTACTTTAAGTTTCCTGTATTTATAGGTCAATATGGAGGTTGATAGGTCCTCCTATATCAAAGCCCCCCGGCCAACATCTCTCAACTGCTTCAAAGATTGTCACTGTTGTGAAGCCTTCTTTGGTGTTAACTTCCCCCGGCTCAGACCGAGCTTTGGTCCTCTTCTGTGTCCTAAGAACTCTGTCCTAAAGTTTGCTTTTCAGTTTCTTCAGAAGGACAAAGATCCCTGTCCTTTTCTCTGAACACTTAAGATGCTGAGTGCTGCCCTGGTGGCTGATTGTCTGGTAAATACTGAGCCCGTGGTAGAGATAATGTCATAGGTGGTCCAGGTCCCATTTTCTAACATGATTATCCAATGTTAGTGTCCCAACGAGAGGAAACCTTTGAAGTTAGGTATTAGAGGCCAGATGAGACCAGCGTTCCACCAACTGCACTCATGGTGGCGCAGAGTTGAGCTGGAGGGATTAACTTAACCCATTCCAGACCACATAAGAGGTTGGCTATGGGAGCTTGTGGGTCAGTCATGACTTGAGGCTGGATGGGGTAGAGAAGCACAGAAATATATGGCAATCCTCAACTGTAAGTGTTCTTCAGGTCAACATTTCACCAGGACAACAGAAACAATGCTTTAAAATTTTGTATGCTGGGGAGGGGAGGTAGTGTATGCTCCTATCACTAGGAAAAAATTCTTCTTGATATATTTGTTCTCTTCCTATGACTTAGAAAAATGTGGAGGGTAGCAGGAGATGTTTAATGGGTACAGAGATCATAGATGGGGTTCGGTGACGGTCAGAGAATGATCTTTGCTCCTTTCAGACATGGGCTCCTCATGGAGCCTGGCCTGGGTAGCTCCACCCTCTTACAGGAAGAGTCTTGGGCAGGAATAACAGGAGGTTGTTAACTGTCTCAATGGGGTCTGATTTCTCAGCTACTGCAAGGGTCTCAAGGTAAAAGCACAATCCCTCCGGCAACACCCACACAGGCCACTCACAGCCTGTGGAGGTGAGGGTGGCCTTGGACACAGGGCAGAACAGACTCTAGCCCTTGGCTGGAGAGGACAGATGGATGAGGAGCAAGGCATCCCCAGGAGACTGGGCAGCTGAACAGCTCCCAGGCCCAGCACGAGCTGCATGTAACATATGGCTTAATTTCCTCTCAAATTAGACACTTGATAAAAAAAGTTATTATATCTGTCAAATTGCCAGGGCATTTTATGGATGTGATAAACTAAGAACCACTGCTTTACAAACCTTGATGGGATGTTTCAGTACCTGAAAAACAATTTTATGGCCGCCCAGGCTACTAACAAATTGCAAATACTGATTAAGCCATAAAGTTACAACAACATTAAAATATAATGAGAGGTTATTGCATGTGGGAAGGCTTTTAAGTAACAGCCACGACTGCACTCAGCTCTCAGGTCAGCTTCGGCTCCGTCTGGCAGAGGGAGACATTTTAGGACTGGGTGGTCCCTGCAGAGACCAGGCCTGGCTCTCAGGAAGTCTGGTGACATTCCTTCCAGGACACCGCAGAGTCCAGAGAGAACGCCTTGATGTAAGACTTACAAACATCAGGCCCTGGATGCTGACTCTCCAGTCTCTTGCAAGCCAATGACATAAAAGTGGCCACGGAGGGAAAACCCTGCCTGCCCCACTTGTCATGACTGTGCATGCTGCTTCTTGACCCTTGGTCTTCACTTCCAACCAACATCTTTCCCGCACTCTATGACAGGGGCCAATCCAGCACTGTGTTTAGTTCTCAAGAGAGGGGTCATGAGTAGATCTACTTTCTCCTTCTCAAAAGCTGTAGGCTGGTGAGAGGGGAGGAGCCTGTTCACGGAAAACTAGAGCAGGATTTACTAGAGCCAGGCAAGCCGTCCCACGAGATCCCCAGCTAGGAAGAGAAGTGGGCGTGGCCATCGCTCTTTGCCTCGCTACACTCCAGTGAAGGTGAGTTTTGTTGAGAGTTTCCTGGTCTGTCATCTAAGGAAGTAACATTTCCTGTCTGGGTCACTGGTCCAATCCTTTACCCAAGAAACTTCAGTAGCAGCCCATGCTGCCTGAGCTTGTCTCCAGGTCTGCTCGCCTCTAGCTTAGAGCTCTGACAGGGCTGTGTGAGCCAGGAGCCTGTGCTGCTCAGAAGGGCGGTCTTTGCTCTCCATCACCTGCTCAAGGTCATTTGTGTGGTTCCCTGGATCCTTCAGTTCACGGGCCCAGAGCTCGCCGGCTTCTCAAGGCTGCTAACTGGGCTCACCTATGATGATTTCTTTTATTGAGCCTGGACTACAGGGCAGACAATACACAGATGCTTTACCTTTAATCCAGGGAAGACAAGGGTGAGGATGTGTACCATACATCACCTAGACAGATATTCTCTGGAAACTTGTATTACCAGCTGCTGTGGTCAAAAAGGAAGCCTCAGAGATGGGGATGGGAGGCAGAGGGATCCAGACTCAGGACTTAACTGAGGGATCTGACGTAGGCAATTAATACTTTGGTGCTTTATTTTTCTTGGTTTTTTATGCGGTGTTTGTAGATCATTTATATTCATAGTATACATATTATTGTGCATTTATTATCATTTAAGTTACCTACTCATGGGTCTTTGTGGAAGATTAGATGCATGAGCATGTATTAGGATGGGTCAGTGCTTCAGTGTGATTTATTGAGATCCACTATGTATTAATTTCTCTGCATTCATTGGTTCCTGAGACTAAGTTTTGCCACATAGCCCAGGGTAGCCAAGAACTTGAGGTCTTCCTGTCTCAATCTTCCAACAACTAGGGTTACAGGAGCGAGTCACCAAATATGGTTTTCCTGTTCAAATTTAAATGGGTAAACTTTGATCATACTTCCAATAACATCATGATAACTACTATTATTAGTTCTACTTCATAAGTTTGTAGAAACTGAGTGAGGCTCAAGGAACAAAATCATATGGCCCTCACTAACCAATGGCAGAGCTGGAATTAAAAGAATTTGGTCTAATTTCAAGCATGTGAGACCATTAGAGAATTTTGCATGATTTTGAAAGCACTGCCTGAGTGGTTAGCAGTTACCTGGGGAAGGAAGGATATATATTACCCTTACAGTACTCTCACATACCCGGAAGAGCTTGGCTGCCTTACATAGGACACAAGCTGCAATTCTGTCATCCCTTGATTCCAGGAGCTGGTCCAGCTCTGGGTTGCCTTGGGCAATAGTATGGCTTAAGCCATCTGGTAGACCACTTTGTGACAGACTGCCCGCCCTGCTCAGGCGGTTTCTGTCCAAGTCCTCAGGCACCGTGCAACGAACAGAATGCCCGAGAGCCGCCTCCGTGGGGATGAGCAGAAGCAAATTCAGAAGACAGGCAGCCCATCTATTGACCAGACTTTTTGTTAGAAGGAGATGTGCAGAGGAGGAGGACAGTGTCACCCAAGGAATCATTTACACATTCTCTACTTGGAGGGTATGGTGGGGCTCATATTCAACCAGGAGGGCGGTTGGCTTCAGGGTTCCTTTCTCATTCGTTTCTGTTCAGTCACATTTTGGTCTTCTAAATTTAGCACTTCTTAAATAATTATAAAATAGTATCAATCTACCAGGCACTGGGGATCAGTACTTGAATAAGAGATGGACTGCTCTCTGAAGGCTTATTGGGGTAATACACGATGGGAACTTCCACACCCTTACGGCGTGTCAAACGCTGTAACCAAGGCACAGAGATAACAGGGTGGGAGAAAAGACGAGGGAGACCTCAATTAGTCTTGGAGAGGTTCTGAGTCCAAGATCCAGATCAGAGGATCAAATTCTGAATCTTGCACCATGTACCTGCTGTGAGACTATAAGCATTGGCGGCTAACATCTGTGTGACCCTTCACTAAGGGCTACAACCTCTCCAACAACACAGCCATCATTGTGCGTCCTATTTGATAAATTAAGGATCAGTGGCTCAGGGAGACTTGCAACTTTCCCAGCATTACCAGCTTTTGTCATTGCTTCTTGGCCCACAGATGGGTCTTCTGTAGTAGGTGGGACAGTTTCCACATTGAGCTACCGTTTTGGCCTATCCCCAGCTTCTAGAAGAGTGTCCTGTGATCACTGGCTATGTTGTAGAACGAAACATAAATTTCTGTGGGTTTCAATGCAGATGTGGTTTTCCCTATATCACAGGGCCTACCTGTGTGTTTTTAACCAACAAAAGCAGTTTCCATGAGAAAGAATGTTATAGACCCAGTACTTTCTTCTCCACCCCAGTAAGGAGAACAGACAGCCACACAATTTCAGTGACTACTGGATATAGAAAGTACCCTTAGCTGGAACCCCCCGCTAGGTAGTTTAGGGACCAAAAGCATAGCAAGAATGGACACAGAGGCAGGAAGGGTCTATGTGAGGCTTTTGCATAGTGGCTGACAGAGGTGGTAGCAATCTTTTGTTATTTCTGTTCATCCAAAAGAGTGCATTGTGGCTGAGCTGAACTCAGAAACAAACAAAGTAGCCTTCTCCGTGCCAATGAGGGTGGAAATAAGATGTGTCAGCAAGACAAAAACCTCTCCAGCAGGCTCCTCCATGGAACCCATTAGAAATGGAGTCAAGAAGCTGCGGGTGGTGGTGGATAGCCTGTGGTTAAGAAAAGGGGAATATTAGTCCCGATACACTGGCCATAATGGAAAATGTTGCCTTTTCCAGTTCCTTTGAAATACTCACCTGTGATGTATTTTCTGATGCCGTTGCCCTGTTTTCAGCTGGGTCATCCCTCCTTCCAGGCACTTCCGGGAGAGGAGAGAGATGGGAATTAGCGAGGAGAGTCCAGGATGGAATATCAGGCTCCAAGTGTGCCATATTCTGTCATTCAGGCTGGGCATGGTGGCCCAGTCTGTCTCAGAGACGGGTACTCCTGCCCTTGTTATCCTCCTTCTGGCTACTGTGCCTAAATATCCCCACCACCTGCTGTCTATGGAAGGGAACTCAAAAATGCCTTCTGTACCCTTGAGGTGCCTGATTGTCAGCCATGCCTTCACGCACCATGGAAATTGCATATGAGAGGTGACTCCCAGATGCTTTAAAGTCTTTTGATCAATTCAGGAGGCCCAGCTACTGTGTTTGTCTTCATGCTGGCAAATCCTCCCAAGGGAACCAGATTTTAGGCTACAGAGAGGATATAATCTGGTGACACCCAAATCAATATAAAAACAATAAGAATAGTGTAGTGCAAATAATAAAAACCCAGAGACAGATACTGGGGATCAACCTGAAGGTCAGAAAAGCAAAACAGCCAGTCACTGGCTCTTACCTCTACCTCAGTCCGAAATGGTGATCCTTCCTCCAGGAATCTCAGAAGGAGACTGTGAGTGAGAGCTGTCTCCTCCATTTTACAATCATCTCTAGTGCCTGAATTAAAGGCAGGCACCACCACCACTTCCCTGATTTCTATGGCAAACTAGCGTGGCTACTGGGGTTAAAGGTGTGTATCACCACTGCCTGGCCTGTAAGGCTGATTAATGTGGTTGATTTACTCTTTGAACTTCAGGCAAGCTTCATTTATTAAAATACAAATGAAATATCACTACAATCCCCCTTTTTGTCTAAAATTTAAAAAGGGAAGGCTGTAACTAATATAAGAAAACTATATATAATAAGTACAATAACTATATACTATATATACAGGCAATAAATACATCAACAATGTCTAGTCCATTTGCATTTGACAAATTCAGAGAAAATATCCCACATCTATCTTATCTTGGTAAGTCCAAAGTCCTTTCTCTGGGTTTTTATTAATCATGCTACAGAACAGGGCATATGGATGCTGTATCTCCTAGAGGTATATGGACAGCGTATCCCTTGCAGACGTATAGGAGTGTAACATGAAAAGGCCAGGCCTGCTTGTTTGTGTTTCTGTCCTGCCCGGCCTCCCAGCTGTTTAATCCCAGAGAAAATCACACACAGGACTCCGTAAGTTATAAAGCTGATTGGCCCATTAGCTCAAGCTTCTTATTAGGTCTTGTAGCTTATATTAACCCATTATTCTGATCTATGTTAGTCATGTGGCTCAGTACCTTTTTCAGTGGGGCAGCTCACATCCTGCTGCTTTGGTGATCTGGGCAGGAGTGGGAGAAATCAACTTCCTCCTCCCCAGAATTCTCCTGCTCTCTTTGCATCATTTCCACTTCCTGTCTGGTTTTCCCACCTACACCTCCTGCCTGGCCAATCAGCGCTTATTTAAAACATGATTGACAGACTACAGACAATTCTCCCGCACCATAGGAGAGGAGGGGGCCCATCCTCTTACTTTAGCCCACACTGTTCCTTATGTCCCAAGAACCAAGATGTGCACCTCCGTATATTAGAGTCAGAAATCTGCCTTCCTGTATAGATCACTGCGGTCAGCTTCAACATGTTGTGTTCGCTAGCTTTTGGTCATCTAACCTGAATCCGCAGACACCAGCAAGACAAAACCAGCTCTACTTTTCCCGTAGGTTAGTACAAAGCTGTAGCATGGCTGCACACTCATGCAACAGTGCGTCCATGCCAGTGCCTGCCAGCCCCCACTACGCCTGTTCCTTTGTATTCAATGCCACCCTATTTATACCTACTGGCCCTAACTCCACTTCCACTGATCTGCCTTTAGTGATAAAGATGTCATCTGCACGGTGAAAGAACTCAAAGAGGCAAGACTGGGTTTGTAGGAATTTGATGTATTTAATTTTGCCCACACTTTGGCTAAGTCGTTGTCTCCAGTTGTCTTTTCTTCTTCCTTCCTTTGCAAATGTAGCATCTCCAGTCAAAGACTGACGACTGTCCCTTCGTGGAGTGGAGAGGACAAACGGGACCATCTTGTCTTCTCTTCACCCTGTCCTTCTCCATCTTCACAGCAAGTTTGTGGTGCTTGGTAACCCTGGGCTGGAGATGTTTCCTGCTTCTGTGGGTATTCCAGCCAACTACCCCAGCCCATCTGTGCAGAGGTCTCCTGTCTATAGCTTTGTGCTCCCTAAGGGCGTGGTGGAGCATGGTTCACTTGTTCTCTTGTCTAAGGGACTCTATGGTTAGGAGACTGGCAGAGTAGGAGGCGATTTGGGGGACAGAAGTTGGTAGTGATGAGTGGCAGAGAGCACTCAAATTCCCATCTTTTCCTTTTGTGTATGCATGTGTGCGTGTGCGTAAATGTGTGCACATGTGTGCATGTGTATGTGCACACACATGAATTTGTACATACATGTGTATGTGCATGCACATGTCTGCTTTTGTGCATGTGTGTGTATGTGTACATGTGGATGTATGAGAAAGGGGCACATGCATAGGTGGGGGAGTATACATGTTCTGAGGCCTGAAGAATATGTCTGCTCTAGGCTCTCTCCATACATTACAACTCTGGGGTTACATCTGGGTGCATGATGATGACAAACCTTCTACATGACGACTTGAATTTAGGTCCTGCTGGTAGCAAGTGCTGCTGAGTCATCTCCTTAGCCCTGTGATTCCTTTTTTACATCAGTGCCGCTGTTGCCTCTAGAGAGTAAGAGGCATTGTCCTCATGGGTAGATGATAAATTCAAAATAACCAGCCCGACCTATCAAACTAGACCTAGGATAGCGGTAAGAGTCCACTCTGGATCTCTAAGATTTGATCACACTGCCAGCTCTATTACCTTGCATGTAGAAGGATACCATGTGCCCAGATCTGGAGAAGCTTGGCGGCATGGCTCAGGCAGTCAGCCTCTTGGTAAAATGTTCGGATGGCAATGCTACTGGCCTGATGGCAGCTAGTATACCACTGATAGAAACTGGCACACACTGAGCTCTCGCTAGCTCTTGTTGGAGCTTGGTTAACGCACCATATACATGTCAACTTTTTCATTCTGCCCAGATTTGTTCCAATTTTCTGGATGAAGAAATCGAGGCCCAGAAAGGGTAAGAGAATAGCTATATAACCAGGACAATGGGCACAACAGGACAATGCGATGGGTCTATTTCTGAGTTATATCCAAACTTACAAGGTTTGTAAAGCAACCTGGCCTCTACTGGTCAGGACAAAAATGAAACAAGGGGCATGAGACCCAGAAGAATGAGTGTTTGTGTAGAGCACACAATAAGAGGAAAATAGGATATTTTTTAGTTCTTTCAAAAAATAGTGTAATATTTTCGACACCCTAAATAACTGTTTTCTCAAGTGTGCTGAAGTATACTTAATCTCATTGTGCTATCAGACACTTAGAGGGCAGTGAAGGTTTTGGTGACTCTGCTGCTGGTGGTGACAGCTGTCTCAGGCACAGCATGTTGTGCGAAAAGGACCTTTTCAGGGATTCAGCACAGTGGGTCTCCAACAGATTCCTTCTCAATAATCGGGCCTTCGACAGTATAAGTAGAGAGAAAAGTGGTCCAGGTATCCTCTAAGAATGGATAACAGTAGGGCACTGGGAATGGACAAGGGGGTGCAGGGCACTGGGAACGGACAAGGGGGTTCAGGGCACTGGGAACAGGCAAGAGGGTGCAGGGGACTGGGAACAGACAAGAGGGTGCAGGGCACTGGGAACAGACAAGAGGGTGCAGGGCACTGGGAACAGACAAGAGGGTGCAGGGCACTGGGAACTGACAAGAGGGTGCAGGGCACTGGGAACTGACAAGGGGGTGTGTGGCACTGGGAACAGACAAGGGGGTGCGTGGCACTGGGAACAGACAAGGAGGTGCAGGGCACTGGGAACTGACAAGGGGGTGCAGGGCACTGGGAACAGACAAGGGGATGCAGGGCACTAAGAATAGACAAGGGGGTGCAGGGCACTAAGAATAGACAATGGGGTGTAGGGCACTGGGAACAGATAAGGGGGTACAGGGCACTGGGAACAGACAAGGGGTGCAGGGCACTGGATAGACAGGCAAGAGGCCTGCCGTGGAGGTGCTCTTCCCAAGGCTGGTTCTCCTTGCTACCTTACTAGCTTCTGGGACCTTGGGTGTCTCATGTGCAGAGAGTCTCATGGGCTGAAGGACCTCTAAGGGCTTCTCCCGTTTCCATACCCAGCTCTGCTGCATGACTCCACTCAGATCTCCTTCCCCTTCTGATCATGTATTTCCTTGAGGGTCTCCATCTCCACCCCTCAATTTATATCCAATCTTCATACTGCAGGATGGTCATTCTAAATATGTAAATCATGTCATAGCATTCCTTTCCCTAAAGCCCTCCATCTATAAGCTGGAGAAAGAATTGTTTAGTATGAATCGAGACACGGAGCGGAGCTTTGGTGATGCCAGTCATTCCACAGCGCAGTTGCCTGTCTGAACATCACTGTGGACATTTTAAATACAAAGGGGTTTTGGTTGTCAGTTATCCTCCAGGAAAGCTGGAAAAATTAAAAAGTAATTAAGGAATATAATATGCAACCTAATTCAAGTAAGTTTGAAAATATATACAAATGGTGTTCTTCAACTTGGGAAAAAGAAATTGTCCAAAACTGACTTAAGAATAGAGTAAAATTTTTGAGTAGGACATAAGCCCCCTTCTAGCTTTACTAAAAATATCTAAGTCAAGCTAAGTTGTATCATGTCTTTGCTGGAAAGTTGTATCATATCTTGAAAAGATATTATGTGGGTCAAATCAATTTCTCCATAGCATAAAATAATGGGAATATCTTCAATTCTGATAATGAAATTCAATAAAATATCTCAAATATAAAATAAATATGCAGAACAATCCCCAAACAGAGAGGTATAAATCAGAGCAAAGTATCCCCAAATGAAAATTCATGAAAAGGAAACATGTATTAGAACCCAGAAGGCTTCATTCCACATAAGATTAGAATTCATTACTATAATTTAAAATGTATTATAATTTATTACATTAATAGATTAATTAAGAGGAAAATAAACCATGATCATTTTTTAGAGTTCAAAAGTGCATTTTATAAAGATCAACATCCCAAATGGAAAACAATAATTTAGAAAAATTACATTAGAGCCATTTAGTGTTATTGTTAAAAGAAAACAGAAGATCCTAAATATGAGATACTTACTGGAAGGATCCAGAAAAGCTCATCATAAATTATGGTATGTCTTATAAACCTAGGAAATTCAAGTTATGAAAAATAATTTAATTAATGAGGTTTAGTAAGTTGGCTGAGTGTTGACAGTAACCAGTGGGAGACCCAGAATGGAAAAGCCCTGTTCACAGGTGTAAGGAGCTGGTGATAACTCATTGCTGCCACATGAAGTAAAGGAGACCTACGAACAGTATGAACTGCCACAGACAGAGCCAAGGAAAGAGCTGAAGAAGAAAAGACCATACTCTTGCTGGAAATATTTGTGTACAAATGCCTTTCATGGCAAACTATAAATGACAGAATCTGGTCAAAGTCCTAATAGGATAATTTTGAATTTTCCAAACCGACTCTAACGTTCATCTTGAAAAGTGAACAAACAAAAAAAAATGGTTGATGCATTTAGGAGAAGAGAATGATGGGGTAGGGTTTACATCGACAACTGTCAGGACTCACCTGGCATGCTATTGTTCAATCTGCATAGCAAAGCTAGTGACGGAAGGATTTGGATTTAAATGTTACTGTGAAATACAGGAGAATGGTATTTTACTCTAACAAGGGATGAGATTCTTCCCCAAATCATCTAGGAATCCATTAAGGCTAAAACCTTTGAAAATAAACATTTGGTTACACCACAATTATAGGCTCCTTCCACATCAAAGGTCATCACTAGTAAAGTTAATACACAAATAGAAAACTGGAAAATATACACTGTGTGTAATAGGCAAAGTATTCAGAATCATAATAAATAATTTCTGCAAGTCAATGAGAAAAAAGCAAATAGTAACAAAATGGTATTAGTCATTTATAGGAAAATAACTACAGATATCCAGTAAACTTAGGAAGAGATCTTTCATCAATGAAAACAATTCATATTTAATCTGTGATAGCTCACTTTTATCTTTTAGAAACAGTGATAATCCGCATTATCACATTCTGAGGCTAAACATTATTTGGTGCAATAATCTGGAAGGTTAATTGAGTTACATGTGCCAGAATTAAAGTAAGGTTTTTCCTTTGGGCTAGAAACTGCACATGTGTGTGTGTCAATTCCCAGAAACTAATCTTCCAAGTCTGCCAAAATTCATAGGCAAAGTCAACTGATGTGCGACTTAAAGTAGCGAAGAATTCTAACTGTCCAAAGCTCACCCGTTAGAGATGCATAAAAGTGAGTTATGATTAATCTGGACCTGTTGGATTGAGGTCAGCGCTCAAGATGCCCACACCTGATACTTCAAAGATGAAGGCCGGATATAGATCAAGAGTTAATGTAAATGACTTAAAATAATGGTTTGCTGGAAAGAAAACAAAGACATTTTACCATGACATATCCATGTTCACACATGCCTAAATGTTTAATTTGGCTGAAAAGGAGCAAATATCAAATGTCATGAACTTAATTTTATACACGTCCTGGTACTCTGGTTACTGGTTGGTGGTGCTTTCATGGCTATGATACAAGCAGCTAAAGCTGTGTCTAGTGGTAAAGCCCTGCCTAGTGTGCCCAAGGCTATGGGGTCCAGACTCGGGAATATACAGTCCTGATTCGTGTGTGTGTGTGTGTGTGTGTGTGTGTGTGTGTGTGTGTGTGAGAGAGAGAGAGAGAGAGAGAAAGAGAGAGAGAGAGAGAGAGAGAGACTGTGTGCATGTATGTGTACAAATGTGTGTGTGTGCACATCTTCGTAAAGGTCAGAGGATAATTCAGTATTATTCCCCAGAAACCAACCACCTTGTTCTTTTAGAAACAGAGTTGGAGCTCACCAAGTAGGCTAAGCCAACTGGCCAGTGGCCCTGAGTATCTGCTGTCTGTACCTCCCCAGCCCTGGGATTACAACACAAGATACCCCATCAAGTCTTTATATGTGGGTTCTGGGGATTGAACTCAGGTCCTCACACTTGTCTGCAAGCACTTTCCTGACTGAGCTTTCTCTCGCTCCAGGCCCAAATCCCTGATTCTTAAAATCTATGGGTTTATTCCATAAAACTCACTTTGGGTACATATTTCAATAAATAACCTTATTTTTATAATTGAATTTGGTTTGCACAATCTGTGTTTCATTGATGATATTAAATAGGTGAGTTTTAGGGAGCCATTGTAGATGCTGTAATTCTTGCATGATCTTCTATAAATCTGAGTTTGGAATTTTACTCAGTATCAACTGGAATTGTCAATAACAGTCTTAATACATGAGTTTAGAAATGAGCACAAATTGTCTGTATCTATCCTCTTCAAACACTAAAAGGGAGGCATCTATAAATTCTTCTTCTCCAAAAATGATTGCAGAGCGCATCACTTTTATCATGCAAATTGCTGTTCTCTATCTTGATGTTCACTGACTTTCAAAGTAGTACCTAGATTCATACAGAAATGAGAAGAGCTGGCCCCATGCTCAAAACAGAAGACGACCTGACGGCCACTTTTGTGTAGTTAGAACCTTACGTGTACCCTCAGTGGGCTAGATACTGTAAATGTGCAGCCTAGCAGAACTTCTGACTTTTTAGGGATGCTTTGCAGGAACGTACAGGGCCAGCTGAGCGGACGCGGTCCCAAGCTTCCAAGTGCCCCCTGCTCATCATGTTCCATTGTCACTATCTTGATATTCCGAACAATTGTTGAGCAAAGAGGACCAGCCTTCCATTTTACACTGGGCTCTGCAGAATGCAAAGCTGATTCTAGCCGGATGTCATCTAGCTGTCCCCAGTCTTGCCACAAGTGGCCACAGACTTACCGGTGACAGCTCGGAGTGCGTCCCCTCTGTTGGCTTGTTATCTAGTGCAGACAGCATTTCTCTCCGGAATAGTTAGCACTCAGGTGGAAAGTGGAGTTGGGATAGAGCTTATCTGACTGGCTTAGGTTTATTCCTACGACATAAATTCCTTCAGAATGAACTCCATGTTGTTCCCCAGTGCCTGGCACATAGCTAGCATTTAAAACACGTTTTTTAATGAAAGCCATACATACAGATTGAAAGTTACCATGTAAATGGTCGAAGAAAGGCTGGTTTTGTATTTTTTTTTAATGGGGTGTGGGTCTCCGAAATTGGAGGCTTGTAAAATTCTGTCCCTCCAGGATTGAGATGTCGTGCACATGAAGTCAAGTTCCAGAAGAGTCTAGACATCGTGAGACGGAGGCAGGCAGCAGTGGGAGATGCAAGAACCAGGGGCCTATAAAGTAGAGGCTTGCTGGTATGTGGGCTGGAATTTTCCTTACTCCATCACTCTGGAGCAGCCTGCAGGTTTCTGTTGGTCCTTTACACACACACACACACACACACGCACACACACACACGCTCTTACACAATGTCTCAAAGTTGTATTATCACATACACTGTACGGGTAGGAAACCGAGGCAGATGGTGAGTTAGCTTGCATTTGGACAGGAATCGGATCTCTGGCCTCCTGGGGGAGGTGTATTCAACACCAAGGCAAGCAGCTGGCCAGCTTTTCCTGACTGTAGGCATCTCCGTGGGTCTCCTCCACAAGCCTTCAAGAACTTGCACCAGGCAGAGGAGTTAACATCTCGGCAGAGAGACCCACGGCAGGACACCGCTTGCTGTTTTCTCCATGACAAGGTGCATCGTTCACCTCCCATCCGCGAAGCCTTTGGCTTCGAAGGCAACGGCAGAGCTTGCGGAGGGTTGGAGATCCCCGAGGGTGGCAGGTGCTCCGTATTAACATAACATCAACTTTCGTCAAGCAGAACATTTGCTCATGCTGCTGATGGCAGAGCTCCCCAAAGTTTCAAAATATGCAAAAACGACTCACCAGCATCTTTACACCTGGTCGAACCTCTTAATGGCCTCTCTTCCCCCCTCTCTGCCCAGCAGCAGGCCGTTCTGCACAGCTCCAGTGTCTTCCCTCTCCCCTTCCTTGCCTCTTCTTTTGGCAGTTCCTTCCTCCCAGGCTTTCGTACACCCGAGTCATTTTTCCTGCGGTTGTCACGCACTGCTCCGCCTCACTGCTACGTTTGAGCACGGCTGAACTAATGATGCCGCAATTAAGAGCGATTAGGGTTACTGATAATAAAGAGACTTCATAAACTTGATTAAATGCATTCATTAATGAACACGTTATGGGTGCTCCTTGCAGGGGAGGGGGGTGCTGTGGAACGAGAGGTAGGGAGACAGGAAGAAGAAACACATGCAAAATGTCCCCGTGTGACTCTGAAGATGGCTGGGGACTCAGGTAGTTGGCAGGAAGATCAGAAGTCCCCTGGGGCTTGGACTTGAAGGAAATTGCAGCGAAATTGCTACCCAGAGCACGTCATTCATTCTCTACACAGTTAAGTGGGATTGGGACAAAGGCTGCAAGATGGAGAAGCCCCAACCATCACCTGAAATGCCTCAAGCTTGAGCTGTTTTGATTGCTGCCTTCCTAGGAGCGGGCGGCTGAAGCTGTTATTAATTAGCACAAGCAGAGATCTCCTCCCGTTCCCTTGCCAGCTCTGCCTATGGGAATACGGGCCGCCATTGCATTCACATGCCTCCATCCTGTCGGGTTTGCTGAAGTATAATGGCACCCCACAAATGGAAAAAGATCTCCCAGGCTTTTGTTTGTTTTCAACAAGACTTTGGAGTTCTGGGGGAGGGGCAAGCATAGGGTCCTCAACCCCTATGCCATACCCAGGACCTAGGATACCCCTATACCTCATGCTCCCAAGTGTTTCAACCCTGACCTCCATTTATCTATGGCAATCTAGAGCAGAAAGCTTTACAACTCTCTCTATGGTCTCATGACATGTGGGGATTCCAAGTGGTGCATACAACCTTGAGATTAGGTAAATGAAGTAGAGATTTAAAACATTGGAGGGGCTTGGGGTGCAGTTTAATAGTACAGCAGACAGTATCATGTTAGGTTGTGGGTTTGATCCTCAGTAGCAATCTTTAAAGGAGAAGTAAGATGTTAGAGGGACCCTAACACATTCTCAATCACCCACTAACTGGGTGGCACAGGGCACACAATGCTCTCTACCCTAACCAGACTCCCTGGGGACCTCCTGGCCAAGAAAGCCATTAACTTCCCTCTGGTACTGGTACTTCCAAGCCCAGCCATCAACTTAAGTGTCTTTTAGGTCAGCTAATTAGTGGAAAGTGACTGATAACGTGTCCATTTTTGGTTTTAGTTAATCTGAGTTAGCATGCATGGAGGAATGACTTGTGCTTCTTTAAGCCCACTGCTGGTGTAGGAGGTCCTCCTGTATTTATGTTGCTGTCATTGGTTGATTAAAGAAACTGCCTTGGCCTTTTGATAGGGCCAAGCACTTAGGTGAGCAGAGTAGACAGAACTGAATGCTGGGAGAAAGGAGGCAGGCAGAGAAAGCTGTCATGAAGTTGCCAGGTCAGACATGCTGAATCTTTACCGGTAAGCCACGGCTTCATGGTGATACAGATTAATGGAAATGGGTTAAACTAATATGTGAGAGTTAGCCAATAAGAGGCTAGAGATAATGGGCCAGGCTGTGTTCATCAACACACTCCAGCCTTGCCTTGGGGAAACTTGGTTAGCACAGCCCTCAATGGGAGGGAGACTCAGTGGTTCTCATATGCATAGATATTCCCTAGGTGGAATTTAGCAAAAGAAGGGCAAGCTGGGACAAAATAATGGGGCTCCTTTACAACCTTTCCACAGCCATCCTGCAACACTGAGCCCCTTATGTTTGTGACACCATCAGTCTCAACTCCTAACCACTACTGTCAGTGGTTGGGTTGGAGGTAGAGGCTGTGATTTTGTCAACAGCATTTAAAGTGGAAGCCCTTCAAGTCACTGTTGTATGGGGCTCAGACCGGAGTTTGAGAGACTCAGAACTGAGGAAAGTCCAGTCTCAGATTGGAGTGGGGGTGGGGATTTCATGGGCGAATCCACTTGACTTAAGGTTGATGCTGCTTGGATTCTACACCTCTGTACCTCACTTCAGCAACACCTCAGTTATGGATATCCCTCTCACTGCCTCCTAGAGAAGTTCATTACAACAGAGGGAACCCCAGACTATTGGGAAGCTTCTCTTTGGGCTTTGAGGAATTTGCCAGGACCTATAAGTTATGCTGTGGAATTGTTTTGTAGGAATCACCAAGCATACACTTTTGTGGTTCTTGAGCAACTGTGCTCCCTATGACAGACATCAGGGAGGACCCTGGGCGACACTGAACTTCCCTGATTCTCTAGCAAGGAAGGGACTGAGACTCAGTGACCCTGACTGGTGTGCTCACCCTGTGTCTGCTCACTGCAGCATGATGTCACACCTTGGGGATAACTGGTCGTTGCTTTAGTAGAGTTCTGGGTGCAGTTAGCGTCCTGGTCAGCTTTAACTGTCCATTTAACACTGCTTAGAGTTATCTGATGGGAGAGCCTCAATTGAAGAATGGCCTAGCTCAGAGTGGCCTGTGGGCATGTCTCTGGGGCAGTGTCTTGATTATTAATTGATGCTGAAGGGCCCAGTCCACTGTGGGCAGCACCATCCCTACACGGGTAGCCTTGGACTATATGAGAAAACTAGCTAAGCATGACCAGGTGAGCGAACCAGAAAGCAATGTCCCTCCATTGTTTTCCTTTGAAGTTCCTGGTTAAGTTCCTTCTCTGACTTTCTCAGCAACAGACTGTGACTTGGAAGTATAAGCCAAATAGACCCTTTAATTCCTTAAGTTGCCTACGTCGGAGTGTTTTATCGCAGCAACAGCAGTCAGTCTGGAACAGTTAGGGAGACAAGACGGACCCTCATGAAGGACACTAATATTTATCAATAATGGATTAGCTACTAAATGAAGTGTAGTGTGTTTAAAGATAGAGAGATGCATTATAACAACGTCCTGAAAGCATTTGTACACTCTGACCAAGAAGCTCCATTTCTGAGAACTTAACCTTGGGCAGAGTTAAAGAACAAGATGGTAATTGTAGCGTTGTTCATAACAGCTGAAAATTAGAGGTAGCGTGAATCCAATGGTAGGTAGTATTTACATAGTTTATGACTGAATCCATCCAATAGAATGATATACAGTCATTGAATATTTTGTTTTCAAGTAATATCTTAAAGGCACTTACTTAAAAGTGCTCATGTTGGGGCCCTAAATGAAAACAAGCAAGTTGCACACAAAGCTGAATGTTGACTTTTAATATTTAGTATTTATATTTTATGCTGTCCATTGATATTTTACACCATTTCAGTAGTCAATAGAGCACATTTGTAAATCCAGGCAAGCAGTTAATATTGGAGAGGAGTCCTTACGATCCCCTGGAGCACTGCCTTCAAGCCTGCAGGGAAGCTGGACGTGGGAAGAGAGCCATGCTGGCAGGGACCTCTCAGAAAGACTCCATGCATTAAACAGTGATGGAGAAGCCAGGTAGGATCAGAGGGACAGGCTCTCACTCACGTTTGAGGTGTGGTGCTGACAGACCAGAAGACAACTGTGGCCAGATACTTAAGAAAACTAACTTAAGAAGGAAGGTTTGTTGGGTGTCGGGGATGCACGCTTTTAACCCCAGCCATCCAGAGGAAAGAGTAGGTAAATGAGTTTGAGGTCAGTATGGTCTGCATCTGCATAGCATGTTCCAGGCCAACCAGGACTGTAGAGTGAGAGAGAGAGGAAGGAGGAGGAGGAGAGGGAGAGAGAGAGAGAGAGAGAGAGAGAGAGAGAGAGAGAGAGAGAGAAATTAGGAAAAATGGGGTCCTCAACAGCATCCCCTGAAAGACCCATTCCCCTCAACTAGTTTCTACCTTCTAAGTTTCTTCACCTACTCACTGCCCATGAAATTAGGAGCCCATGAACTAGATCAATGCATTGGTGAGGTCAGAGCCCTCATGATCCAATCCTCACCATTAAACCCTATATCATTGAGGACCAAGCCTCGCCTGAACCTTTAGGGGACATTTAAGATCTAAACAAATACAGACCTTTAGGCTTGTGGAGAGAATTCTTTCCCTGGGGACACATACACCACATCCACCCATTTTTTTTATAAGCTTCCCCAACAACAAACCAAAATGTGACTCCACAAAGTTCACCCTGGGGAACCAATTAGTTGACCAGGAGGAGAGACTACTCGCAGATGTGTGAGGGCCCCCGAAAGCACTGCACTAGAACAATCTTCGTACAGCATGGATGTTGGCTCTCCTATAGCTCATTGAGGGATTCCCCCTTGGGGAACCTTCCCTGCCCATATACTCGAGCAGCTCCCAAGACCCAGAAGTTTGTGTGCATTTAGGGGGGGAATCACACACACAAATGGCTAGGAGAGCAGCTAGACTCTCAGGTGAGGGTCTCATTACCTTCTCCTCCCCACTTTTCTCTGTGAGAACGTCACCAAACAACAGACTGCACTGGGATGTTTACCTGCAAGTAGATACAGCTGACCTGGTGAAAATGTGACTGGTTTGTTAGGAGGACCCTGCTCTACTCCAAGACTGCCATGGAAGGTAAAGAAACACTGTGTAACTGTCCTTCAATGCCTGGAACCCAGACCCTACGGCTCCACTTGTAACTTGCCTTGACTTTAACTAATGCTCTAGGGATTTGTAGCACATTGGTTAAAGGGGTGCATGTCGGCACTCCCTGTCAAAACGACACTGTCTTTCTTGAAGTCAGTTAGATGTTGCCAAGGTGCAGGCTGGGCCTCACTTGTCTCAGCACCAGTCCTGGGACCTGATCTTATCTTCTGAACATCCGTGGCATAGCTGTTTTTCACTGCTTCTCAGACGCTGCCTTTATGACTGCCTGTTTTCATGCAGGGAGCTCTGACACACCTCATTAGGCAAACCTTCCAACTCCGGAGAGCTGGAACTCTGTCTTAACCACCGCTATGCTTTTGGGTTGACTTCTCAAGTCATGAAATCTCAAGACTGGGAGACAGATGTGGGCTTGATCCTACCCAATGCTGCCTTCTGTAGATTGTAAGGCAGTAGGAGAGACATTCGGTGACTCATCCAAAGCCCATGGTGATGGATATGAAGCAATGCATTCGTTCGGCAACCACCTAGTGAGCCACGTTTTCTGTCTTCGAGAGCAGGCACTCTGCAAATCCTTGTTTGCTAATTGAATGAATGATTTATTGACTGCATCTCTGAAGTGGAAATCACTTTAACTGTAGCGAATTTTTTCAGCACCGGTTAACGCCAGGTAGTCAAAGTTCAGCCCTCATGTCTTTATTCTTCGTACCCATTTTGTCACACGGGGTTAATGCTCTACTTCAATAGAGGATAAGATAAACACCGAAGAGGCTCAGTGTCTCATGTATGACTGCACAGGAAGGGAGTACCGGAACTAGACTTCCATTCCAAGGTCAGTGGCTGTTCATTCTGAGCCCCTGCCCCTCCCTATGAGACAGGCTGTTCTTCACTGAGATAGAGATAAATTCTTTCATGGAAGTATTGCTTTCAAGGTCAAATACTGTCTATTCTTCATCCATTCCATAAAGCTCGGACCAAAATTATCTTCAGTTTAATATCCTGTTATGATCTGTCTTATAGTTCATCTTCTTCCTTCTCAGGGAGCCCTGATATTGTGTTTGGGATAAGAAAGAGGTGAGACTTGTTTTTCTATAGTGTCTTTGCACCTTTGCCAATTAGATCTGCAGTATCAAAAACAGCAGCAGCCAGCCGGCAGAGGGAGAAAGACGGAGAGAAAATTCTATCATGTCAGAATAATGAGATCTGTGGTTTCAGCACTTACTGGGTCAAAGACACACACAATGTGTTATCTGTAATGCTTTCTTCCTGACATTTGGGGAAATTGCATTTATGCAGAGGACACGGGGCACTGGAACGTGGTACTCTACTGATGCCACTCACAACTGATAGACTGCCATCTCTCCTGCGAGGGCCTGGGTTTTGATATCCCTGAGGGAGGCTGAGCATGGCCAAGCCTGGGATATGCTGGGAGCCCTGAGGCCCTGCTGTGCCCATGGCTTCTCCTATTGTAAGAGCAGCCAACCATCCATGAAGTGAGCCACTTGGTTAGTTTGATGAACAGGGGCAGTCATGCCTCGTTCAATGTTAGGGACATGTTTGCAGATGTGTATTTTAGATGATTTGAGGGTTTTGCATGTGAACCTCAGCATGTGCTGACCCAAATAAAAATGACTATAACATGGTAGATGATGTCATACAGGACCACATCATGCACACTTGCCCATCTTTGACTGAAGCGTTGCTAGGCAGCACTTGACTGTACATGCAGTGACCTTTGGAGGTGATTGAAAGTCAAGGAAGAAGTTCTCTTCCTAGTCAATATCTTCCTGAACCCTCCCTTTTCTAAGACTTCCAGCACCAGGTGATCAGGTCAGCCCTGGGATTCTTTTCTAATAAATGTAGATGTCTATCTGAGGCTCCTGTGATGGTTTCTATAGGAACAACACCCACAGGTTCATAGGTTTGAATGCTTAGCATTGGTTTGGATGCTACAGAGAGTAGCACTGTCAGCAAGTATGGCCTTGTTGGAGGAAGTGTGTCACTGTGGCAGTGGGCTTTGAGGTCTCATATGCTCAAACCTTGTCCAGTGCGGCAGTCTCCTTCTGTTGCCTGAGGACCAAGCTGTAGAACTCTCAGCTCCTCCTCCAGCACCATGTCTGCCCATATGCTGCCATGCTTCCCGTCATGATGATAATGGACTGAACCTCTGAAACTGTAAGCCAGCCCCTGTTAAATGTCTTCCTTCATAAGAATTGCTGTGGTCATGGTGTCTCTTCACAGCAATAATACTCTGAGGTCCAAAAGCAAAAACTGGTGAGACCAAAGAAAAAAGTCTATTTCCCTGAGACCAAGTTAAACTTTATGTTTAACTCTCTGTCTTTCTCACTTGCTCCTCCCTCCACTCTCATGGCTGTCTTTGTCTGTAGCGGTAGCGATAAAGTGATTGATTACCCTGCCTGAGACATCCTGTGTAGCTTTACATTCAGTCCTGCCACACAATCAATAAGACAGCAAGGGAAGCATGCAAGCACATGTGCTTATGAGTGCACACATGCATGCATGCAGGCACGCGCGCGCATACACACACACACACACACACACACACACACACACACACACCCCTCTACTGGACATCACACTTCAGAGTTTTCCTTCTACTCTCAGCTTGGGAACTGTTTTCTCACCCAGTTCAAGCCGCGCCCTCGCAGTTGGCGTTGTTTAAACAGCATC
This sequence comes from Myodes glareolus, assembly GCF_982192425.1. Taxonomy (NCBI): domain Eukaryota; kingdom Metazoa; phylum Chordata; class Mammalia; order Rodentia; family Cricetidae; genus Myodes; species Myodes glareolus. The sequence continues at coordinate 45,594,198 of NC_142048.1, forward strand.
TTAGCACATCCCGCATCTACCGCGGGCAGTTATTTACCCACACCAATTAACTGGAGTGGTTACACCAACAGCTAGGCTTTCAGACGTTTGTAGTGCAGAACCTCTTTCCACATAAAACACCCAAGCCCAGTGTCAAAAGCAGATGGGAGGGCAAAGCTCACTCCCTGGCTATCCTGACTCAACTGTCTGGTCGGATTGGAATGGGCATTGTCACAGTGACATGCAATACTCATCTAGCAGGATAACCCGGCCAACCTCAGGGACCAGAGAAACTGAGCAATCATGCAGGATCGTAGGGCAAGTGGGTGACTAAGTTGGACTGTTAGCTTGTATTTTCATACCCATGCACGTGGAACCGTTGGACACTTCCCAAAGGTCATGGGGTCGAATCTTCTCCATTGCCCTAGAGTCAATGATCAAGGTCCATACTTGAGTGCCACATCTCAGGAGATGGATGTGCTCCCTACTGGGTTGACCATGCTACTTGCTGTCAACATTTTAGATCAGCTGGGCCTATAGGCAAGTCTGTAGAGGTTCATCTTGATTACATCGGTCTATGTGGGAAGACCCAGCCCACCGTGGGCTGCACTATTCGCTGAGGTGGGTCCTGGACTGTAGTAGAGAAGGGCGTGAACTGAACAGTAAGCTTGCACACGTCCATTTCTCTCTGCTGTTGGCAGTAAATGTGCTGCTACTAAGTTGTCTAAGTTCCTGCTGACCCGACTTCCCCTAATACGGAGGACTGTAACCCTGGATTATGAGCTGAAATCAATCCTCTCTCCCCTAAGATTCTTTCTGTAGGGATGTTTTATCACAGCAGTGGAAATGAAACTAGAACAGGCCTGGGCTGGTGTGGGGGCAGGGAAGCTAAAGTGGGGCCTTGCTCCGGAGAGGAAGGTGTGAAAAGTGGACCTGGCAGAGCCTATCAAAGCTACACCTTGTCACACACAAAGAGTTGAAATGCAAGGAAACACAGTACAGGTAGAATTAGGACTACATATTTAGGCAAAAAGACGCTTCATTCTCCAACAAGATACATGGACTGGCCAAGTCCTAATTCCCCTACAAGCCCCTAACCTGTACTGTGCTAATGGTGACTGTGAGAACGATTTATAACTTCCTTTGGAGATGAAGTGGAATCATAGAGTAAACTAGATTTCTTTGATTTATTTTTTTATGTGTATCAAGGTTGTTAGATTGCTAGGGGCAGTTTGTAGCTAAATTCTTACAACCAAAGGACTGAAAGGGAACTGGTTTCTTCTGGTTCTGTCACAGAGGTCTGAAGTCACTTGGCCCCATCGCTCTTGGCCCTGTGATGAGCAGCACACAATGGTAGAAGTTTAGGCGCAAGGAAGCCTGGTACGGCAGGGTGGCCAAGAAGCCGAGAACAGAGCCCAGAATCCTCCTCAAGAACATGCCCAGTGACTCGACTCCCTTCCGCTGGGATGAGTTTTCTGAAGGTTCCACTCCTCTCTCATGGTTCCCTCACCTGTGCATTAAGCCTTCAACACAGGAATTTTTGGAGCGGTGGTTTTTAACCTTCCTAATGCTGGGTCCCTTTAATACACTTCCTCATGCTGTTCTGACCCCAGCCAAAAACCTATTTCGTTGTTACTTCTTCACTGTAATTTTGCTGCGGTTGTGAATTGTAATGTAAATATCTGATAGATGGGAGAGCTGATATGTAACCTGTATGGGGGTCATGACCCACAGGTTGAGAACCGCTGCATCTGAGGCAGATTTAAGATCTAAACAGTAACAAGAATTCTAAGGTATGCAGAAACGTTGAACAATCAGAATAACAAATATTCATCTAATCTCCTCCTAGGTTTGCAAATTATTTCATTCGCAAATGAAGTCATTTGATGTATGCTGCAACCCAGTCTGTCGTACATCTACCCTCCTTTGTCCCTTCTCCTTCCCCTCCCTTCTCTTCTTTAATAACTCCCTATCCTTTTTCCCCCAACCTTCTTTCTCAGGTACCCAGCTCACAGCAAATTGCAATGCCATGACATTTCATCCTTGCGCAATTGAGTATATTGAATATATCCTTAACATTGAGCATATTCTTTGTAATCACAAGGCAACAATTCCATCTAAAAATAATGCCCTAGTGCCACTCAGGGTACAGAACGAGACTATTTTAATAGTGAGTGTCTTGTGAGAGATGTGACATCTGCCTGGGACGTTGAGGCACCAGGAGGGCGGATAAAGCCTTCTGCGGCTGAGGTCATGACTTGAAGCAATTCTACTTCATATCTGGACCTTCATGAACTGGGGATTCCTGAGGAACTGGTCCTATCAATCATGTCACAGGCTGCCCTCAAGCCCTGTTTACGTTATGTTCAGCGTTTGCTTGCTACATACCAGTGGGAGGCCATGCTGCTGCTACTGTGGGGTGATTCCAGCTTTACCCTTCTCGATGCTGTGAAGGCAAAGGAGGAATAGGAGGATGATGGAGGAATTCCCAAAGGGCTGTGTCTTGATGTGATACAGCCAGACTCCCTGTGGAAAACCGGGAACGATGGTTAGGAGTTAGAAGCCAGAAATTAGATGCACCCGTGGGTCATGTGGGGCGTGCAAGGGAATATGGCGGCCTTAGCTGAATGTGTGCCACACGGTAATTTAGTTGCACCTTCTATACTCATGATAGTGTGTGCAGCCATTACTATGCAAGATAGCTATAAATGAGAGTCTCAATGGGAGGCAGAAGATGTTGAGAAGTCCAAGACAAGATGTCTTTAGAAAGACAGGCCTCTCAGAGGGGACTGTAGTTCCTAGACTGACTGGCTTCCTGGTTTGAAATGATTGAAATTTTAGGTAGATTTCTTGAATAGGGGTCTCTGGCTAAAGAGCAAGATAAAAAGAGAGTAAGGGAACAACATTTGTTTGTAAGGATGACATTAAGATGTAGGCTCCGTCATGGTGCTCAAAATCAAAGTGCAACTAATTGAACTCAGGCAGCTATTAATAACAAAAACGAGAGGGTGTGAAATTGGGAGGGTGATGAATGAGGGGGCACTGGGAGAGTCAGAGGGACATATTGAAAGATGGATATGATGAAAATACATTGTATAAATATGAAACCTATAAGAATAAACTAAAAATATTCAAAGGAGTAAAACTTGGAGGGAAAAAATTCAGAATGCAAGCAGAATTCTGTAACGTGAGCCTAATAAACCCAGAGGCATCAGGACAAGCTCCTAAGAGTCTGGCTGTGGTTTGGTCTTAAAGAATTCAAAATCTATGATGAATTTAAGGTCTGGACTCATGTTTAGGGCTCAAAAGACCTAAGATGACACTAGAGGAAGACCCTAGAGACTCTCATCCAGATCAGCTGGACAAAGGGGACAGGATAGTGTCCTATTGATGAACTGGTAGCAAACATTCAAGACTTTAACTCTTCAGAAGCCTTGTGAGGCCCAAGGAGTTTTGAAATTGCTGTAGTAGAAGCGAGAAGAGCCTTCAGCTATGGCATCCTTTGTTCATGGAGCTTGTCACCTGCTTGCTTGGGACAGTGTCCACCTCAGAACTGCAACGTATCTCTAATGGCCACAGTGCACAGTGCCATCTGTAGACATGTGACTTAGAGAACAGAGTCTTCCCTTTGTTCCTAAAGGCAGATTAGAATTTGTGGTACTCATGTGCAGGTATTTCCCAGAGGGTATGTGGCTTCTTGCTCTGTTCTCTTCTTCTCAATAAAATTTTAGTTTTCAAAGTTTGCCTGGATAAGCTGTATCTCTTCCCACTGTGAAGTATAAACCTTCTTCTTGTAGAATACTGTTTTAAGATGTGTTACATTCTTTTATGCCATGCAATATTTGTTTAATGATGCAAAGATGTGCTGCGACCCCTTATGTTGCATTTGTTTAATTCTGTGAAACTGTGTTACTCTGCCTGTCTAAAACATCTGATTGATCTAATAAAGAGCTGAATGGCCAATAGCAAGGCAGGAGAAAGGATGGGCAGGGCTGGAAGGCAGAGAGAATAAACAGGAAGAGAAATCTGGAGAAATGAATATTGGTTAGCAAAAGGAGAAGAAGAGGAGGACTTCAGGAGTTAGCCATTCAGCTACACAGCAAGCCAAGGAGAAAGACAGAAAGAAAGGTATACAGAAACAGAGAAAGATAAAAGCCCAGAGGGAAAGATTGACAGGATAATTTAAGTTAAGAAAAGCTGACTGGAAACAAGTCAAGCACTCATAAGTAATAATAAGCCTCTGCATATTTATTTGGAAGCTGGATGGCAGGTTCCCAAAGAACAAAGAGTCAAAAGACTGAAGAATAATAATAAAAAAAAAATCAACAGCACTTTCTGCATGACTCAGTGTAGCCAGAAGAATGAGGAAAAAGTGACCCTGTGTTATACCTCATAGTTTTTATTTCTGTGTGTTTTTGTGAGCTCCCAGCTATCAGGTAGGCGGTCTAGTTACGTCGTAGAAGACTCCACATGGATGAACCATATGGAGAAGTCATATCGGGACATGAATCTCTCTGTTGGAAAGGTCCAAGTCTCCACCTTGCTCAACTGAGTTCAGCCCTCCTGTCTTTTACATCCAAGCACCTGTGTATGAGACAAAAAGGACCTTGCAGTCCAGGCCAGTCCCCAAGATGACTACAGCCCCAGGTGACATCCTACTGGGAAGAGCAACCACACTGCTGAACCGTACCACAAAAAAATAAGTAAGCTATTACATGTTGTGATCTGTTATACAGCAACACATAACCAAAAACAGATATTTAAAGGCTAAACCATTTGATCTGAATGTGTGCTTCCAAAATCTACAGTGTGCCATTGAACCCAGGTAATGGCGCCTTCCATCTTTTTAACCACAGGTGAAGTTGCCATGATACAAAAACATACATCCTTCAGTAAGTACCAACCAATGAGAGCCACGTACCGGGTTCAGAGTGATGGCGTGATACCCTGGCTAAGAAGAATACTATTTGATGACAGTAGCGGCGAAGGATCATGTTGTCTGTCTTCGAATCATATTCCGTCTAACCTGGAGCTTGCCCATGGAGTGATGGAGGTGCCATGTCTGTACAGTCAGGGAACCAATAAGAAGGTAGCTATTGAGAGCTCAACCCTCCCCAGGCTGAAACCAGCTCCCGGGGGGCTCCCTTGATGATGATGAAACTGACTCATGGTGATGTAACGGGGGCCTCCTGTCCAGCGGCGGATCTTTTCAGGCAATTATTTGGAAGTAATGAAAGCGAAGGCATGACATTTAAAAAGAAAGTTCTCTGTCAGCAGGAACGCTGCCACAGTCGCCAGCACTTCTGAGAATACACTTAGCTTGGAATAATGTTCATTTTAGCCAAGTTGTAAATTACAAGTGTGTCTCGGGGTCCGGGGGGATTTATTACCATTTGGAAGGAGGTGACTGGGCTTGTGCATGGCTGCTCATAGCTTGTTACAAAATGGCTGTGCCATGAAGATCCACAGCAAGGGAAAAAGTGTTTCTTCTTTCTTGTCGGATCCTTTTCATTTTTTTTTCTCTCTTGCAGCTCCTCTCCAGGGACTTCTTGTTGCTTGTGTCCCACAGAAACCCCAGCAATAAAGAGCATAATGTTGCAATCTGCTTCTCTAACTGTTGCTTGGATTTGATCTGACATCACGAATGACAAATGACAGCGAGCCTGTTGATGAGTGGTTTGGCTGCTTGTCAGTCTCCTTGGGTCAAGGGAGGGCAGGGTAGCTGCTTGCTCTCAGTTGCCTGAACTCGGCAGCGAGCCGCTGAAATGGAGTGAGACTTGGCTCCCGGAACTGTACTGACTTTTCACTGCTCTGCCCTTCCCAGTGTTCAGCTGGAGGACTTATTTGGGAAACAGACTACAAGGAGGCCAAGGCGCTGTATATTAGTAAGTTTCACAGCCCTATATTGAAATATCCGGGCGTTTGGCTTCTAATGAGAGGGGCTTGTTTACCTTCTAGTTTGTTGGTTCAGATTCAAGATCATGGCCCTAAGGGCATGGACTCTGATGAGCGGTGGTTTGTACTGGTCATATCAGGAGTATCGTGAGACAGAGAGAAGAGCAAAGGAGAGGAGAGAGGGAATCAGGGACAGGGAGACAGAGAACTAGCTGGGTCCCCACAGTGTCTTTTGGGTAAGTTCCCAATCATCTAGGACCTCTCACTAAGACCCTTCTCCTAAGAGTCCACAGTACCTCCCTATGGGCCCATTCTGTGAAGGAAGCCATTATATCCATATTCAAGCCACAGCAGGAACCAAAAGCCTGTTGGCAACCCTTTCGGTCACTCTGCTTTCCTTTCTTGATTTTTAGGAAGCAATCATCCTAAGCAAGAGCAAATATCAAGGGACTTAGGTTTTAAACAACTTTTTTTTTTCTTGGCCAGGATGATGTGGATGTTATGATGTAGAGGAATACTCTCCGCTCCTGGCAGCCAAAGGCCAGAACTTGAGTCCTGGTTCTGTTATGGTTCTTTGTGTGACCTTGGATAAGCTCTTTTGGCCTTTCTCTGACTGGGAGGAATCCAAGAAGTCAAAACCCTTCCGTCCAACTCCAAGCGTTGCTTGTTGTACGGTCCTTTGGGGAACACTTAATTGAGCAGGATATGAGGGAGTGGTACTTGACATGCCACAGTGGAAGTCAGAGCCTTGGAAATACTGAGCAGGCCCCACCATTGATGAATTTGGTTGACTGGTATATTGGTTTTCTATTGCTGCCTAACAAGTTACCATGCCTTGAAATTATGCCTGTTTATAATCTCAATTCCTGGGTTGGAAGTTCAGGCCGGGGTGATTTGGGTTCTTCACCAGGTTCCCCTCAGGCTAAATCAAGGTGTTTGTAGGGTTGTGATGTTAGCTCATGTTATCTTAGGCTTGAAGTCTTCCAAGTTCTTTGAGATGTTGATAAAACCAGGGTGCATGTGTGTGTGTATGTGTGTGTGTGTGTGTGTGTGTGTGTGTGTGTGTGTGTGTGCTGCACATCCCATGGCATTCATGTGGAGTTGGCTTTCTCCTTTCTCCTTCACGTAGATTCTGGGAGAGAAGTCAGGTAGCCATTCCTGAGTGACAAGCCCCTTGCATCCTGAGCCCTGAAGTCAGTATTCCATGAATCAGATGTGCATTAGAGTGTGATGGACTACCGGGTTTAAAATAAACCAAGTAAAATGAATTCAAATATGGGGAGGGGAATGAACCTAATCAGAGTCTTGCCAGGGCTTTGTTCCCAGTCCCCCCTCTGTGGCCCTAACCCATGCTTCGAGCCCTCTCCTGGTTACCAGCAGGTTTTACAGACACACGGGCTACAGCGTCAGGCACAAGGAGATACCATCCTGACGGCCCAGTGACTTCTGGCCTCCCTGCCTGCTTCTCCGTCATCGAGAGTCTCCCAAATCTTACAACCATGCCTCCCAGGCCCACATCCTGAGCTTGGTGCGGGCCCAAATTGAGTTGTCGATGTGAATTATTTAGAGACAGCGGTGGAATACAGTTGTTTCAGTAGCACAGACGATCACTTTGTGGCCTTGGGGCAGTCTCTGTTGCACACTCTGTCACTATTTTCTCTTATGAATAATGGAGGAACCAAATTACTCCGCGTGTGGAGGATTCAGACCCTGCAAAAACAAGGTTGCTCGGAAATTAATTTTCTGTACTAAAAGAGTGGCAGAAAATCAATTAATCACAGATTATTCCATATAGAGACAGAGGAAAGGAGGCAAGGGACGTGGCTCTCAGCATAGTCAGCGAATGCCTAGGGCAGCTGCAACCTTCGTTGGGCCTCATCAAAGGTGGATAGCACCAGTCCGCATGTCCCCGGAGACACTGGTGGGGCCGCCAGACCTGCTGCCGTGCAGAAGGCTTTCTTCTGGTGACCTTATGGTCATCGTCACCCTCTCCCCGGTCCTTGCCGCTCTCCCTCAAGCCACCTCCCTTGAGTCACTTTTGAAGCCACCTCAAGGACAGGCCACTGTCCTCCAAAGTCGCCCACAGATATCTCTGTTCTCAGAGCCCACGCAACTCCATCCAGGCAATGATGCCCCAGGGTGAGACTTTTCCTGCCTTCCTCACTTGCCTTGTCCAGTCTCTTCCCCAAACTTGCACACTTCACTTGAACCAAAGCTCAGTACAGATCTCTCACGCTTTCCCTCCCTTAAGTTTGTGCACCCTGGGTGCCTGGAGATATTTATCCCTACTGTAGATATGTATCAATCAAGCAGAGCCCTGAACAATATAGAGATAGATAGATAGATAGATAGATAGATAGATAGATAGATAGATAGACAGATAATAGATAGATAGATAGATAGATAGATGGATAGATAGATAGATAGATAATAGATAGATAGATGGATGGATAGATAGATAGATAGATAGATAGATAGATAGATAGATAGATAGATAGATGATAGATATGAGTCTTCTTTGTGGAGTCTCAAGTGACTTGTCATTGTGGATGAAGACAGTAATTTTCAGGGCTTTGGGCCTTCACAGGTGAGTGGGGCCGCTGAAGTTATTCCACCACGTTCGTTAGTTGACTTCTCTGTCTTTGTGTACCATGCATGCCTTTACTGAGTCACACTGGGGCAGACAGCAGGGGATGGAGGCTGCAGGAACACTTCTGAAGATGAGAAAAAAAAACAGAGACATAACAGAATATTTTCTCCTGAGGAGAACCGGTTGGCAGAGGCAGTGGGGGGGGCATGCCTCACCCTATGGTTTAAACAAATATGGGTCAGACTAACCAGCATGCAACTTCTCTATGGCAGTCCCGCTGAACCAACATCGTTTCCATCTGGGCAGGGAAGCCCAAAGGTCATGGTGACCTCATGGCTGCTTTTCTTCCTGTATCTTCAAACTGACCCATGATGATGACACGTGACTCTATGATCATAATGAGGTGTGAAGCTGGACTGCAGAAAGGTCACCCACAGCCACAGTGGCTTGCAGACCTCCAGCAAAAATCGCCTTCCCCCATTTTCCTCAACGTTTTTTTTCTGTTAGATTTGACATTCTGCTGAATCCCGCTGAAGGCCAGAAAGGTTCGGAAGAAAGACTTGCTGGCTTATGCTTTTTGCTGCTGCTACATGACAGCCCCTCTCCAGGACAAAGGAACAATCGGCCTGCTTATCAGCTGCCTGCCTCTGTCCTGCTTCTGACACACAGGCAGACATGTCACATACTGAGATTCGGATGCGTGCCCCCACGAGCAGCGGAGACGCTGGTAGGCAGTGTAGCGCACATCCTGACCTGCCTTCCGAGATGCTGTCTGCTGTTCAGTAGTTCTTGGGGAGGGTACAAAAGTGTCGTGTCCCTGAAGTCCTGTGAGGGTGACCCTGTCGCCCTCCCCACGTGATGCAGTAGCTGCTGCTGCAGGGTTCCAACATGGACAGGGGTGGGGAGAGAGGAGGGAGAGGGACAGCTGGGGTAGCTCTTATCCTGCAGCAGGAACACCTGTCTTGGCCATAGATTGTTCTGAAACCCATTCACCCTGCCAAGGATATTTTAATTGTGTCTGGAAGTTCCCATTTAAAGAAACTGGATGGGGGAGGGGAGCCTTTGGCTCCTCCCAACACTTGCTTTGCTATATAGCTGCTGTTACATGTGTGCTTTCAATGTGCAGCCTGCTGGAGTCCCGGAATGTGACCCCGCCTTTGAACTGCACCGAGAAAGTTACATCTACTGACATCAGGCACTTGCAGCAAGCTCCACCTCTCCAAGGGCCATCGCCCCTGTTCTCCTTGCAAGAGAGTGGGCTGTGCAGCCAGCCAGGGTTCCGACGGCACAGTGTGGGCTGGGCACCCGGCTCTCTCCTTATCAGGGTGGGAAGGCAGAAGGTTTTGGTGCTGACCTTCAAGTGAGGATTATACCACTGTTCCTATTGTTCAAGCTCTGTGTGTCATTTCAGAAGGAGCCAGCCGTGGTGGGACTTCCCACCAAACGGAGTACATGAAGGGTCTGAGCGAGCAGGGGTCAATCAGGCCTTCACTGCGGGGAAATAAAGCAGGTTTACCGAAGGAGGACCTTGTTCAAGGTCACCTGTACATTCAGGAGCTGCCTGTCTCCTCCACAGTCCTGGAAGAAGTGACATATGTTCAGCCAAGGACCGACATACTAGTCTCTACTCCCCTGCTTGTTCGTTGGGACGTCTGATCTTATTGCTGTAGTCCTGCTCATTTAAGGTCTGTGTCTATTGAATCGCATGGCAGTCAAGACTTTACTGTTGGCGTAGTATTTCGTGGCCAGTCATGCCATCTGCAAGTGCCCCTCTTCAACCACTGCTCTCCTTGGGTTCACATCCCGAACTAGCTCCTTGGAGAGTGCTGAAGTCTCTCTTCCCTCCTGTGCGCATCAGAGCTCCTTGCCAAGTCCCCAGGGGCTTCTCCAAGCAGCCCCCAAGAGTCTCGGTGAAGATGGAGCTAACCAGAGAGAGGTTAGTCTAGAACAGGCTTCTGTGGGAAGAAAGCCCAGCCTCATTAACCCAGTACTTCTCCCCACCGTTTCTACAGATGAGAATATTGAAGTTTGCTGTGTCTAGGCGATGAAGCTGTCTCCCCAGCCTTGGTCCCAGCGCACAACTTTCTCTTGCCCTGTGCTGATGCGCTAGACTCAGCTTGTGTGTGATTTAGTTTGTATTATAAAAAAAGGATTCACTAGGACTCTAGAATGGGCACTTGATTCTTCGAACCTAGCAGATTCTTAGACTGCGCCCCCTTCCCCTCCTTTTTGGTAATGGGAACGGAAACTAGGGCTCTTTATAGTTCCGGTCTGCCTCTAGGTTAAATACCCAGTCTTGCAATTCACATTTGAGACAAGTAAAGTAATGCTCAATGTTATAGATCAAAAAGGGAAACTCAGAGAGTCAGGCAGCTTGCCTGAGGTCAAACCTTGCCAGGAGACAGAGTAGGATTCACCAAAGGTCGGTCAGAGTTTGCAGTGTTCACACTCCCCCCAAGCCCCAGCATTGTTCTTCTAGAACAATGTTCTTTTGGCAGAGGTGCAGACTGGTGCCTGAGCCCCTTTTTCTGTCCATCAAGTCCCTTTCTGCAGCATGCAGAGACTGACTGCAAAGGGAAGGAGAGATCGGGCCCTGTCACCAACCCTGTCTGGTGAGAATTCTCCCTGGCAAGCAAGATTGACACTAGCATGCGATTTGCATTTAAATTCTTCAGGTTTTCAGCTCCTGTCCCATCTACATTGTATTGTTGAAGATCATCTTAATATTTAAGCAGAAAATACATGGTCTTGGATGGCGGCACAGATAATCAGGATGGAAAGATCAATGTACTTAGCATCTCAAGGCCTAAGCTTGAGCTTGGATTTCAGTTGGGTGGAAGCAGCCAAATGAGTTTCTCTCTGACCCTGAGATGCCTGTGTATCCAGTGGTATAATCATATCACCCTGGCTTATGTGTACATCAATGAGATGATGCCCAAGGAACTGGCAGTGGGTGAGGTGTCATGGAGTATCATTGCACATATTTTTCTTGCTTGATTGGCCTTCTTGGTTTCTTCCTTTAAAAAAATGAAGAGAAAACCACATTTCTCTATATTCTTCAATTCCTCTCCTCTAGATATTGAGATATTTCCCACGCTTCCAGATCCTTAACTTATCTGAAAGGCAATGTCTTTGCAAATGTGAAAATATGTATTAAGCAAAATGGCTGCCCAGCAACTGTATAAGTTGAGGAGTGTGTGTGTGTGTGTGTGTGTGTGTGTGTGTGTGTGTGTGTGTTACTGGAGTTGTACCTAGAGTCTTGGTATGCTGTTGGTGTAATCTTAAAGTTTGAAACAGAGTGTCCCTAAATTCCCCAGGTTGCCTTTGAAGCTGCCATGTAGTCCTGACTGGCCTTGAGCCTGGAAGTCTCCTGGCTCAGCCTCCCGAGTAGCTGGGATGATGAACACATGCCACAATACCTGATTTGGAGTGATTTATTTTACAAACACCTGTGAGCTCCTGCAAAAGTATATAAAACCCACAGCCAAAGAAGTCTTGCGAGAACTGTGTGTAGGGTGCTACGTGACCACTGCTCTGAAAACGCTGTTGGGTTAGGCAGCCTTGAGCTGGCCTTCCAGCTTATGTTCCAGAAGGTATAACTTGTGCCTGCGCTGGGAGAAAGGTCTGCTTCTGATGCTGTCTTGTATCATCCACCCCTCTTCTTTCTCCTTGCCGCACACACACTAGATCCCCAAGATAGAGGTATTTATTTCCTCCTACCTGTTTCGAGGGCGGGCACGAACTTTTGGCTGTCTTTCTGGGTGGGCTGGCAAATGGCTTGTCTTTCCCTGGGCTGGGAAATGCAGGATCTGTTTAATAAAGGACACTGCACCGTGAACTGTGGCTTGCAGACTTCCACCGGTGTGGGGAATCTTCCAGGATTTCTGTTTGAGCTGTGGGTGGTGGTGGAGCTGATTTGCTGGAATGGTGAGAGAGATGCGAGCGTGAATCAGAATAAGTAAACTGGAGGAAGGACAGGGAATATATCTGCTGACAAGCATGCAGAAGTCCTGGACTTGAAATTCTCCCACGGGAGGCAAAGGTGCTAACAATCAAACTACAGAAAACTTGCCAAAAATCATGCTGTACTTTGTAAATGCAGAAAATTAATTTTTTAAAATTAAAATTAGAATGCCCCCCCATGGTTGTTAATAAGACTCTTTCTGTACTAGAAGAATGTAAATAAAGTTGCAGCTCAGAGTAAAATGGCAGGCACTGTGCTCCAGGGGCTTAAATAAAGTATTTCCAGATAACTGCCTCTCAGAATTTCATTTGTTCACTCATCCATTAATTAAAACTATTTATTGATTGCCTGATGTATGATGGGAATTTTTCTAGACACTGAGATACAGCAGTGAATAAAATAGAATCAGCCCTCTGAGCTTGGCATACTAAGGACACAAGCCCTCAGCCCCAGTGCTTGGGAGTCTGAAGCAGAAGGAGTGTGTCATAAGTGTGAGGCTAACCTGGGTCTATAGAGGAACACTCCATCTAAACTAAAACCAAACCAAACCACCACCAACAACAACAACAAAGATCCAGGGACCGGAGAGGTGAGTCAGTGATTAAGAGCTTTTGCTACTCAAGCCTGAGGACTGGAGTTCGGATCCCGGCATCTGCACAGAAGCTGGGCATGGGCCCAGGTGTGCTTACAATTCTAGCAATGAGCCCAGCGGCAATAGAGAGTCCCTGGGGCTTCCTGGCTGCCAGGCTATCTGTCAAATAGGTGTGAAGAAGACACCCTGCCTGCAAGGAACAAGACAGAGAGTGATAGAGGAGGGTACCCCAAGCTATCCTTTGGACTCCACGTGTGTGCCGAGATGGGCATACCTGCACCCACAGGTGCACATACACCATAAACACATACAATACATATATATGCATGCATTGTGTACAAACATACACAGATAAACAAGTGATATCACTGTCTTCTTGGTGTCTACATCCTAGTGCAAAAACAAAAGCAATAAATACAAAAGGACTATATCACTTCCATGCATTCTGCTATACCCATAGATCAGTGCCTCATTTAACCCACATCAGAGAAGCTTCTTCTTGCAGTTGATGGGAATCAACACAGAGACCCACAAATGGACAAGGTGACGAGAGTGAGAGACTTTGGCGCGCTCAGTCCTAAATGGAAAGTCTTCATCAACCTCCTTCTCTCAAGACATAGGGAATTATACAGAAGAGGAGGCAGAAAGTTTGTAAGAGCCAGAGAGAATGGATGATTACATGGGAAAAGTGTTAAACAACAGGACTGATGCACATATGAGCTCACACAGACAATGACAGCATGCATGAGGCTTGCACAGATTCAAGCCAGATGGAGTCCCAGCACTGAGAGGGGGAAGTGGACCTGGGAAGACACCCTTAACCAAGAAGCTCTGTTCTGGTTGTCCTGCCTATACTTCCTGCCTAAGCTACTGGCCAATCAGTGTTTTATTAAAATAATACAAGTGACAGGATAAAAGGCCATTGCCACACAGCAGCCCTGGGCTTATGATCTCTCCAACCATATACCTTTTTACCAGATCCACATCATCAGACATGAGGTCCCTCTTGTGGAGCAGGCCTCAGAGCTAAACAGAGAAAAGTTGGTTACACCAGTAACAGTCATGCCATCAATACAGCAGCAGGCACATCTTGTTGACACATATGCCTGCAAGGTCCACCCACACCTGGGAAAGATTGCTCATGACTGTCTCCCACAGCTGCCTGCATAGCACCCTCCGACATCATGAAGGACAGCCAGCAAGAGTGAAGACATTTCTAGTTCAGTGATTTGATTTCTTTTGTGTTCTACAACCTAAGTTTGTGTTATCTTCAGCAGTAGAAGAACCAGGGTTTTGTTGTGATATCAATTAGTTCTCAGTTTTATTGGGGGCCTATGAGGCACGCCCATGAGCTCTCTTCCCCACATGTCTAACATGAGTAAGCTAACTTCCCAAGTTAAAAACCCGACTCTTTGAATACTGTTCCAAGAGGTTGTAAACTACAGAGTGCAAACTTACTGGTGTGGGCTGAATGAGAATGTCCCGTATAGGTTCATGTGTTTGAAAAATTGGTCCTAAGACGATAGCTTTGTTTGGGGAAGTGTGGCCATAGTGGAGGAAGTATGTCACTAGAAGCAGGTTTTGAGAGTTTAAAGATTCTCAGCTGCTTTTTTTTGCTTCCTGCTTGCTGTTTTAGCCACCACGCTGCAATGCCTCCCTGCCCTGATGGTAATGGACTCTTACTCCTCTGAAATAAACCCTTCTTTCTCTAAGTTGCCTTGGTCAGGGTGTTTTATCACAGCAATAGAGGAGTAACTAATAAACTTGCTGGGCTTGAATAGTCCTTGATTAGCCTTGATTCTCACATTTATTTCTGACTCGGGTAAGAGATAGACCAGACTTGGTTCTTCTTCTTTTGTCTGATTGATGACCACTTGAGATTATCCCTAAACACAATAGGTGACTCGTCTTGGTACGGACCCCAGAGGGTCAGAGCAGGACCTTGAAAAATATTTGCATATTTGTTTGTAGGGTAATAAATAAATGGTGGATGTATATACAATGGTCAATTAATTCTGCCTTTGTAAGAAAGTTAATTCTGACCCAAGTTTAAGACACATGTAAACCTTGTGGATATCATGATGAATGAAATAAGCCAGCCAAAAAAGACAGAAAGTGAATAATTCCTTTTTTTTCTGAGAACTTTGAAAAGTTTAATTTATAGAGACAGAAAGTGAATGGATTGCTGCTGTTTCCAGAGTATCATGTTTCTGTCCTGTAGGATGAAAAGACTTCTGAGGATGGATGGCTGCGATGGTCACACACAATATGAATATACACAATGCAACTGAACTGCACACTGAGAAATGGGTGTCATGCTCGGATTTTATATTATGGATTTTTGCCTGTTTTCAAAAGACAAATGCTCACCTTGCATTAAGAAGATCAACTACTTATTGTCTGCAAGGGACAAACATAAATGAAGCAGAAGGGATGCAAACAGAAGGATAGATGAGAAAAGATAATCCAGACCAATATAAACAAAAGCCAGCTGGGGCAGCAATCTTTGTGTCTGACATTAGGACTCAAGACAGAGATGTCATGAGCGACAAAGGGGATCTTATTACATTGCTGGCAGGAATGATACGATTAGCTGATGTAACTAACAGTGACAGCAGTAAAAGGCTCTGCTGCTTTCTGATCGCAGGAAAAGGCGTGTGGCAGAAGATCTCACTAGCACGACCTGGAGACTCAGAACACAGGAGGCCATGTTAGCCTGAACTAGAAGTGTGAGCCTAAAGGTGAAGTTCCCAGTGGGCCTAGGGCCTGACTGAGAGGACCTAAGTAGAAGGGGTTTGAATGGAACAAAGACAATACATGATTTTGATTGCTGGGGGAACTGGTCCTCACTGCTCCTGCCCATGTACTACGTACTTGCTCTTTGACCATGCTACAAGAATCTAACCTCAATAGGCCAATAAGCCTGACTATCTTAACTGAGTAGGTCTTTCTGTAGGTGGGAAAAATAAGAGGTCCACTCATCCAGCAACTATTAGTGGAGGGTGGCAGCAACAGTCGTGGCCATGGCAACACTGGCAAACATGAACAACCAGCATGGATGCTCCTGTCTGTATCACCTGATACATTGACTGGGGAGTGACCTCACTAAGGTCTGAATTTGGAATGTCTCCCACAGGCTCCTGTTTGTACATTTGTTCCTCAGCCAGTGGTGTTATTTTATGTGGTTGGGGAACCATGGGGACATAGAGTTTTGTTAGTAGAAGGCAGTTCTTTAGGAGTGTGCCTTAGAAGGCCATAGCCTACCCTGTAGTTCTGGTTGCTCTCTTCTCCCTTATCTATTATGATATTCAGAGGTTTATTCTGATCCTCTGGACATCCCTGCCGTTGTCAGGACATTTTGCTCAAGATGATAATGAGTGAAAATTTCTGAACCCATGAGTTCAAACACATCACTTCTGCTTAAGTTGCTTCTGTGTGCCAGCATTTGTCTCAGAGATGCAAAAGTCATCACTAAAGATGTCTAATGGGGATTGGCTTTATCCGGCTGAAGCAGCTATCACCTATTGTGATGTGGGAAGGGTGGGACTCAGCAGTATCCTTAGCACAGTGTGTGAGGGAGGCACTATGGACCACTATCTTAGTTACTTTTCTATTGCTGTGATAAAACAGGATAATCAAGGCAACTTATCAAAGAACACGCTTAATTGGATTGCAATTTCAGGGGGTGAGTCTATGACCTTCATGGTAGAGAGCATGGCAGCAGGCAGGCAGGCAGTTCTGGGGAAGTAGCTGAGATCTTCTGTGGTCTATATGATCCACAAGTGTGAGGCAGAGAGAGAGAGAGGTAGACAGGCAATCAAACACAGAAACTCACACACAGAGACATAAAGTGCTAACTGAGAATGGTGTGGACTTTGGAAACCTCAAAGCCCACCCCCAGTGACACACCTCCTCCAACAAGGCCATACCTCCTAATTCTTCCCAAACAGTTTCACCAATTAGACACCAAGTGCTCAAATATATGAGCCTATGGGAGCTCACCATCACAACTCTGTTACATCAAGAGGGAGGTGGGGGCTGCCTCACTAAGTAAGTGCTTGTTGCACATGAAAACCAGAGTTCAGATTCAAGTACTCGCACATATGCCAGGAGAACTTGGAAGCCATTCTACAATTCTAAAGCATGGGAGGTGGAGATAGGTGATCCCCAAAGCAAGCTGGCTAGCCAGATACACTGTGTCAGTAATCTCTCATTTCAGTTGAGAGTCCTTGCCTCAGTGAATAAGGTTGCGAACGATTGATGAAGGCTCCTGACATCAACCTCAGACTTCCGCATCGACTTGTACACATTCATAGGCACGCACACCTGTACACATACACATAAACACAGGCATGCACGCATGCCTGCACACACACTCAGGTACAGGTAGACATGTACACATGTCACAATAACACACAGGCAAAAATTTGGGTAAAGAAAACCTCCCAAAAGGAGCAAAGATAGTGCCCTACTTCTTTAGGCCACCATTGGAAATGTGTCTGGGTCTGCTTTCAAGCATACATAACCCAGAGGAGTCTGCTCTTATATAACACAGGTAATTTAAGGCTTCCAGGTTGTCTGGAGTTTTCTAAGTTATCTTGCTGTGCTTGATCTGATGGGATTGGAAAATTAATGGTCAGTGGACTGTGGGTGACCCCACCGCAGAAGAGAAATTTGTGAGGATGAGGGCAGTTGATGACACCCCATCAGGCCCACAATTTACCTCTATTCCTCTTGGGACCCCTATCAGGGGGGACCCAGATATGATGAACTGATCACTTATTCCCTAAGAAGATAAAACAAGACACATTCTTGGACAATTTTGCTTTCAGTGTTCAATATTCATCAGCAAGAAAAAATTATTGTCGAACAATAAATGTATATTTACTTGAGTATTTAATGAGTTAGCTTCCTTGTCAAATGCAAGGCTGATTTAAGTTGGATCTCTATTGGCTAACCTTATGAGTTCACTGTTAGTTCTGTGAGATGAAGGCCTACAGGCCGACAAATAGCAAGCACCATGGCAAAATCCCATCCCTTGTTCTGGATCCAGCAGACACGAAAGCTGATCTCTGTTGGGACAAGTGACATGACTGCCTAAGGTTACAAACCAGTCCTGACAGCTGAGAAACGGATTCAGTTTCCACGCCCCTCTGTATTCCCTGCAAGCTCCTGCCCTCCTCTTATTTTCTATTCTGGGTCACCCATCCGATCATTTAATTGTTCTATTTGCATATCATAAATAAGGAAAGTTTTGTTTGCACAGCAGGAGGCAAACCTGTAACACACATGCAGTGTGTCGAGGGTTGGATAATGGGCTGTATAATGACAGATGTGACGGGATGCAGGCTGGCCTAGAATGGCTCCCTACTACCAAAGGGAAACCTTGCGTCTGAGCCGCGGAGACCCAGATCTTCACTGACACTTGCTAATTACAGTGACTAATTAATATGTCATTGGCCTCTAATCATGAAACCAGACACGATTAGTAATGACTAAACTGTGGCAATTAATTCACAGCTATCTACAAGCTTCTCCTTGACCCAGCTGAGCTCACTTTGGATCACAGAAGCCGGAGATCTGCAGACAGGGACCCAAAGGGTACCAGCGAAAGGAAGAGACTCTGAGGGCTCTATGGAGCTGGAATTAAGCCCTTTCACCAAGCAGGCAGTCCCATGCAATGCTTGAAGGAGTTAGAAATACAAGAAATAAACCTATCCCAAAGGACCTTCCTGGGACCAAACTGATCAAATAGTATAGTGGGGTTTCCAGCCAAATTAAACTTATATCACGGAACTCAAGGGAGGTGTGTAAAAGGAAACCTATATTTGGGTCTCTTTTTTGCCAGTCACTAGCTGTTTGCTGATACAGGTACTCTGCTCTGGGCCCCAGGGCTATTCAAATAGGGACGGGAAACAATAACAAACAGCAAACTGGAATCTTGGAGACTCATCCCCAGTCATTATTCTTTCTCCGCCCTTCTACCTTTCCCCCCCCCCCGAAAGCATGTAAATATGGTATTTGCCTGTCTTGAAGCCCACATGTCTGTATCCTCACTTTCCTGGGAACTATGTTAGGACCTTGCTGTGAGCTTTACAATGATTCCCTATGCCTGCAACTTCTCTCGAATCAGTTTTCCATGTGAAAATCAGAGGAGCCCTTACTGAGAACCCACCACATGCAGTTGCCCTACTCTCTAGCAGGGCTCTGAGCATCTCTCCCCTTACAATTTTATGTTAGCGGGACTAGACCATCCATTGTACACACATCCCCAGCACACACGTGGCTCTCTCTCTGAAGTCACATCCATTTTGCTTGTTCTCTTGCCTCTACAGTTCTGTAACAGCTTTTTAAAAATCATAGTTAAATATATGATATAAAGGTACTGCTTTCTTGTTTTACTCAAGTGTATTAATTATAATGCATACAAATGTATTTATTATGCTTGCAATGATAGGCAATTATCACCACTATCTAATTCAGGGATTTTTTTTCTGCACTCAAAACAGAAACTCCTTTCCTGAAGCATCGGGTCCCACTCCCTCTTTCAGTTGGGATAATTTACACATTTTTCCACGAATGACCCTAGTCTAGATACCTTGTACACGTGAAGTCATACACTATTTGTCCTTCCATGCCCGCTTTATCTCATTTAAAGTTCTCAAGATTCACTGGTGTTATAGCATGTCCTCACCAACATTTGCTATTTCAACCTTATATAGAAAATGCTTTCAATTTTTCTTTCTTCACATATGTTCATTGTACATACCATGGATTTCGAAAAGGCATTTTTGTTCATGTGTATATGATGCTCTACCATGTAGTCTCCCTCTCTAGCTTGCCCTAGTCCCTCCCATAGTCTTGCTTTTACACTCATGTATGTATATAAAATTTGGGACCTACATATGAGAAAAAAAACCTTTTTTGTTTGTCTTTCTGAGTCTGCCTTGTTTTGATTAATATTATGTTCTTTGGATGAATTCACTTCCTTGAAAATGACATTTCATTCTTTATGATTAGAGGAAAACTCTATTGTATACATTTACCATATGTCTTAGTCAATGTGCTAAGAGACACCATGGCCACAAAAACTTAGAGAGGAAAACAATTCATTGTGGCTTGCATACAGTCTCAGAGGTTTATTCCACTATCAGCCTGCTGGCACACAGGTAGAAATGGTACTGGATAAGGAACTGAGAGTTCTGCCTCTGGATTGGCAGGCAGCAGGAAGAGAGAAACTCTGGGCTTAGCATGGGCTTCTGAAACCTCAAAGTCCTCCCCCAATAATACACTTCCTCCAACAAAACCACTCCTATTCCAACAAGGCCATACCTTCTGATCCCTCTCAAGTAGCACTACTCCCTAATGACCAAGCATTCAAACATGTAAGCCTATGAGGGCCATTTCTATTCAAACCATCACATCCCATTTTTGAAACCAGATAATCTATTGACGGACACCTAGACTGATTCCATTACCATGGATATTATGACTAGTGCCATAAGAAATACACATGTATTGTATACACCGCTATAGTATGCACTTCTGTAGATTTGGATTCCTTTAGGAATATTCCTAGGGGTGGTAGAGCTAGATCATAAGAACCTCCACACAGATTCCATAGAGGCTGGAGTAATTCCAACCACCATCGTCTAGGGCTCCCTTTTCCCTCAATCCTTGCTTGAATTTACTTTCTTAACAATAGCTATTCTGATTGTGATGAAATGGAGCCTCAATGTATTTTAGATTTCATTTTCTGGTTGACCACTGATATTAAACACTCTAAATGTGTTTATTGGCCATTTGTGTTCGTCTTTTGAGAGTTGCATATGCATTTCATTAGCCCACTCATTGGCTGGATCTGGATTTTGATATTTTTGATATTTAGCTTTCTGAGTTCTTTGTATATGCCACATATTAATCCTTTATCCGATGCACAGCTGTAGCAAAGATTTTCTCCCATCCTTCAGGCTGTCTCTTCACCTGATCGTTTCCTTTACTGTGCAGAAGCTTTTTAATTCAATTTACCATTTCTTATTCTTCCAAAGTTATTAGAGTCTTTTTTTCAGAAAACGCAGACATGACCACATCTTCAAGTGTTTCACCTGCGCTCCCTCTAGCATTTTTGGTACTGGGGCTCACATTGAAGTCTTTGATGCAGTTTGAACTTATTTTTGTACAATGCGAGGGACAGGAATCTAATTTCATTCTTCTGCACGTGGGTGTCTAGTATCTGAACATGATTTGTTGAAGAATCTGTCTTTTTGCCGATATCTGTGTCTTTATCAAAACATCTTTGCTAAAACTGGGGTGATTGTAGCTATGTGGGTTGATGACTTATGGGTCATCCATGTTATTCCATTGGCCAGTTTTTCTGTCTTGGTTCCAGGACCATATTATTTTTTTTTTTTACTATGGCTTTGTAGTTACAATGAGATCAGTGATTATGATACATTTAACATTGCTTTTTCTGCTAAGTTGTTCATAAATTTTAAGAATTTTTTTCTACTCATGGAGATAATTTCCTTTTAACTTTGATGGGAATTGAAGTGAATATGTAGATTGCTTTTGAAAATGTAGCTATTTTCACAATAAAAGTTCTGCTCACCCAGTGTCAAGGGAGAACATTCCATCTGCTAGTGTCTTCTTCAAGTTCTTTATGAAGCACTTACAAACTTTGCTGTAGACATATTTCTTTTCCTTTGTTAGACTTATACTTAAGTATTTGAACTAATTATTTGTTTCTACTTTGGTGCTGCTGCAAATGAGATTTTCCCCGATTCCTTCCTCAGCATGCCTAGTATTGACAGATAGAAAAGCTACTGGTTTTTACAAGTTGAGTTTGGATCTTGTTACTTCGAAGAAAATGTTTATCAGTTTTCCAGTGGAGTCATTAGGATCTCTTGGGTACAAGATCATATACTGTAGATAGGATAATTTAACATCTTTCCCATTTGAAGACTTCTCTCTCTTGTATTACTGTTCTAGCTAAGACTTGAAGCATTGCATTGAATAAGAGTAGAGAATGTAGGCCTCCAGATTTTAGTCTTGATTTTTGTGGCAATATTTTGCATTTTCACCCTTACTATGAGACAGATTAAGGATATTATAAGATAGGTTTGTGGCCTATGACCTTTACTGTTCGAGCTCTGTAATAATTTGCATTTCTTCCTGTACTATGAGAAAGGTTCAATACAGTGTAAGATAGGTTCGTGGCCTACAACCTTTCCTGTTCAAGCTCTGTCTCTTCTGTCCTTGGTTTCTTCATTGCTTTTAATCATGGAGAGAGGTTGGACTTTGTCTTTTCTGCACTGATTGAGTTGTTCATGTGATTTCTACTTAATATAAACTTCCTTAAGTTTATATTTCTGTGATATATTTAATGAATATATATAATTGCATATTTGAACTATTCTCCAATCCTTGTACTAAAGCCAAATTGGCCATGGAGAAATTCATTTTTAATTTTATTAATTCGGGTCTTCTTTTATTCTTCTGGTTTGTTCATTTAAGGGATTTTCAGTCTTGCTTATGTTTTCTAAGAATCAGTTCTGTGTTTTATTGATGTTTTATGTTATTCTTCAGTTTTTATTTAATTAATTTCTCCCTGAATATTTTTGTTATTTCTTTCCATCTACTTCCTTTGAGTTTCGCTTGTTCTTCTTTTCCTAACACCCCAAGGCACATCATTATTTATTTGAGAGTTCTCTAATATTTTAATACAGGCACTTACAGCTATAAACAACCCTCTTAGAATTGCTTTTATTTTTATCCTGCAGGTCTTGCGTGTTATGTTTTTATTTGTATTCAATTACAGGACTTTTAGATTCCCTCCTGATCTCCCAGATAGCCCATTTATCACTTAAGAGGATGCTCCGCAATCTCTTTGAGTGTGTATGATTTTTGTAGTCTCTTCTCTTTTTTTGTACTTAAGGATTTTATTCAGGGAGTACTGCAGTAAAGAGATACAGACCTCAGTATAGAGCTGTTCTTCATCACAAATACAGCAAGGCCAGATGAGAAAGAACAGCTAAGGACCAGTTAGAGGCCAGTACATAGACAATCTCTAAGAGCAAACATCACAGACTTGGAATTCTGCTTAAAGCAAGTTGACAGGACTCTTGCTGAAGGCAGGCCACCCAGAATCTGATGGTGATGAACATTTTCCCTTCAGGTTTTGACATTTTAATATCTTCTTTAAAAAGTATCTATTCAAGTCCTTTATTTTTAAATAATGTTATCTTTTTGCTGTTGAATTGTAGAGGTTCCTAATGTCTCTGGATCTTAAATCCTTTATATATATATACATACATATATGTATATGCATATGTATATATGTATATGTATCTTATATTTATATTATATATTTTATATTTATATTATATATCTTATATTTATTTTATATATCTTATATTTATATTATATATATTTGATTGAAGATAAATGAATGTATCCATTTCCAGACTTTTGATTCCATTTCGTTAGCTTGTGTGTGTGTCCTATATACAGTTTCACAACTGTTTTGAGTATTGAACCTTTGCAGTGAGTTTTGGAAGTGAAATTTTAAGTCTTCAAGTTTTTCTTTTCCCCCAAGATTGTTTGGGGTACCTACAGCCTTTTTCAAGGCCATTGGATTTAAGGATTAGCTTTCACATTTCTGGGGTTTGATTAGGTACTGTACTGAGCCTACAGTACATTAAATAGCACAAAGATTTTCATGGTCTTAAGTTTTCAAAAGCATGGGATATATTTCCATTTACTTAGGTCTTTCATTTCTTTCAGCAATATTTTATATTTCAATGTACAAGGTTTTTACTTCCTTATATAAATTTATCTGAGGTTAATTTAGCCTTTCAGACAATATTATAAGTGGAATTGCTTCCTTAATTTTCTTTTCAGAATGTTAATTTTAAGTGCACAAAACTACACTAATTCTGTGTGCTTCCTCATGCCCTACAACTTTGCTGAATTTATTTATTAGTCATATATCTTCCTTACGGAGACATTGGGTTTTCCATATATAGATTTACATGGTCTCTGGATAAATTCGGTTTTATTTCTTTACTTCCTATTTGGATGGATTTTTACTTTTTCCATCTCTAACTATTTTAACTAGAACTAGTTGGTTGTATTGGGGGTGGAGAGATGGCTCAGAGGTTAAAAGCACTGACAGCTCTTCCAGAGGTCCTGAGTTCAGTTCCCAACAACAACATGGAGGCGCACAACCATCTGTAATGAGATCTGGTGTCTTCTTCTGGCCTGCAGGGAAACATGCAGGCAGAACATGGTATACATGGTAAATAAATCTTTAAAAAAGAAAAAAGAAAGGAAAAGAAAATAGGCATCTTTATCTTTCTCTTGACTTCAAGGGAAAGACTGCATTCAGTTGTCTGTTAGTAAGAATGATGTTAGTTGTGGTTTTGTTTGTTTTGTTTGTTTGGCTAATTGGTTGGTTTTTATGAATGCCCTTGCAATGTTGAGGGAATTCTCTTATGAATCTTATGCACTTACATACCAATGCAATTTTATGTTATGGATCAGTGATTGGCTTAGATTCCCCTTTCATTTTGGTATTCATCTACCCTGATATTTTGGGTGAAGAAGATTTTCCTCAGGGTTAACTTGAGGAAGTTTGCTTAGCTTGCACAAGCTCTTGGTGTTTGCAGTCTTGTCTCACTATCATTTGCTTCCGTAGCTGCGTGCTCTGACCGTCCACCTCCTGGAGTATGGAGTGACAGTTTTCTTAGTCAGGTCCTTGTCCCCAGAATCTATGAAATGTTTCCTGAAAGAATACTGGTTGAGAAACAGTCTCTGTTTCTCTTCAGTGATCTGAAATCTCTGGCTTAGCTCTCCTCACGAACTAGAGCACAAAGGAGTCCCCATCTCTAGCTGACATGTGACCACGTAGAAGTCCAAGTCGGGGCAGCAGAGGTGGCTGGGCTGCTCCCTGGATGACCATGACAAGTAGGTGCCAAGGCTGAGAATAATGGTATTCCTACTGTGAATTCACATATTAAGCAAGTGGGTGCTCACACCCAGATTTCTATGACTAAATCATCTTCTACTTGTTCAAAACTTTTGTAAATGCTAGACTGTTCAACAACTTTCTTATTTGTTCTTACATTCAACAAAACAAACAAGTAGTGACTGGATGGCTTCTTTAGTACAAAACACTGCTCGGAGCTCCAACAGGACACTAAGAACCCACCCACTCTTTGTTCTACTCCTTCACCCATTTGTAATAAGGCCAGGAGAGGAAGCTTCTCTGGCCAGATTATATTGTAGAAGAGTGTATTCATTTCTTATCACTACTGTGACTGCAAAATAATAGCTTATGACAATCCTGAAGTGAATATCTTATTGTCTGGATGGTAGATACTCATTCACCTTACCCAATAAGATCTAGGTACTGCAGAGCCGTATTACTTCTGGAGATGACAGGGGGTCTGCTTCCGGGCCTTTGTTGGCTTTGGTAGCTGCGAAGTCCCTTTGCCGGTGACCCTAGTAGACTCATTATTCCCGACCCCTGCCGTTCATCACATCTCCTCTTCCCCTATTTCTCCTGCTTCCTACTTTCTCTTACAAAAATCTGTGATTGTGGCAGGGTTGGGCTCACATGGCCAAAGAAGGAGACGTTCCCATCTCAAGCATCTAACATATCTGCAGAGTACACTCTGTTCACACAATGCTCTGGTGGTGAATAAGGTGTGAGACCATGGGAAACAAGGGCATCATCCAATCCTACACTTTCGAGAATAAAACAGTCTTTCTCCAACTAGAGAAGATTGTTTGCCGCAACACCCAGAGCTATTGCTCAGGTGCCAAGCCATCCGTTCATTTCAGGATCTCTCTTCCTTGGGGATAAGAAAAGTGAAGTCTGGAGAGAGAGGCGACTGACCCCCCAGATGGCATAGCAGGTTGTTGGCAGAACTCGGACTACACAGAAGCTGTCTGACACCTAGAACTCAAAGACCCGATGACTTGGTGACTGAATTGGTAAGGGGACCAGAGAAGGTGGCTATGAACTGATCATTACCTCAGTCGTCTTTCATGGCTGCACAAAACCTTAGCCATCCACACACGGATAAACTTGTTTCCAAAGTCAGTATAAAAGTAACTCCTTTTGCAGAGAGACACTTATTTATCATTTTGTATCTTCTTACTGTCCTGGGGGAATCCAGTATTTTACCTTCTGTATTCAATTCCACCCTGTTATATATGTTCAAGTCAGTTCTCCAATGCGCTTCATAAAGCTTGAACCAATGGGGATTTTCTTCTGAACCCAGAAGACCCTCAGGGATTTTTGGAAGGTTCCAGGGCTTGGGAAACCCCACATCCCCAGTATGCTCAAGTCAGCAGATTGCATTTCCCCTGAGTCCAGCCATTAGCTTCTACCTTCTGTCATTTTGTGCCCACACGCGGTCTCCATACAGACTTCCAGAAACAGGCCTCCTGCCCACCCTTGCCACGGTAATGCTGCTCTCTGCTCGGAGTGACACCCCTCTCTGCCTGCCACTCCCCCCCCCCCCCGTGTTGTCTGACACTAACTCAGAGACTGGGGCTGGAATTTTGTCGTTGCTATGGAAGTGGGATCCAGCTCAGTCTCCCAAACTTACAGAGTGTCCAAAAACACACGCGGCATCTTGCGCTGACACACCACTGACAACCTGCGATGACAGGGATGTACTTTTGAGTGTCATCTTGACAAGGAGCAGGAGCCTCTATCTGCCGGCCCACACGCCGGGCCATCTGTCTCCCAAGATTGTGTGCACACCCCTGGCTCAGATCCTGAGCCTGCCTTGCAGGGGGCTCGTCCTTGCCTGGCCTGGTGCCTGCAAGGGGTGAGAAGGCAAGAACCCCCCGCCCCAATCGATGCCTGTTTTTCTAGAGTTAGGTGAGCCAGGGAGGGATGGGGAAACCTTGGGGTCATCCATGCATGGCTTTAGCAATGCCAAGGTCACAGTGGGCATTTCAGCCCAGTGACAGAGCGAGAGAGCCAGAACGCCTGCCTTATTTGTGGCCCAAAGGCACAGCTTTGGGATTTCCTTGGCTTTTGGAGAGGCAGCCCTTTGGGGAGGTGCCAGTATTTCCAGGTGGTGTGGGGAGGGCTGCTCAAGACACATGGATTCCTTTGCTTCCTGCCTCCAGCTCCCTCTGTGAGGAAGGATGGAGGAATTCCCGGACTTGGTGGTTATCCCAGCCAGCTAATGTCACCAGTTACACAAGATGAAAAAGGGGGCTCGCAGTTTGGAGACGCAGATTGGTGGGCATCTGACAGGAGAAAGGAAAGAAGGACAGGAGAGAGAAGAGGAGAGGCTTCACTTCTTGTCCAGTTCAGCCTGGATCCTAGGTCCTGTTTTCTCCCACTTGGGACCTAGGCTGTGGCTTCCTGCCTCCTAGAGTGCCACCACGTTGGCTTAGCTGGGAAGGGACAGGCAAGCATATGGTCAGAGGGTTCTGCTTCTCCCCATCCATGCTCTTTGGTACCCTGCTGTGTATGCCTTCCTCTGTCCACCAACGACTCCCTACACCCAGTCCATCTGTGAACAGCATCCCAAGACTTTGTAATCTTACATATTCTGCTCTGAGCTAATTTTTGGGGGGCAAAAAGTCCTTCTTTATGTCCCTCTTCCACCTCCCCACCTCGTGAATAAGAGGTGCCATATTTATGCCTCTGACTCTTGCACAGTCGTGAGGCTTCTGCTTACCAGGGTATCCGGCTGGACAATGTCGGGACATCTCCACTGTGTGGCTGAGCCCAGGAGAGCAGCTGTTGGTACTGCATTGTGGACACTGCAGTCGCCTCCTGGCGCTGGAGGATGCCATCCCCACCAGCTATTAGCTAAGAAGTATTTGGCTTGAGTCTTCTGATATAAAAAAAAAACCCACACACATGGTGATGGCTGTCAGCCCTGACTCTGAGATCTGAGTTGATTCTTCTTGTCTACATCTGGTACTGAGGCTGTCATGGATGGGTGGTACCAGGGAGCAAGTGCCGTTGTGTGGACCAGCTGATGGGACTTAGATGCTGGAGAGGTGGGGGACAGGTCGAGAACGTGAGGTGGGGAAAGCGTTACTTGGCTCAGGTCCCTCCCCGAAATGTTACATCTGATGGGTTGAAGGTCAAGCCTTCTCATCAGGCACTGAATGATACAGGTTTATTTCCTTAATCATAACTAGATAATGCATAATCCCAGCTAAGTGAATCACAAAATGTGCCCACAGGAATCTTCTGGCAATTCATAGGACCTCTTGCTGCATCAATAGCCCCTCTGCAGCATGCCTTTTCTGGAGAATAAGCAATCAATAAGAACACTATCAGCAAACCCTCCAAAGGCAAGGGGCTAAAAGATTGTAAGGGTCAGGGAAAGCAGTCCTGCAGTAAGTGTTAGCACACACAACCTGGTGAACTTCTCAAAAACTTCCCCATCTGTATAAGAAGAAAAAAATCCAAATTTTGCTGATTTATGGTAAAAATAGAATTCACCAGACATTAACATGGTATTTTATATGTGAAAGATCAGGAGAATTTGTCTTGAGCACTTGGCAGATGACCTGATAGGAATTCTGTGTCCAATTAG
Organism: Myodes glareolus; assembly: GCF_982192425.1. Classification (NCBI taxonomy): domain Eukaryota; kingdom Metazoa; phylum Chordata; class Mammalia; order Rodentia; family Cricetidae; genus Myodes; species Myodes glareolus. Next base: position 45,622,799 of record NC_142048.1, read on the forward strand.
TTACTAATAAAGGGGCTTGAGCCCAGTTGCTTTTGTTCTCGTGTTCCTTACATTTGAGTTTGTTGGAATTGAGTATTGTGTTGACCGGTACAAGTGTGGTGGTCTCAGGTTATCATCAGCAACGACTTGGGGTTTGGGATATTCCCTGGAGAATGGAAGCCGTTGTGTGATCCTTGATGATTTTGACAGGTCTCAAGTCCTATGAGAGGAAGGAACATCTCTATCAGGGAGCCTAGAGGTGAAGGAGCACCTCCACCAGGGAGGTGGGAGATGAAGGAGCACCTCCACCAGGGAGGTGGGAGATGAAGGAGCACCTCCACCAGGGAGGTGGGAGATGAAGGAGCACCTCCACCAGGGAGGTGGGAGATGGAGGAGCAGTTTTACCAGGGAGCTGGAGGCGTGTACATTCCAAGACATGATTTTATTAAAAGGTATTTTCATTTGTTATGAGCAGACATCATTAATGTTAAATGTATTGACATTAAGAAAATAGGAAGAGGAGGGAAGAACCAACACAGCCCTCATAGTGTTTGAATCACAGCCATAGCAACACACTGTTTGAAGATTTTACCAAAAGTCTTGAGCTTCCTAGTGCTTGGTTGAGGGGCTATCTCACCAAGTGTTGATGCACACCTCGGTGCCACCCTGTATTACAGCTCATCACTAAGGTCTATCATTTTTGCCCATCCTCCTGTCCTCGGTCCCTCCCACCGCCACCCAAGCTGCTTTTGCTGCAGTCCTTCATTACAGCTGAGCTGCGACGGACCCTCCTAACCGGTCTTTGCAAGTCCAGTCTGTCCTGGACTCAGTGTTCATCCTGCTTCAGTCTTCATTCATTTGCTATTGATTTGATAAAGGACCAAGGGGGGAGTGGCCTGGAAGGCCCTTTGCTGCTCAGCACCTGCACAGTTTGCCAGCCTTATCTGGTGCCACTATCCCTGGTTCCCTGGCATTTGCTCCTGGAGTCTGATTAAATTCCTCTATTTGAGATGCTCCTCTTTATATATTGACCACGATTTAGCTCTTCAAAGAGTTTGCGGCTTCTCGGTTAAAGGGGGGAGGATGTGCTTGATTCTCTCCTTTTATCCCCCACTTTGCCCCCAAGCACATTGTTCCACAGGTCAGGAATGACTTGCAATTGCCAGTCCACCAGTGTGACCACTGGGTTCATGCCAGTCTCCTTAACTAAGGTGAGCTCCCTAAGTGCAAGGGCCTCGGCTGTTTCCCCTCCCGCTGAATTTCCAACGACCAGTGCAGAACTTGGGTCCTAAATGAATAAATGGGGGAACGAGTGTCAGGAGATAAATTGTCACTTGAGGGGGACTCTGCTTTTACCCACATCAGCGATTGTGACTCCGCCTTTCTACCAAGAACTCTGGAAACATTTAGAGAGTCAAATTATTTGCCCATTCCCCAGTGGTAGCCATATACTTCTGAACCTACTCAGTTGCTAACTAGTTTCCACATTTTGGATGCTTTAAGTTGTCTGTAGACCCAGTGTCCACCCTAGTTGCAAGAATTTTGCCTCTAGCTCTACTGAGTTTTATGGAAACAGGGAACACCCATCCTCAGAGCCATGGGCGCTGGATGCCTGTGCACCTGGCAGGCCTGTCTGCGCTGTCTCTCACCCCCAGTTAGTATTTTGATTTGTGCACTTTTGCTGAGACTCTCGATTGCCATGTTGACTTATCACTCATCCCAGTAAGTTCCATTCTCTCTCCTCCTGACAGCCCTGCCTAATGTACTTATTCATTCAATTTAAATAAATCGAACATGGGCCTATGACAGCCGATAAGTGAGTCACACAAGAGCAAACAGGAGAGAAAGCTCTGCAAATAGTCAAATGTCAAGGAAGAATGGAAAACTGTCCCCGCAGCTTCAGCGAACCTTGGATGTCTGATATTTATGGCCAATTGATGTCATTAGAAAGTAAATAAGCCCTCTTATGCTGCATTACATAAGATTAACTGCAAGCAATGGAGTTTAAATAGCAGAGATAAGTGCAGATGGAAATAAACCTGTTTAAAGTTAGAAATATTTGATGGGCCTCCTCACTGCTTTTAAGATAATTGATCTGTATATCTATATTGAATCTCACCATAAAAGCTTTGAAGAGACTTATGGCAAAGCCCGCTCAAGCCCAAATCTCATTTCTCTGGGGCCACCCTGCCGGGGTTAGAACCTTTCCAGAGAGGAACTCGGGCTCGGGGGTGGAGAGCGGGGAGAAAAGCCTGCCTGGACCCCATCTCCCACCACAGCCCCCTTTCAGCCCCAGTTTCCTGGGCAGCAGCTAGAAATAATGACAGGTTTACTGGGACTTGAAACGGTTGTGTGCAGTGACGCTAAAGGAAGTATGGCGGGTTAGCATGAAGAAGAACAGGGCGAGGTGGGCTCAGAAGAAGCTCAGTCTCATGCTAGGAGTGTTTTCAGCAATGCCTCATACAACACAGCACGGCTGAGCTGAGATTTCACTCCCTGTACTGTAGTGAGCTAGAGTCAGCTAGGATCCAAAACTAGTAAATGGAAGATTCCAGAAATACATACTTTCTAGGTGTTTCGTTTGAATACTCTCCTGAATGGCCTGATAAAATGTATCTTCCTGTTGTGTGTGTCTGGGATGCAGTCACCCTTCTGTTCTGTGTATCCATGTTGTATATGGCACATACCTATTTGCTACTTAGAAACCACCACAGCTATCAGATTGCTGCAGCACTTGTGGTCACAAGGCCCTTACTCCATTTAGCAACGACTCCATCCAGTGACATCAGAAATCTGTATGGAGTGATTCCTTTAAGAGAATATAAAAGTACAATATGCTGCGAGGAGAGAAGGGGTCACTTATGTAACATTTATCAGATTGTTTGGGACTTGTTGGCCAGCAAGTCTAGTTCACTCAGAGAGCTACAGGCCAGTAAGATACCCTGCCTCAAAACAAGGTGAATGTGTCTGAGGAACAACACATAAGGCTGAGCAGGACCTACATACGTATGCACATATATGTGATGCACGTTATCACACAGCAGTGTATCCCCCCACAAGAACAAGTACATACATTCACACACTCAAAAAGAATAATAAATAGCAATTTCAGATATTTGTCATCAAAGCAACAAAAACTCTAACACACTTAAGGTCTGGTTCTATCTGTCATTTTGGAAGTCTCCCGGAGATCTTGGGAGTCATTCCCTGTAGAGAAAGGAAAGCTACCGCAGTGTACCCCAATTCTCATTCTTATCAAGTGAATGTAGATTTTAAACTTTTCATCCTTTCATAAAGACACATAGGGTGTTAACCAGCATAAATGCCAAATGACCTTCATGGCATCTGACTGTTCTATACTATGTCCAATAAGATGTATCTACTGGCCAGGTTGTGCATTTAGCATATCAGGGTTCAAAAACTGCAACATTTTGTAAACTCTTACATTTGTTTTTCTTGAAGCCAGGAAACAGTTTTGGACCAGCATTAACTGTAGTGATATTTCATTTGTGTTTTAATAGATAAAGCGTGCCTGAAGATCAGAGGGTAAAACAGCTACACTTATCAGCCTTACAGACCAGGCAGTGGTGACACACACTGTTAATCCCAGTAGCCACTCCAGTTTGCCATAGAAACCAGGCGGTAGTGCACACCTATAGTCCCAGCACAAGAGAGGAGTATAAGCCAGGAGCAGACAGCTCTCACACACAATCTCTTTCTGAGATTCCTGGAGGCGGGATTGCCACTTCAGACTGAGGTAGAGGTAAGAGCCAGTGACTGGCTATTTTGCTTTTCTGACCTTTAGGTTGAACCCTAATTTCTGCCTCTGAGTTTTTTTGTTATAATCGTGCTACAACTAATATGTCAACTTCTCTTAGAGATGTGAAAGGTTTGCTCTGTACAGACAAGAGAGGGAATTGGGAGCAACGGATGGAAGTAGAAGACCCACTTTATCCTCATAGCACGAAACATTTCCTAGCAGTTATCAAAGTCAGAAATCTCAGTCTGTAAACTCAGATGGGCAAGACTCATACTTTGAAAGACTTTGGAGGCACAACTGACTTCTGCTTTGGCACACATTGGTTAAGATGAGGAATGCAGCTTCGGTTTTTGAAGCCTTACCCTGGGCAGCACGTATTGTGGAAACTGTCAGGGAGAAGAGCTGAGACTGAGTGCCATTATCTATCCATCAGTACCTGTCATTCCTTGAGGCTTCTTTATCCTAATCTGACCTCTGATCTTTAGTCTGAGTGACATTCTATAGTGCCTTGCTCATCCCTGCCGTGCAACCTCATCCTATCCACTGGTTCCCCGTGCCACTCACAGCTGCATTGCTCTCTAGCCTGGGGCATGCAGCAATGCTGTCGGAAGCCGGTCTGCTTATACCACTGCCCTCGCATTTCTTCCTGGTTCCAACACAATGCTCTGCCTTGAGGATCCTGGAGAAAACCCCAAGGGTCTTGCATGGGGATGAAGGGAGCTGGGAGGACAGAGGTGCGCAGGACTTTCTTACAGACTCCTTTATTCTAGAAAGCCTGTCTCAATTCCCAGGACTTGCCCAGCTGGGAGTTCTTTCTTGGCGACTCTTCGTCATCTCCCTTGGACCCAGTACTTCTTCTCAATTTAATCAATAATGGTGTCATTATTTCTTTACTCTTCGATGAGGGTAGACTGACTTGAAGAAGTCTCATATTCATTCCAGTCTTGACTTGCTGCTTAGACATTGGTGTTTGAAGCTTCAAGCCATAATTTGCTTCTTCGGGTTTATCTTCTTAACACTGAAACCACCCATGATATTTTAAATGATTAATAAATGACCACACATACACATTTGCCTCCCCATTCAGTGGCTTTGCCCCGCTGATGATTGTCTTCTGCCAGGTGTACTACAGCATGGATATTCTCTGGGAGCTTTGCTAGCAGGAACATTCCCAGAGTCCTTTGTCTGTGCTTGTTCCATGTAGAAGAAAGTTTATCAAGTGAGACTTTTGAGTGATCTTGACAGCTGAAGTCATCTGGCTGCATGAGAATCAGTTGAGAAGTTCACTAGAAAAATAGACTCCCAAACTCAACGCTTAAAATTCTAATTTACAAGCCCTGTGGTGGGGCCCCATACTAAATTTTCTAAGCATTTCCCAAATTCTTGTGATTTGTAGCTAAGCTTATAAAACATTACTCTGTGCAACAGAAATTTACATTTTGAGGGCATCGCCATCTTCAAGATGGGAAATTGTGGGGGTCCTTAGAGCATAGCTCATGAAATTAGTAAATAACAATCTTCGGGTCCCTGCTCTCACAGACCCAAGTTGGGGGTCGGCCATGGGTATTGTTCTGTCTTGCTGAGGTAGATCAATTGCCTGGTCACTTAGCCTTGAGGGAACTCTGTGGATCCTAGAGAAGGGCAGAAGTGGAAGCGATAGGGGATCTGGTTTTCTGTTTGGGTCTGGAGCAAAACAGCTGTCTTCAGAAGTCTTCTTGGAGATTTGAACACTGGCTGTTCTAGTTGCCCAGTGGCCACTTCGGACTGTTCCAATTTTGAATATAAAAGGGTTATGCCAAGGTACTTCTCTTTCGAGGCTCCTCGCAGGCATTTAAAAGGCCCTGAAATGTTGTCAAAAAGCCCATGGAAGGTGAGCAGTCCTAGGACCCTAGAGTCCCCTAGTGAGAAAACAGTTGTTTGAAGGCCTAAGGGCCTGTCCTGTTTTGACATCCACAAGTTTCAGTAATTTTGTATATTAAGTATTCCTGTTCACTGAGATTATTATTTTAAATGATCATCCCATAACCACATTAGCCTGACAGTGGCCCGGTTGTACATACACTGTTGCCCCAGAAAGGCTTACCCTGTGATGAGAGATGGTTTTAGCAAATGGAGAGGCTGAACCGTGAATGCGGGGAGCCGCATGCAAATGTGTGTTGGACTGACTGAGTCTTCCAAGTACAGGTGGCAACCGTAGACAACTGTTGAAACCCTACCTTGTGTCCCACACCATTCATGTCTTGCCACTGGCCACTATCTGCGGACCAAGAACGTGCCAAGGCAGCATGGTTCCCACTGTCCCATCAGAGACATTTATTTGATCTTCCGATGTTGCTTTCAAGATCATTAATCTTTGCCCGGCTGTGCATTTCGGCTCTCCATAAAGGCAGGTGCATGTGTCCACACGCCGCTCTGTCAGGACTGCTAATGTAAGCCTCTGTTTTACAGCCCAAGTGACAGCTGTATTGTTCTGGCAGGGTTACAGCTCTGACATGTGGAATCAATCTTTTTAACCTGTCAATTAATCAGCGGGCAGCTGTCAGCCCAGCTGAAAGGCCTGAAGGACAGTGCCCTTTCAATGGATTATACTGGGGGCAGAGCGCAGTAAAATTGAACACTTCAAGCTTCAAGGAACCCTTGTAGCATTCAAAGCAGGGCTTCACTCTCGCTTAAAGAAAACAGGCTATCGCTCCAGCTCGGGTCCCTCCCTAAGGGGGCTTACGGAGGCATCTGGAAAAGAGGAGAGAGTAAGTTCCTGTAGTTACCCTACCAGGCTCAAGAACTCTTTAAAGAGGAGCTGTGTCCCCATCCCGCCAGATGAACCCCATCTGACCTACATCTGGGGTGGGGGCTGTTGTTTACGGTGTCCAAAGCAAGCAGTGGGTCATGGGACGCCTGGTCCTTGGGAGGATTTACAGAGTGCCCGTGCTAGAGAAGCTTATTTATTAAGCAAGACTTAGGAAGCCCTTCATTTAAACAGGGCATTGCCCTGAGTGTGCAGGAGAATGCAGAGCAGAATAACACAGGTTTCCCGCCCTTCTCACCGAATGCAGTAACTGGGGAGATCCAGGCAGAGAGCTGTATGGCAGGATCATAAAGAAATGGTCCCTCTGTCGACGATTATTTGTTAAGTGATTGAATAGCGGGTTAGTTCAGCAGCATGGACTAGGTGCTGGTGAGTAAGATAACTGCTTTGTTCTCCCAGAGGAGGAGGTGCTGAGAACCAAGCAGAGGATCAGTATTTCTGGAAAGGGCTAACGGACTCCTCATCAAGCCTGCGCTGTTTTCGTTTGTCCTGCTGCTCACTCTTGCTGTCGCATAAATAGTTTAGTTTCTCTATTCCTTTCTTCCCTCTACAAATATTTATTTAGCACCTAATAGCTGCAAAGCCTTGTGCGAGATGCTGTGGGGAATATAAAGATGAGCCAGACCAAGATGAATTGAGAAGAAAAACTTCAAAGCCTTACTTCTAGCTCACTCCAGTGAGGACTTTCGATCATTCCATTTCTTGTTAGTCCAGCACCAGCTATCTCCCTGTTTTTATCTTCCTTAAGTGGTCATTGGAGTCCATTTGCCTATGTCATAAGAGAGTGCTTGATTTCGTGTGCACACCAGCTGGAGCCCACCATCATGTTCTCTGGAAACGAACACACATCCCTTCCCTCTAATCCACTCTACAGCCTTAGCTTTGCCACTTCTTATCAACACTCACTCGGGTCACATCTTTTGTCTGTCGGAACTCTAGAGTATTGTCCTTAAAATGTGGTTAGTGATTCTCATCTTTGCACTAGTCACTTTTCCTGGCACTGTGAGAGAATACCCGGCAGAAATCACTTCAGGCAGGGAGGATTTACTCTAGCTTACGGTAGTGGTAGCGGAGTCCATCATGGCAGGGCAGGAAGGCAGTATGAGCATGTGGCTGCTTCCTAACTTCTTGGTGGATCAGGAGACAGAGAACTAGAGACGGAAGCGGGGCTGATTATAACAGGGCTGCCCTCTGACATATACTCCTGTCAGTTCGTTCATCTCATAAGTGTTCCAAAATCCTCTGAGACAATAATTCCAGCTGGGGACCAACTGTTCAAATACATGAGCCTGTGGGGGGCATATCCAAACTATAAGATCTTTAAACAGTCATTGAGAGAATAAAATGAAATAATAAATACAAGTATCTTGTTCAGTCTTTATCGTGACAAGTTTCCAAGGGATCAATGGGTTCTACCTGTAGATGTGTTTTTTCGAGAGCAGAAAACATGGGTGTGGCTTTGTCAACATCACTCCTAGATCTTTGGTAGAGATTTGCTGAGAACAGACACAGTCGAACCAGAATTATTAAGTGTCTAGTAACTGTGACACACTCCACGATAAAGTTCTTACCTGCATTGAAGGATGGACCTTAATAGTGGGACACGTTGTACCTGACATTCAGGTTAAGGTTGACTGGATTGAAATCTACCAGGGTTTGTTGGATGGAAACCACCTATTCCTCTAGTTGGAACTAGGCACAGAGCAGCCACAGGAATGCCCAGGTCATGTGTGGAGGGAGCTTGCGAAGTGCACTTGAGCTAGCGGGCATCCTGCCAGAAGCATGAACGACCCAGTCTTTCTTCTTTGGCAGACGGCATTCAGCATCTGCTTCAAGCAGACACATGTGCACACCTGTTGATCCTGGCTTCTGAAAGCTGGGGTTTTTCGGTTTGATATATGTCTGCACAGGCCAGTGACAGGGCAGCTGGAAAGTCCTTGCTTGGTTCAGAGATGTTTATCTGTCATCTTGACTTGCAAAATTGGAGGCAGCTTCCAGAAGAGAGTGGCCATTAAATCACCATGGCTAAATGACCACTCAAAAGCTGGATGACACTTTTCACTAAATAACAAATACTAAATGGTGCTTCTGGTCTCTTTGGCAAAGTAGAATGGAATAAAGATGTCCATCCCACTCAGAATACCTCATTGGTATAATTGAGTGTGTTGTTGGATCCAGAATCCAGGAGCTGGGATTTTACCCTGCTTAGTTACACTACGGAGCTTGATGTCTCCAAAGTGTTTCCTTTTGTTGTTTTGTTACTTGATACAATAAGGCATTTCTCTGCGTTAGATTTATCGGCACTGTAACAAATACTGGATGCAACCAAAAGAAGAGAGTGAAGGATTTGCTCTGGTCCATGGTTTCAGAGCCTCGGTCTGTGCAGATTCCCACAGCATAGCAATGAGACCATGTATTAAAATCTGCTCACTTCATGGCAGTCAGGAAGCAGAGAGAAGACGAGGGACCAGGGACCAGCCATAATCTTTGAGGCATGGTCTCAGTGACCTACTTCCTTCAGTGAGGCCCCAACTCCTAAATACTTCACCACCTTTGAAATAGCATTACCAGCTGGGGATCAAGCATTCAGCACAGGATCCTGTGGGGGGCATGACTCTTCAAATCACACAGCAGGGTTTCGGGCAGGTGTCCTGCCTCTGACCTTGAGCACTCATTCCTGAGACACCTGGAGCACCAGTTTGTTCCTTTACATGCCCTGGATAGTTTTTAAGGAGTTGATGGGGTTTACAATGAGGATTCAGGGTACAGGTACTTAATAAAATTTGAACCGCTCAAATCATGAGGACAACTAACAACCCTTTCTTGTGCCATCTAGATCTGTTGCCATGAAACGGGACAAGGCAAAGAGAACATTCCACAAAGGAGGCAAATCTGTGTGAAATAGAGCTATGTGAAGCCATTTGTTGGGCAATATGGGATTCAAGGACAGCGGGATTCTCTGCGAGTCTTTATCCAAAAATAAAACAAGCAAACACAAGTAAGGAAGCGTTAGCAAAAACTGGTGTGGTAGCCTGCAATCCCAGGACTGGAGAAAAGGAGGCAAGAGTGTCAGAAACTCAAGGTTTTCCTGGCTACATAGTGAGTTCAAGCCCAGCCTGGGACACATGAGATCCTATCTCAGGGAGAGGGGAGAGATTGGGGAGAAGAAGAGGAGGAGAGGAGGGGATGGCTAGCTTAGCCCCAGAAATAACAACACACAAATTGTATTCATTTAAGCGCTGCCTGGCCCATTATCTCTATAGAGTTAGTTACTGACTAACTCTCATATCTTGATATTAACCCATTTTTAATAATCTGTATAGCATCACGAGCTGGTGGCTTACCGGAAAAGATTCAGCATGTTTGACCTGGTGGCTGGCTCCATGGCTTCTGGCTCATAGCCCTCTTCCCAGCATTCTGTTCTGTTTACTCCGCCTACCTAATTTTCTGTCCTATCAAGGGGCCAAGGCAGTCTCTTTATTGACCAATAAAAATAACACAATAGACAGATAACCCTCCTCCATCAGGGAGGGAAGGGGAGGGGAAGAGAGCTGGAGGAAAGGAGAGGGGAGGGGAGGTGAAGTGAGGGGAGGGGAGGGGAAAAGGAGAGGAGAGTTACACTTACTCATCACACCATTGAATTTTCTCCATGATCTGAACTAGTACATACTGCTACAGCCATGACAGTTGCTAATGTGTGACACACCTGGCCAGCTGCCAGAATAGGCAGGCTCCAACCTGACCTGATGCCTCTGCAATCTAAAGCCTACAAATGCCTTACCATAAGTGAGTTCTTGGTGACCACTGTTCCCACGGATTTAACGTACCACTACCCTTAGCCACATAGCCATTCACGGATAGCCCTGGACAGTGTGGAGCTGTGGCTGGGATTAGAGCTACTGTTGATATTCTCTCCGTAGTCACGGAAGCAGTCACTGAGACCAGCTGTGTTCCCCTTAGCCACCCCATGCATGAATCACAATCAATCGTCTTTATGACTGAACTTTATGCAAGTACGCCCCGCTCCCCAAATCCAGAAGTCAACCTCTACTATTAACAGACAAACACGGGGTACAGAAGACCCAAACAGAATAAGTTCCAAGAGTGGAACTATAAGGCTGAGCCTAGGAAACCTGAGCAGGAATTATTCATCCGGGGAAGGCAGAAGCCCCTCCTCTGCCATGCGCCTTGAGTTAATGAAGGTACTGGAGCCGATGAGCTCGCCGCATCCCTTCATAGCCCTGCTTGTGGGAAGTCCAGTCCTTTCTTCACAAGCCTGGTGTGGAGGTCAGGACATGCAGGCCAGGCAATAAGAAGACTAAGCCACAGCAGTCCTCAGCTGAAAGGGCACAGCGGCTGAATTTGACCCATTTGTTAAGCCCATCTTCAGGTTGGGCAAACTAACACCCAGGAGTCTGGGAATCACAGGATCCCACTTGAAGGAAAGGTTTGGGAACAGTATCCCCTACTTCAACTTCTCTCTCTCTCTCTCTCTCTCTCTCTCTCTCTCTCTCTCTCTGTGTGTGTGTGTGTGTGTGTGTGTGTGTGTGTGTGTGTTTATTTGAATGCGTATTTTGGACATGTGGTTATTTGTTTTAATTCTCCCCTTTTCCCTTAATGTTCCAGCAGCTTAGTTTCTCCTTCTAATTGGCTATCTTTAGTGTAACCATTTATAACTTTGTATATTGATAGTTAAGCCACTGCGTTTTAATTTCTATCTCAGCAGTATAGATCACGAGCCCCTCACTTTCTCTAAATCTACAAAAGTCCCTTTAGTTTCTGCATGTGCACCCTGCTTCCTCTCATACCCCAACCTATAAACTTTCCTTCACCCCCACACTCTACTCCCTCTACCCACCCCGCCACAGTCCTTCATAATCATCTACAAACCACACTTTCCCCCAACACCTTGGGCTCCGAGCCTTACAGGGATCACGGGTGTAATACAAAGGTTCTCCTACTTTATTTACTGGCAGACAAGGAAGCCCACTAAGTCCTCCCCTGATAAACAGCGGCAGGAAATGGGATTCCCAGTGATGTCTCCTTAGAGACTGAAGTAAGAAAGAGTTAAAACTGGACACACATCCATCCAACGGGTGCACAAGACCCAGGGAGGTGCACAGATGGCCTGACTGCCTATCTGTGTCCTTCTTTCCAGCCCAACTCCCACATTCCCCGCTCTTCTCACAGCTCCTTCCCTTCCTCTGCCCCCCATATCAATCTAATACTAATTGTTATACTCACCACACATTTTTCTATTTTTCTTTTTTTTCTTTTCTCCCTATTCTTGTCTACTACTGCTAAGACATTAGGACACATAGCGTCAGTGTCCTTATACTTCCTAAAACAATGGGAACATAAGTGGATACAACATTGTGTAGCTGACTTTTATTCTATTGTCATAGTAGGGTTTTCCCCTCATTAGTGGCTGGGATTGCAAACAGAATTCAAGTCTGATGTGGGAGGTCCTATATATGTGTTGCTTTTATTGATTAAGGAATGCTGTTTCTTTGGCCTAGAGCAGGGCAGAATATAACCAGGCTGGAATAAATATATAGAGAGAGTAGGCAGAGTCAGGGAGATGCCATATAGCTGCCAAAGGAGAAAGATGCCCAGAACCTTTACCGGTAGGCTACAGCCTCATGGCAATACATAGATTAATAGAAATGGGTTAATTCACGATGTAAGAGCTAGGTAGGAACATGCCTAAGCTGTTGGCCAAACCATGTTGTAATTAATATAGTTTTTGTGTGATTATTTGGGACTGGGTGGCCAGGAAATGATAGTTTCCTACTACAGCGTCTTTGGGAAGAACTGAGGAAAGAGTATGGTGCCCCGAACCCTGTACCAAAGGAAAATGATGGTTCACCCTACTACAACGCAATCCCTCTTGAACATTGCAAACATCTCCACTGAAAGGAAGGGGACCTTCAATAAATCAAGATCTGATCCTCTCAACCAATAACCAGATGCAGATGTTCGAGTCTCCATTTAAAAACACAAATAATGAAAAAATGAAGAAAACTAAACGCCTCCTCCAAAAACCACCAGCCACACAATAACGACCCATCAATGACAGCGGCTTAGATAAAATCAAATGTATGTAATCAGTTTATGTTAATGAACTCACTAATAAAAACATCATCTCACACAGCTAGAGCTGAGGTAACCTGTCACACAAACACTTGCCCAGTGGAAAGCTATGCAGTTTGGTGAATTTCTAGACCATTAGAATGGATGTCCTAAAGGTATCGACATTCACTTAAGGTTTTACACTCCCGTGATCAGCTGCATTTTTATATAGTTTTCCATGAAACAAAAAATAAAAACTGAGACTAGAGAGATTGCTCAGTGGTTAAGAACACTGGCCGCTCTTCCAGAGGACCCAGGCTCAATTCTCAGCCCGACATAGTAGCTCACAACCTTCTGGAATTCCAACGTCAAAGGGTCTGTAGCCCTCTTCTGGCTTCTGTGGGCACCAGACATGTAGGGGGTACAGACATCCTTCGGGCTAAACACCTATACACAGTAAAAAAAAAAAAAAAAAAAAAAAGAAAGAAAAGAGGAAAAACTATGAAAGAATAGAAACTAGAAAAACAGTTTCACAGGCCCAGTCTTACGCTAGTAATTATAGCTATTGTGAGATTGAGAGGACAATGCCAGCCTTGTTCCAAAGACAGCATGTTTTCCTACTCTATTCCTTCATTGAGCTCTTAGATTCTTTCCACTGTATCTTCTCCAGTGCTCATGGAGCTACGCTGCGTGTGGTATAGAAGGCCCACTTATTGAAGAGTATTCTCCCAGCTCTCGTTCTCAGCACTTTGACTGGTTATGGGTATCTGCAGGTACCACTGTCCTCTGCAATAAGGAACCCCCTCTGTCCAACTCTGATGGGGTGTAAATAGAACTATTCAAGTAAAAATTCGATGGCACATCATGTCTGTATAGCATAGTAATAGTAGTCACTTCCCTACTAAGGCCCGTGACATCCTCAGCCATGGGCCAGACTTACAGTAACAGACATGGATTTCTTCCTGTGGAGTGGACCTAAAATATGATCAGAATGTGATTGGTTAACTCCATAAAAGTCTTGCTGGTGTTCTGCCAGTGGGCACATGTTGCCTGGCAGGTTTGTGTTGTAGCTTTCAGTGTTCCATAGTGAAGTAAAATCATTTTTGACTTTTCACCCCTAGAAGTCTATAATAGCGCCTCCCAAAACTAGGAGAGCTAGCCAACAGGCTGCCTTTATATGTGTTTTTTTCTTTCTGTGTTCTACGCACTTTGTGTCTCAACTGTGTAAGATGTGAGGCGTGTCTTTGCTGACACTGTTTACTTGCTGTTTTGTGTACCTTATGCACTTGGATAGGCATCTGTTTTCTTAGATATGGAAATTTTTCCTCTGTGAGTTTATCGAAAGCATTTTCTATGCCCTTGGTATGGAAGCGTTTTTTTTCTGGGAACCCATGACTTTCTAGCCTGTGTCAGGGCATTTCCTACTGAATGAGACTGTTTTCCGCTGTGCACTAAGAAAGGTCTCTGAAGTTCGCAAGGGAAAGCAAAATATCTACACCTGCCTGAGACTCAAGCAGGCTCACCCATACTGCTGTACTAACTCTGAGAAAATCAAGGGACAACCAGACCTGACCTCCCTCATAGCCCGCCTTCTTAAAAATGCCATCAATTGGTACTAGGTAGGAGACATTCTAGACTGCTCTTCAAAAGTCAAATGTCTGATGCTGTTTTCCTTTTTGGTTATTGCTATTTGCTCTATGAAACTTTGTTCATTACTGAAAGGGACTAATAGCGGTGGCAGGGTTAGAATTTAAAGGCGTTAAATTCTTTCAGTCAGTTACTACTGAAATCACGGTGGCCATACCTCGATCTACCAGTTTGGTTTGCCACACGGACTCCAGATAGGCCCTTCTTCTGGTCCTTGTCTCTACTTCTCATTCTAGAAGCTTCCCATCTTTGTGTTCATTTATCTAGTCTTCTTTCTGAAATCTCAGATATATGGGGTAGAATCAGTCTTCCGTTAGTGTGCCAAAATGCGAACTTTGATTATGTCCGTTCTTGCTGAAATACAATGTGCATACAGAAAACTGTACAAATAAAGGCTCCAGTTAATTCTTGACTCCCTCTATTAATGGTCGCATTTGTGACGTGCTATTCATTTTTTTCCCTTGCGCTCAATGCGATGAATCTACCAAAAGTGCCGAAAATGTATTCTTTCTACTTTTCTTAACTGTGTGGAGTATTACTATCCAGGACAAATTCTAAATCCTGCAGCTCCACCTCCTGAGTGCTGGAATTGCAGCCATGCAACCGCATGCCTACCTTGGGTGGCTACATACGGTGGTGCCGTGAACATTTCTATAGATTCCCATGAGCACATACATGCGTGTGTCCACTGAGGACATGACTATGAGCAGAACTGCTGTCAGTTCCAGAAAAATGGTGTCCTAGGAGCTGCCCTGCAGAACCTTTGGGATACCTGGCATTGTCCGTGTTCTCCGCTGTCGTCTCTGTGGGTGTCTTCTGTGGTGGTGTCTGACCTCAGATACTCCACTCCACGCAGAGGTGAGAGCCAACATTTGGCTTTAAAAGTTTGTCTGTATGGCTGCGCACCCATCGCTCCTATTCTTCACATAGTACTGCTCCTCACGTTAGCTAAGAGAGACTCTTCCCACTCTCTCCAGGTCCCTGCTATATTATTTGGCGGTATGATTAAACGACTAGAGCATTTCCGGATTTTTAGAATCCAGACATTGTTACTTTAACTAAGACCTGCCACATTGGCCTCCATAACAAACAGCAGGACACACATACCCCAGAAACGTATAGGAGAGTGTAGTTCCTCCTGATCTTTCCAGCAGTTGCTATTCTGTTTTAAATTGGAAACATTTGGGTTGCCAAAAATAGTGTCTTGGGGGCTGGGGCTATAGCTCAATGGTAGAGTGGTGACCCAGTATACACAAGGCTCTGAATTCAAGGCCCTGTATTGTAAATGAAGAGTAAGAAATGCTCAAAATTCCATCTTACTGGTGCAGTTCAGTTGCTACAAAAGCTGGTTATATTCCTTTGGATGTGGTTCTCATTTGGGTCTCCTCTTCTGATAGGGACCAGCATGCCATTCTTCGGTGACAAAGTCCTGAGGAGAAAGGACCAAAGGATCAAAATAAAGCAGATAAGAAAGGTGATCTCAGGAGGTCTTGCACAAGCTAAATCTCATGCCACGCAAGCTTATTAAGAAGCTTGTGTTCAGGGGCGTGTTCAGGGCAGATGTGGGATGGAGTCCGGGGAAAGCTACGCGATGGGATGGAGTAAGCAGGAGGTTAAGCTAACCGTGCTGAACAATGGGAACAGTGTGGTGGTGTGAATGAAAATGGCCCCCAGAGGCTCATAGGGAGTGACTCTATTAGGAGGTGTGGCCTTAGTGGAGTGGGCGTGGCCTTGTTGGAAGAAATATGTTACTGGGGATGGCCTCTGATGTTTCAGATGCTCCAGCCAGGCCCCCACCCCTTGTCACCCTCTCTCCCTGCTGCCTGCCCATCTTCCAGCACCATGTCTGCCTGTATGCCCCCATGACTATAATGAACTAAACCTCTGAACCAGTAAGCCAGCCCCAGTTAAATGATTTCCTTTATAAGAGTCGCCATGGTCATGGTGTCTCCTCACAGCAATAGAATGCTAGGATATACAGGATATCTCAAGTGTGTCAGACACTGAGCACATAGCGGCCATGAGATTGATAACTCCAGTGTCTTCGGTGAACTGCAACCTTAACTCCCTCAAGGTCCTTGTCCTGTCCCCAGACTGTATCTGTCAAGTCTGCTCTGGGCAAGGACATAGAAATATGTCCTCTGAGGAAGCCTTGGATCGGCCAGCCTCTTAACACAGTGAAACACCTACCCACCTCCCTTTTCCAGCACATCTGTTGGTTTCCCATTTTCTTATGGATTTGTGAAAACTGGTTTTATAGTTTAATTTTCAACATTAACCATGACAATGTTCTATCCCCCACCCATTCGCTATTTTGTCTATAGCATTTTTCATGGAAGAGATTTATGGCCCTTGGGTTTATAAAACAGTTTTACAATTCATACATCTGGGCTTTTTGAGTTCTTTACCTCAGATCACAAAATCGTCTCCTACACATAAAATTGTAATTATACTTCCCTCTTTTACATTTCTATCTCTAAGTCATCCAGAGATTTTTGTTTTGCCGTATTTAAGTTTTCCTCCATACCGCAAGGCAATATCCTGACATCTGTTTAAAAAGCCATTATTTCCCACTGGTCTATGGTAATATCTTATCATATGTCACATTTCCATACATAAATACAGATACTTGAAGTCCTTATTGTTTTAGAGTATATTTTTCCAGTTCGACTTACTAACCTACCCTTTTGAATTACCTTTTTATTATCAAAATTGACTCATCTATCTCTACACTCTTGTTTTTATGCAGAGTTTTAAAATGTTTACTTCCTGAAAATGCTGAAATATTAGTCAAATTTAAATTGATAGATTAATATGGTTACTATTAGCATCTTAAAATATGGCAAATAAATATAAATTTACTCACAAAATAGTACGTGTCTTATATTCTCCTTTACAAACAAGTGCTTTTCTCCTTAACTGTTTATAGTTGTCCTCATTAGGGTTTCCTGTTAGTATGTCTTAGATATTTTGCTGTTTCTGTAACTACCACAGTCTCTTTAAATTTGAAATTTAGCAATACTACAGCCAGCGTAAGCAAAATCTGATAGGCTGAGAGGCAAGAGGGCTTGGGAGAAGATTCCTCATTAGTCACTGGCCCAGGCCCAGTCAGGTGAGGTAATTTCAGGAGCCAAAGGGCATGAGAGTACTCTCGACAGCTTTGCACTGCACAAGACAGCACTTCAAAACAGACTTCGGGTTTCCTTATGTGGCCATAAAAAGATGAAGAGAAACTGCGGGGATCACACCCCTTTGATAGCAGCGGATGTCAACCAGCCTGGGTTCTCTGTGCCCTCTGTGGTCAGGTTAAGAGGTCTAGGAGCACATGGCGGTTTCTTTGTTCTTTGGGAGGAGGGAAGGAAGATGGCGGTTTCTCTGCTCACCCTCTTTCCCCACCCAATTATTTTGTAGCTTCTTTGCATTTTCCCAGGGTATGTCCCCTTTAGTTTTGTAACTCAACTCCCCAAACTATTCCACCTTTGCAAAGGCAGATTACCTGGTTACCAATCACAGTCTGGGAAGCTTGCCAAATATGCCAGCGATGTTCGGTTCGTGTCTCAGTCTCTCTCTCTCTCTCTCTCCCTCTCTCTCTCTCTCTCTCTCTCTCTCTCTCTCTGTGTGTGTGTGTGTGTGTGTGTGTGTGTGTAGATAGAACTCAATACAGGCTGTCTTTCCTCAGTCACTCTTGTTTGTTGAGATAGCGGCTCTCACTGAGACTGAATATCCCTGACTTCTTTTTTTTATAATAGGCTGCATTTCAGATGAACATTAAAAAGCTGCCTGTGTTCACTCTCCCTGACCCCAGAACTGTGCCTCTGTGCCTGCCTTTTTCTGTATAGCTGGGGGTCTGAACAAGGGTACTCATGAACAAGGGTACTATCTGAGCCATCTTCTTAGGCCTTGATTTATGGTTCTCAACCCCTCCTTCCTAGTATCTGTTTTGCTGTCCCCTTGTCCCTGTCCCTGCTGATCTCAGTCATCTCCACCAACCTCTATTTTTTACTGCTTCCTTGTTGCCAAGAAACGGCGTCACTCCAGAACACTGTTCTAATTGCTCGTCCTTTTTCTCATCAAATACCCAGCAAGTGACAACCTAAGAACAACAGGACTGATTTTTAGCTCACGGATTGAGGGGGTACAGTGTACCGTGGTGGAGGAAACATGGTGGCAGGGGTGGCTCATGGTTGTGCCATTGGGGCCATGGGGCAGTTGAAAACCAAGAACATTGGGAACAGGCTATGACCTTCAAGGTTGTTCTCTTATGTTCAGCGACCAACTTCTTCCGGCTATGCGCCTCTCCAGTAAGTTCCACAGTTTTCCCCCAAAGCATCACCGGTTGGGTAACCAGAGTTAAAATGCATGAACCTGAACTAGACATCCTAAATCCAAACCACAACACACATTCTTTGGTTCACCTCACTTATTGACCTGTTACTGACCTACTGTAGGACTAGTGAGTACACTCTGCCCCAAGGAATCTGGTGATTCAGTGCACACTGGCTTCCTGGTCTCATGAGAGAAAGCCAAGTATGCCTTAGCCTTCCACTGAGTGTACAATGGACTCCAACTTCTACCTCACTTAAGGTTTTCACTGTCTTTGTGTAGGGGACACATGTGGGGTATTGAGAGGGGCAGAGGGAGGAACACACACATACATACACACACATACACACATATGCAGATACATACGCACACATACACATACACATACATACACATATACACACTTACACACACATTCTCTCTCTCTCTCTCTCACACACACACACATGAATTTAGCATTTGACTTTTTTGCTTAGAGCAGTTGTTCTCAACCTTCTTAACACTGTGACCCTTTAACACAGTTCCCCATGTTGTGGTGACCCCCAACCCGTAAAATTATTTTCATTGCTACTTCATAACTGCAATTTTGAAACTGTTAAAAACTGTAATGTAAACATTTGTGTTTTCCTATGGTGTTAGGCAAGCCCTGTGAAAGAATTGCTCTACTCCCAAAGAGGTCATGACCCACAGGTTGAGAACCACCGGCTTAGAGTCTTCCAAGCTCCCAGGACATTGTGGCCCACTGTTCATAGGGTTCTGCTTGTTGGCTTAAATGTGGGACCCCACGATGCGCCCCCACTGCATTTTGTTCTTTTAGCCCTCAGGGGCAGACTGATTATTAATCATTGACAGAGAGTCAGTTAGCTCTCCAGAGTGCTGCTGTCTTGGCGGCATCCAAGGGGCCTTTGCCCTGGGGATGAAGGCCAGGCATGAAGCCTGTGCCTTAAATACCTCTAGCCTTGGTCACTTCAGCACACCAGTAGGCAGGCCCTCGGGGGTCAGATATCCTCTCTCCGACCAGCTGTTTGGGATTATGTGGTTTAGGACAGACAAGGCTAGATTTCAGCTGCTGCACAGAGTTGCTGGACAGACGTGGAGTGAAGGATTAAAAGCATGGGCTCTCGGGGGTCACCTGCTATGCTGCAGCTCCGAGTCCCATGTACAGCGGAGGTTGCTGGAGAACACTCCACTGTTTTGAATCTTGAGGTCACGGACAGCCTTCATGTGAGGTTTCTGTCCAGGTCAAGTCCCTCTGGTGAGAGAAGTGGAGGTCCTTTTACTACCTAAGAATCTGCTCTGTGTCCACATCACATGATTTGGGTGGCTTCCGGTGGAAGCAGAGCCCTCAGCTTTGTTGAGAGGACACTTCTTGTCATTTGAGGATCTTCCTAGTTCCCTGTACCCAGAATGTGACATCTGAAGGAACCACTAAGCTGGGCTTGAGCTTTGAAAGGGTTCACGGACTTCGAGTCAGCTGCTTCATCTTTGTCTTGTGGAATTTCTCTTTCCAGTGTCTCTTCTGCAGATGATGGGAAGCTGGGACTGTGAGTCATTAGTTTTCAGGGAGACTGGGGGTTCAGGAAAGGGACCCTTGTCACAGCAGCCAAAGCAAAAAGAGGTACCTCTCTCACCGTCAGCAGGCTGCCCTTCCCTTAGGCCGACAGCCTAGTGCTTATCACTTGAATGGCTACTGATTTGATTCATGGGGCAGATCCAACCTTACCTCACCAAGCTTTCTCCAGTCCTAATATTGCTTGTTCAGAGGGACTGTGCAGAGCTTTTTCAGGTTGTTTCTTTTCTTTTCTTTTCCTTGACTGCTTAGAACATCCAGTTTCTCTTTCCCACTGAGTTGCAGGTGATCCAAATCCCTATGGTAAAGAGGTTTTCTCCCACCAGGCCACCTCATCTATCAGCATGCTAATGCCGGCAGGAGACAGGGGCAGGGGTCGTTTATTTGGCTGTTGTATCATTTATGTGTCGGGGACTTCCAACACTATTATCTTTGTTTAGCACAAACGGAAGGCAGTTAGTTCCTGGTAATCTATCTCAGAATCAAAAAGCTACGGAGCGGGAGCCAGTCCTTTGCTCTGAGCCTTTATCTCCCCGCCATCATTTTCTCAGCTGGGAGCAGATGATGACCCTGCTTCCAATATGCTTCTCAATGATTTTAGATGATTGATCTTTCTAAAGTGCTCCTCCGTTTTCTTGCCACACGGACGCGGATAGATTAAGCAATTATGGATTATTTCAACATCAGATGGCCCAAGACAATTAGTCAGAAGGGAAGCAAAGAGGCAGCCTTGCTGCTCTCCTGGAGGGGGAGATTTCAGGGGCCTTTAAGGTGGAAACAAGAATAGCTCGCCATTGGGATGGGAAAAGGCAGAGGACAGGGCCTTGCTGATAGGCGGGGCTGGAGCTGCAGACATACAGTTCTATAGCGGCAGCCACTTGGATATTGTTTTATTGGACGACGGCACCAAGGACCCTTACGATCTTCAAATCAAACCAGTGCTTTAGAACAGCATTCCTTTAAGGGAGATTAAATCGCCTGGTGCTTCTTGAAGCAAACCAAGTTGCAAGAGGGGGAGAGAGATGGGGGGGGGGCTGAGTAGTGCGTGTAATAAAAGACAATAGATTAGATAGTCTGTGAATGGATCCCTGCCCTAAATCATTGCGAGCCCTGGCTGCCAGGAGCAGACTTCCCGAGCGGGGCCAGGATGTTTTATGGTGGCGGCTGTGCCATGGGGAGTGAATTACAGACTCGCTGTCAGCGAGCGGCTATCTGTTATCCCCCATGTAAACAGGTATTCAAATCCCGACTCCGGAACCTTCACCTTGGCATTTAATCATCCTGGTAATCTAACCCCTGTCCCCAGCCAAGGTCGCTGTTTGGATTGTGTGACTTTCAGACTCTTCTCTGGCACTGAAGTCGGGAGCAGCCGGGCTGACAGCCGCCCAACTTATCAACTGGGCTGACAGCCCCAAAAATTAACTTTGATATTTTGTGTGGAATAATTCAGTGGCAATTGGGCCAGATGATGTTCTGTAACCTAAATTCAATTTCCATCCCAGGGAAGCGTCGTCGTCACCCCATTGCCGAGAGCACCTAGCAAGCTAGGGATTGTGTGTGTGTTTGTGTGTATGTGTGTGTGTGTGTGTGTGTACGTGGTTGCATGGGTGTGTGCATGCACATGTGCATGCATGTGTGTGTATGCTTGTGTGCTGTGTGTCTGTCTATGCTGCATGTGTGTGCGTATGTGGGTGTATGCGTGTGTGTATGTGGGTGTGTGGGTGTGCTGTGTGTACCACGTGTCTGTCTGCTGCATGTGTGTGTGCATGTGTACGCATGTGTATGTGTGTGCATTTGTGTTGCATGTGTATGCTGTGTGGGTGCTATATTATGCATGTGTGTTTGTATGTGCGCATATGTGTGAGAATGTCTGAGCGTATGTGTGCATGCGCACTGTGTATGTGCTGTGTGTGTGTTATATATCTGTGCTGTATGTGTGTGTGGATGTGTGGATGTATGCATGTATGTGCGGGGGTGTGAGGGTATGTGTGTGTGCCGATTGTGTTTTGTGTGTGCTGTGTGTGTATGCTGTATGTGTGTATGTGTGTGTGCTCTGTGTGTGTGTCTAAGTGTGTGAGTGTGTGTGTGTGTATGTGTACAGGAGCGGATAGTCACAGCACACATCAAGTATTCCTACTAACACACTGATACAAATGTGATGTACTTGCTCATTGATTATTGGGGGAATCATTATGCAGGGCCATGCCCTTCCTTTCTTCTTTCATGGCTTGGGTTAATTCTCCTTTTTCCCGAGGTGAGGGGCAGATGGGAGAGGAATATGAGAGAGGGAGGAAGTGTAAACCCTCCCATTGTGCTTCTGGAAAGCCCAAAGATGAGGCAGATGTTGTTCTCATCGAAGTTGGGATAGCCCGACACCCAGGAGTGCTGCTCCAGCAGGACAGGAGGGCAGAGGCTGACAGCAGTTGAGGAGTTGGATGCTGGCCTGATGCTGTGCCCCTGTTGATTCACTTCATCTCTCGAAGCCTCCTCGGTTTTTCTTTCATAACGCGGGAAAACACCTTCTCCCAGGGCCTGATCCAGAGTAGGTGTTCAATATATGGAAGCTGCTGTTTGCTTGTCAACAGGAAAGATAAGGTCCCGTACAGGTTCTCTCTATGGCAATGTTTCTCAGCCTATGAGTCATGACCCCTGTGGTGGGGGACGTCAAACAACCCTTTTACAGAGGTCACACATCAGATATCCTGCACATGGGATATTTACATTACAATTCATAACTAGCAGAACTACAATTATGAAGTACCAGCGACATAATTTTATGTTTGGGGGGTCACCACAACATAAGGAACTGTATTAAAGGGTCACAGCATTAGGAAGGTGGAGAAGCACTGATCTATGGAGTTTGGAATGGCTCCCCCACTGACTAATCCCAGCCCCATAAGAAGCAGCTGCAGCCACACCACGGGACACCAACGCTCCTGAAAGCATAAGAGACCTTTCCTAAATTAGTAACAGAACCATGGATGTCAGCGCAGAAGGGAACTGGGAGAGAATCTACACTGCCACAAACATTTCCTGCGCTGAGAGACAGCGGCACAGACAGTACAACCTCAATGCCCGACGACGTGATGCGGTAAACCTCACACGCCAGCTGATCGCAGCTGGCTGGCTGAGCGTAGGAGGCAATGGCCCCTGCTCAGTCCCTGTGAAAATGCTGAAGAAGTGGTCTTGAGGCCAGGCCACAAGACTGGCAATGGGCTGTAACATGAGGGCTGGCTTGTTGGGGTTTCTGTCCTGACCGGTACCCCACAACCGGCAAGTCCCAAGGAAAATCAATCACACAGAGATCTCTATAAGTTATAAAGCTGATTGGCCCATTAGGTCAGGCTACTTATTAGCTCTTATAACTTATGTTACCCCATTATCCTTATCTACATTAGCCACATGGCTCTGTACCTTTCTCAGCTGGGCAAGTTACATGCTGCCTCTTCGGTGGTCTGCGCAGGAGTGACAGAGGAACCTCCCGGCTTCCCAGAATTCTCCTGTTCTCATTGCATCACCTCTACTTCCTGTCTGGTTTTCCCGCCTATACTGCCTGCCTGGCCAATCAGCGTTTTATTAAAATATGATTGGCAGAATACAGATAATTCTCCCGCACCAATGGGCGGTGGGTGCATTTGCCTACTGCTAACGGCCTCTCGGAGGGGGGTCTAGCCCTAAGGCTTCCCGTCAGGTTCTGCTTATTAGAATGTGCTACTCCCGTGAGATAGTTTTGTAGACCTATAATTTTTATCATTTCTTAAATTTTTAAAGGCAAATAAGTCTACCAATGAGATGGATGCTGCGCACTGTCAACGGAATCTAGAATTACTTGGGAGACGGGTCTTTAGGCAGACTTCTGGTGATAATCTTGTTAATGTTAATAGAGATGAGGAGAACCGTCTCGGTTTTGGGCAGGGTCATTCATTGGGCAGCGGTCCTGAAATACATAAACTGGAGATACTGAGCCGAGCGCTAGCAAGTTTTCCCTCCCCTGTGTATCTTTACTGTGGATTGATTTAACCACCTGGCTCCGGCGGGTGTGGCTTCAGACTCCCCACCGTGATGTGCTGTCCTTGAGCTGTGAACTGAACTAAGCCCTTTCTCCATTAAGTTGCTTTTATGGGAGCAACTTTTGTCTCAGCAACAGGGAAAGAAAGCCATTTACATGAGGTTGAAATTTCATATAAAAGATTAATTCTTGGCTGGTATTTGTGGTGTGTTTGTTTGTTTGTTTGTTTGTTACTGCTATTTGTTTTCTGTTTCCCATTTCCTTTGGTCCATTTGTTTTAAAGCTAGCATAGGAAGTAACAGGTTTCATTACGACATCGTCACACACCTTTGGTCCTTTGCCCTTCTTCCCTGGCTCTTCTCCCCAGCTCTGACCCCCTACACTTGTCTCCTCTATCTGCATCCCATAGTTTTGTGACACTTCTGTCTCTAGGCGCCGTGATGAAAATACCCTGTCTTGCTCTGAGGGAGCATTGGACAGCAAGTGGGAAAGGAAAGGACTGGTTTTAGAGAAAGGATTGAAGAGTCAGTGTGAGAAATGATCTCAGACATCAGCACACAGCTCCCGCGGCTTCACACTGGCCCTTAAATCAGTACCATGTATCTTGTTTGAATAAAAACATACCAAGAATCTGAGAGGTTTAGAATTTTGCTCTTTGAATTCAGTGCCAACTCCAACTGAAGTGTCTTGTCTGCTACATCTTATGACACCAAAGGCAGATCCTGGCCAGATTTATGTCCTGGTCCTTACTGTTGGGTATGTCTTCTTCTGCTGAGGCCCATAACCTAAATTCTGTGACTCCAGAAGGCCTTGGCAGTACACTGAGGGCCATCTGTCAAATGCCTGGATCTTATTTGTTCCCCCATATCTCCCCAAGAAACGCTCTTGTTCATTTAAATACGGACATGACTACCTTTGCTGGGGCCCGTGTATTTATCTCCTTAAATAGAAACACCATGTGTGTAATGCTTTCTTTGAAAAGGAAAGTCTGGGGATTGTCTGCATGAGGTTATAAAATGATCCCAAGGTCCAAGCCTGGCTCTAAGCAAGTTGAGTATACATCACCTCGTTTAATTCAGCAATATCATCAATGTCAGAGCGTATCCACCGGCTGTTGGCTATTGGTCATCCAGACCTGACACAAACTCAATAAATACTCCATAACCCCTGACAGCCGCTAGCAGATTAGCCCGAAATGAATGATTGCCCAGCCAACACCTGCTGAACCAAATCAGCCCCGTGACGGATGGGCCTGTACTGAGCTCTGACCACGAGTGAGATCAGTGGATGAATGATTTTATACTTTAAGAAAAGAATTAGGGATGGGGGTGGCAGCCGTGATTGGAAAGCTCTCAGTGGGGGCCGTTTTTCTTCTCTTTCTTCCTCTTCCCTGGACAGATGAGGTGGGATGGAAGGATGGAGGTGCTGCTGCCCTCCTCCTCCTCCTCCCTCTTCTGATGTACCCTAAGCAGACAGGAGAATCATGGGTCCGGGGGTGGGAGACAGCTGAGACTGGCATTAGGGCCACTTGGGGCCCATGTAGAACAGAGACTGCTGTGTTACAGAGACACGGAGCCACCTACCCAGGCATCTGGACACCATGGTGTCATCACGGACGTACATATGATCCCATGGTAAAGTAGAGTAGCCATGT
The DNA here is from genome assembly GCF_982192425.1 of Myodes glareolus. Lineage (NCBI taxonomy): Eukaryota > Metazoa > Chordata > Mammalia > Rodentia > Cricetidae > Myodes > Myodes glareolus. The sequence goes on from NC_142048.1 coordinate 45,648,619, forward strand.
AGGGAAGGGCGGCGTAGCGTTCACGAATGCAAGGCTGAGGTTGGCTTTGCCAGGAGGGCTGCCTCTTGTGCCCTAGACAACACCCACTCTGTCTTCCTGCTCGGCGGCCACCGCCAGTCATACTGTTGGCATCAGAACACAGGCACGTTGGGAAAGTCCGTTCCTAACAAACAAAACCTTTTGTTCGAGTTCTTGTTCTTTCCCGCAGCAGACATGAGGCGCTGACATCTGTGTCATCTGGGGGTGTTTTCGCGCTCTGCTTTTCTCGCGTATAAAATGGGGATTTGTTTTTTCTTTCTGCTCAGTCTATTTCTTTTCAAAGCTACTTTTGAATTAAACCAGACTTGGGTGCTCGGAACATGTGTGCTGAGTTCCTGTGTGGAGCTGTGTCTTGTCTTTTTTTTTTTTTTTAATTGACTAACCACGTGTCACTATGACATCAGCCTACACGGAGGGATGTTTTTACAAGGAGACCTATAAACTCGTTGCCATGTTTATAGACGAGCTGTCCTGAAGCTGGTGCTCACTAAATCATGGAGTCCTTTCCCCGGGGCTTGAGAAGACACTTCCGCCCGCTCTAAGTTCCAGGAAGGGCTCCGGTTACCTTGAATGGCCATTCAGATTTGATGCTGTAAACTTCCTCTCGCTGGGGACAAGGACTACATACCTGACCAAGTTGTTGCCCACTGACTAGTGCTTCCGAGCCCAAGACAGTCCTGTGCTTTGGTGTTCAACCCACTATTCATATTTCCTACTTTGACTTTAGTTCCTTCAGATTGATTTTATCTTGTAGGGTTTTGTTGCAAGGAACTGCTTGTTTGTCCCGGCCACCCAGAACCAAAATAATCACACAGAAACTGTATTAATTAAATCACTGCTTGGCCCATTAGCTCTAGCTTCTTATTGGCTAACACTTGCATCTTAATTTAACCCATTTCTCTTAATCTATATATCACCATGAGGTCGTGGTCTACCAGCAAGGTTTCAGCATGTCTATCTCCAGCAGCAGTGGCTCCATGGTGTCTCTCTCCTTGCCTTCCTTCTCCCAGCTTTCAGTTTTGTCTTCCCCACCTACCTAAGTTCTACCCTATCAACAGCCCAAGGCAGTTTCTTTATTCATTAAGGGTAATCACAGCACAGAGGCACACTCCCACATGAGGGTTTAAGGGTTTTTTTGGTTTGGTTTGTTTTGTTTTCTATATTTTCTGTGATGTCAGCTTCAAACCTGAGGCCTCATTGTATGGTAGAGGTGTTTTATGAGAGTAACAGCCAAGCCAAGAGTTTCTTTCTCGAGGCTTTCATAAAGTTCTGTAGGCACTAGTGGAGGTAAGTCAAGTGATTGACTGGGGGAAGAATTGGGACCCCTTGGGTTTTGAGGCTGACATGTGGGACAGGCAGGTAGTCTGAGCACAGACTTCCTTGGCTGCATCTAGAAGAAGAGATTTCTGACAAATTAACTTTGTGAGAAGATGCTTTTACTCCTGAAAATCCCCCACACAAGGCCAGGTCTGTCCCATATGCAGTGTCCGTCTGTAATAAGTTGGCTCCCAGAGCTCCCTGAGAAGTTCTGTCTTCCTTGCTTGCCCCAGAAGCCAAGCTACCCAAATGGTGACTCCTGCTGCGTGTGCTAGACGGTGGCTTCCTTCCCTCATGGAGGTGGAGGAGCAAGCCCCGCTGCTTCTGGTCCAACCACGAGGAAAATGTGAATCACCGAGAGCCACATTTCCTCTGTGCCATGCTACTCTGACAGAGGTGTTGTCTGGCCTTAGGAGCTCAGCTGTTCTAGTTGGTGAGCCCACTGATCCCAAATCCTGCTCCTCAAAATCATTTTCGATGGGTCATTGTCTGCCTATTTCCCTTGCAATTTGACCCTGTCCCCTGATGCCGCGTCTTGATAACTTTGCATGCATAACCCACATTCTTTTATTTTCACTCTTTGCTCTTCTCTTTAGTTGGAAGTTTAAAGGCAGACTCTGGGCTTGGTTTGGCTCAGAGTTATCTTCAAAATCACAGGAAATCTACCAGGGCAACTGTGTCAGGAAATGGAGTTCTTTCTTGGAGCCCTTCCTCCCCTGACCCCCACCACATCTATTCCTATTTTTTTCTGGGTAAATTGATGGATCTCAACTCTACTGCACATTTAAATCATGGGGCAGCACTTTAAAAAAAATCAGGGATGCCCCTAGTCAGTTGGAACCAATTGCTAAGTGTCTGAGAGGCCTTGGATATCTGGGTTTCTTCAAGTTGTCCAGATGGTTCTCAGGGGCAAGCCAAAACTAAGAGCAACTGCTAGCACAGAGCCCAGTCCAGCAAGCCTGAATAAAGTCTGAAATTATTTCCAGGCTGTATTGTTGGTTAAAGCCTCTAAGAATTTGCAGAGATGTTTGGCTCAAAAGTAAAAGCCATGCGCCCTGTGGCCACTGCTGGCTGTAGACACACAGCTTTGGGCAAATGTTGAAGAGTGGAGCGACGAACAGAAGGGGGACTGGGAAGAGAAGGCACGGGGCATCGGAAGACACAGAATGACAATTGGTCCCCATGACAGCCGCTCCCAAGAGGCAGTGCATGTCTCTGTGCAAGTGGGCACTGAAGGGAGGGATTTTGCTCTGCACAGCAGCGTACACAGAACCAGTCCTGTGGCAGGACCCAGGCCATGGCACTGCGAGAGGACACAGAGAGGTTTCCAAACATTATGAGCTTCTGGGAAGGTTAGCGGGGTCTATTTTCTTCCCTCGCTTGTTGCACGGCCTTTGCAGGTGTAGTCCTACCTCATTTATCTTCCGCTGTCAGGGGAGTGCAGCGTTCCACTTAAGTGAACTTTCCTGAAATCCCAACCTTGTTCTTTCTAAAGCCAAAATTTCATTTATTTTAGCCATTCTGGATGAAAGACTTTCTGGAGTGTATTACACACCTCTCTACCTTCTTAGAAAAACAACTGTGTTTAACCCTTGTAGGCTGGCCTGGCCTCATTCCTACAATCCACTGGCACACACCACCCTTAACCATGCTGAAATTTGACCATTTTCCCCACCATCAGGCTGCTATCAGTTCCCGTGACTGCTACTGAGCTGTGTCCCATACTGCTCCCTTTGTTTGCCTGAGCCTTTTGGATATGCTACATCCAGTCTGACTGACTGAGAAGCCAGCAGGGATTGTTAGATTTTCATGGAACCAAGAATAAGGGGCCTTGAGCAAGAGTTTGGGTCCTCCAGTTAAGCAAGGCGGCCCAGGCAGCTGGTAGAGAGCTTTGCAAGATTTACTTTAAATACCCAGAGATTTCCCTGCTTGCACACCTCGGAACGTACTAGAAGCCAGACTTCCAGTTAAGTAGGGGTGCTGCTGCAGTGGGTTTGAAGAGCTGTCCAAGCACTTTCCCCTGACTGTTCATTTTCAAGAATGTCATGTGTCTTACCCAACTAGCTGGCTCCCTGCATCGGATGTGTTATTGCCGTCACCTGCCAGACTACCTGTCACTGGGGTTTTTTTTGTCTGCGGGTTTCATGAATCCGGACCTTGTCTGACAGAGAACCCTCCCACGCCGAGAGGAATGAAGATCAAAAGCCCTTTCAGGAATATGTCCAGGTCCTCAGACTGAGATACGGAGCCCTGGTTTGAAGAGCTGTCAGGCTCAGACAGATGCAGTGACATTTGGAAAATAATTTGAATTACCAGAGGACCATGGATATTGGATGGTTGCTAAAGATGTCTCCCTCGCACCTGCTGTCAGAACCAATCAACGCCAGTCCAGCGCTCTCCAGAGAGGTACCTTGTCCTTACCTAAACTTTGGTGTCCGGTTGAGTTTTGTCATTGGGCCTGGCAAACCCCATGTATTTCCAGCCTACAGCTGGGATTATAGGCAGGCAAGGTTGTAGGGTATAGAAGGATGGCTCTGATGGGTTTTGTTCCCAGTAAAAGTTGGGGCGTGAGTATTTCCTTGAAGACCATCTCTACCATGTGGTGTTCCCCGTGCTCATCGTATGTCAACAAAATAAAAAGGGGCATTACCATCCTGTGTGACAGACCAGACAAGGTGTCTTTTCTGAGGTCATGAAGCTGGAAAGAGATATGGCTGTGGTTAGAACTTGGGGTAAAAGTCACACTGAAGATACCGTCTTCCTCTTCAGTCACCAGGCCCGGCTGCCCCTCCCTGTGCCATGGTCATTTTTTATAGTCAGAGTCCCACTCTCTCTCTCGGGAAGCATCAAAAGAGGGACACCTGATGCTTGCGGGGATGATGACAGGCCATGAAGGGCAGAGTCAAGACTAATGTTCCTCCTAAATGGACCAGACAGCCCCTTCCACAGTGTGTTGGGCTCTCATGGGCCCCAATTACTCTGGAAATACTATGGCTCACTCACTTCCTTCAGGTTATCTGAATCCCCCAAACTAGAGCTGGACTCCCCAGCTTCCGGCCCTTTTCAGGGCACAAAGATACAAATCGCTTTGCAATGATCCACTTCATGCTGTATCCGTTTGTTTGTCTGCTGTTTGGAGAAAATGACTCTCAAATATTTTTTGTGAGGGTATATTTTTTTTCCTGTTGGGAAGGAGAACAGGGAAGTGTGGACACTCTCAGGGGACATGTCCTCTGGTTCACAGAGAGAGGGAAGGTGTGCAGAGCAGCCACTGAGGTCAGCTGCATCTGGAATTCATTTGGGGATAACCATGAGGTTAGCAATCAAATGATCAGAAAGTAAATAGTCAGCATCTCCCAGAGCTTAGGAGACGCTGCAATAGATGTAGTCCTGGGATTCAGGCAATAGTTGGTGATTCCAGAGCCATAAACATTAATCATGACCATGTCGTCTTGATCAGTTCCTATTCTCAGACCAATTGCCATCTCTTTGGAACTTAAATCATCCAGCGTTTGGCAGCATTGCACACAAAGTCAGACTCAGTACATGCTAAGTCAGTATTAAAGATGCAACCAAGGCAGGCTGGGAACTCCAAGTATGTTTAAATATAGTGTTCAGCATGTGACTGGTGTAGCCTGTCCTGGCAGCTGCTTCCAAATAACCACTCTGAGGCTTGTATTAATTTGAAATGCTTGGCCAATAGCTCAGGTTTCTTACTAACTAACTCTTACATTTCAAGTCAACCTATGTTCCTTATTTATGCTCTGCCAGTTGGCTGTGCCTTTATTAAAACAGCACATTCATCTCCTGCCCACTCTGCTTCTGCTGGCGACTCCTCTGACTGTGCCCTTCCTCATCCCATCATTCTCAGTTTGGCTTTCCTGCCTAACTCTATCCTGCTCAGCGATTGGTCAGTCTGCTTGTTGATTAAACCAATCACAGTGACATATATTTGCACAATGTAAGGAAATATTCCACAGCAGACCGGTGAGAGGAAACACCCTCTGTTGACCCCAATGTCTTTGCAAACCAATGCAGCAGTCAGCAGGTAGGTTCACATGGCCCTCCGGCAGAGCTAAGCCGGCCATTCTGACACCTTCAATTCCAAAGCAAATGTCTACTTCTCTCCGCCCTCTAAAGAAGAAGAAACCAAATGACTCTAAAGTCTCACGTATGTCTTCGGCACCATGCCACATGTAGTGATTAATTGTTGTCAGATGGATTAGATTATGAAACACCCAGGGGACTAGTAAGACAGACGTGTGTCTGAGATGGTGTTTCCTACCATGTACTGAAGGGTCTAACCTAACACATAGACCAAGCTCTTGATGGGTTCATAACATAATGGAGCTATTAAGAATGGGCTCAAGCTAGGAGGTAAGAGAGCGATCAGGAGTGTGTTTCTGAGGCTATAGCTTTCCTCCCAGCTGACATGATAAGGGTATCGCCCTCTCCCAAAGACTCCTGTCTACAATTCTTTGTCTGAGTCCATGCAGCCAAATAGCCAGGCTGAATCCTCTGAAACCACGAGCTGAATTGCATCCCGTGTTCCATGTTTGTTAGCGTAGCAAAGAATAATCAATAACCACACCATTGCCAGCTCCTCCTCAGAGACCCTAAACTGGTTCTCTGCCTGGCTTTTCTGTGTCACCAACCTCTCTGCCTACTATATCCCTCGAGTACAGTTGAACCGGCCTCCTATTTCTGAGCTCACCTATGAATCTGTGGCTGTTTATCCTTGTAAAGCTCTCTCAGCCTGGAGGATGCTTACCCTGGCAGAGCTGCACCCCTGCGAAGGTCACAGCCTCATGATTGGTCTCTTTTCTGAAATGGTACAGTACTGGTGGGTTGTACCCGTCACTAGTACCTAGGGGGTGCTCACTGGTTTGATTGTTCTGAGAACAAGGTCTACATCTCACGTATTTCCTCTGAGCTATATAGCAAGGCACCTGGGCCGATCATGTTGTAACAGACACAGCAGTGTGGCAGGATGTCCTCCTTAGCAGAAACCTTGGATTTTAGATCATCTGGTGGGGCTTATGAAATATAGGTTCACTGATCAGATGGTAGGAAACCGCTAACTTAATTAAGCCCACCTCTGTTCGGCAGAACTTCTCAGCACCTATGAAGCATACAGAGTTAGCCGTTTGTTTATTTGATCATGAGACCTTTCTTAAGTGCCAGTTTACCTTGTCACATGGTCAGTAGTGGGGTGGAAGCAGTTTGTGCCACTTTATGAGAGACAGTCGTTACATTTCCAGGACGTTCACCAACTAGTGTCACGTGGGTGCTTTGTGAGCGGATGCATGTCACCATGGGAACTGCTAAACACTACAAATCAGAATTCTTCGACCCCACCGAATTCTGAGGACTCCAGCTCGGGAGATCCTCGCTCACAGGACCGAGAAGGTGGTGGCATAGGCCAGAGAAAGGAAGCGCACGGACAGATTGTCTGATAGCCAGAGGGGGCTCACGATCCTTCTAAGCTTTCCCTGGGGAGCTGTGTGCAGCATGGCTGGCGGGCCACCGAGGTGATAATGAAGATGATCAAACCTAACGGATGTGTTTTTCCACCCAACTTAATTTGTTCCTCGCTGCTTTACTGAGCCCGCTGCCAATTAACCAATTAGTAGCTAATTTAATTTCCTCATCAGGGTCGCAGCAGCAGGTTTTCTGATTCGAGTGTGAGGCATGCCAGGGCAGGTGCAGGCTCGCTTCTGGTCTGCTGGAGACAGGACTTGGTCTGGCCAGAGACTGTACAGCCCTGGGGAGACAGAAAACAGAGATGTTCATTTCCAATCCCACTACCGTCGGGCCGAGTGACCTTGGACAAATCATATCCTCTCTGGGATGAGTTCCTTGGCTGCAAAATAAGGTTACACCTGACAGTTCTCAGGTTGATCTTCATTTCAGGGCTTTATGAATTGTGCCCTTTACTTTCCCCGTCTCTCTCACTTGTAGCATTCTGAGAGAGCCAGGCCCAGCCCCACCCATGTTTTCTAAGACATGATGCCCACTGAGTGCGCGCGCGCGCGCACACACACACACACACACACACACACACACACACCTCAGAAATAACCACGTGAATGTGAGCCCATAGTTCCTCCTACAGGTAAGTGGGAGCCTTCCCTGAGTGCCACCTGCCTGTCCTATGGCAACTGAGTGGACCTGGCTCTCAGTGCATAGATTTTTCTCCTTAAACCATGGAGAATATTGATACATTATTCTGACTGGGAAAAAATCTTTTAAAAGAAACATAGACAGAGAGAGACAGAGACAGAGAGAGAGAGAGAGAGAGAGAGAGAGAGAGAGAGAGAGAGAGAGAGAGATAGTGATACTTCATTTGTATTTTGATAAATAAAGTTTGCCTGAAGATTAGAGAGTAAAACACCCCCACTGGTCAGTCTTACAGACCAGGCAGTGGTGACTCACACCTTTAATCCCAGTAGCCACACTAGTTGCCATAGAAACTGGGCGATGCATACCTTTAATCCCAGTGGGGCATGTCTGTAATCCCAGCACTAGAGAGGAATGTAAAACAGGAGGAGACAGCTCACAGTCTCATTCTGCAATTCCTGGAGGCAGGATAACCATTTCAGACTGAAGTAGAGGTAAAAAGCCAGTAGCTGGCTGTTTTACAAATTTTTCTGACCTTCAGGATAAACCCCTATGTTGCAGGAGTATCTTCCGCTGCCTCAGCCAACAGTCGCTGAAGCACAAGCCCACAGTGCGGCGGGGAGCGCCTTCCGCTCCGTCAGCCAATAGCCGCTGAAATACCAGCCCACTGGGGCGTGGTATATTTCTCTTTTAAAAAGAGCCACAGATCGCGGATCAGGCTCTCTTGGTTCCGGTGCTTGGTCCCGGCTCCTGCTCCAGCGACTAGGCTCTCTTCCTGACGGTTTATGGTGTATGTAAGTTTTACCCCCCCAAAATAAATAACCCCTTAAAACATAACTGGTGTGGGGTTGATTCGCCGATACCCCTATTTCTGACTCTAGGTTTTTATTAGTCATGCTACAGAGAGAGAGAGAGAGAGAGAGAGAGAGAGAGAGAGAGAGAGAGAGAGAGAGAGAATGAATCAACGATCTTAGGTAGGGTTATTCATTCTAGAAAAATGATGCTTGATGATGAAACCCTCCCCAGTGAGGTTAAAGCAGAAGGCAGTTTTGAATGCATGGTTGAGTGTGTCTCCTTTCTTTTGATCATTAACCACTAGTGACTGGTGGAATCCGACCATGTTCTCTCCTGACTAATTCTTCCTGGTGGGGACCTTCTTGTTTGTTCTGTTTCCTGACTGGTTTCCCTGCAGCCATGCCTCATGTCCAGTTTGCCTTCTCCAGGACCTGCCTGCTCACAATTACATTCAGATGCACACTAGCCCACACCCTGGTTCCTCTGTGCGTGCCTGACCCTTTGTAGATCTCACTTTGAGGACTGGGAATAGCTCTGCAACAAGAGGTTGAACCACTCCATGTCAAGGGGAGATTCCACAAAGGTCAGGCACAGGCATCTGAGGAGTAAGGGTCTGAGGACCAGAACAGCTACTTCCAGAGTGCACCAGGACACCGGCTTGCAAAGGCAGAGATCTCTGTTGTGAATAGTTCTCTAAAGTAGAAACTGCTTTTCATAGGAAAACACACACACACACACACACACACACGGACACGGACACACTTGCTTTGAAAGTTCTCAAATCTTAAAGGCTGAGTTAGACCTTTTGCTATGTTCTCATAGACTTTTATGTCATAATATTTTTACTGAAGAATATGTAATTCATGGTTTATAGAGATTACTTAGGGAGCATACAGTGGGTATTTTTAAATATATTCACACTGTTGAAAACAATTAAAATCAAGTTTAGAACATTTTAAAACTCTCAAAGGAAATCCAGACCCTATTAATGATCACAGCTGATTCATGACCCCATCCCATCAGCCCTAAGCAGCTGCACATCTTTCTGTATCAGCCATGAAGATTCGTCTTTTAGGGTTGTAATTATAAGAATTTCCTCCAGACTTTCAACTCTATTCCATTTACTATTGTCTATTCTTAACAAGTACCACATTAGCTTCATGACTAGAGACATACAGCTTTGAAGTCAAGATATAAAAATAATTTAACTTTCGTTTTCCTTTTTAAAGATTGTCTGGATTGTTTTATAGACACTGAAATTTTATATACATTTTAGAATCTGATTGCCAGTTTCCTCACAAAAGGCTGATCTTTATGTACATGTTTCGTTGAGACTCTAGATTCCTACATGGAATAATGTGATCTTAATAATAGTTGCCTTCCAATCCATAAAATGACATTTTCCATTTATTCTTCAATTTATTAAAAACAAATTTCCTGGAAGTGGAGACACTTTAATCCCAGCACTTGGGAGGCAGAGGCAGATGTATCTCCAAATTTGATCTATAAAGTGAGTTTCAGGACAGTCAGGGCTACTCAGAGAGACTCTGTCTCAAAAAAGAAAAAGAAAGAAAAAAGAAAGAAGGAAGGAAGGAAAAGGAAAAAATGTAGTTGTAGTTGGTGCTCAAAGTTGAAATTTTTTGTTAAGCTCACTTCCTCTGAATATTATCCTTTCATTACCATTATAGATGAAATTGTTTTCTTAATTTTATTTCTAGTTATTCAATGTTAGTTATAGAAGCAGAATGATTCTTAAAAGATTGCATTTTTATTTTTTTAATGGTTTATTTATTCTTTGAAAGTTTCATGCATCTGAATGCTGTATTTTGATCATCTCTACGTACCATTGCTTCCTTACAATCCTCTGTGGCCCCCATCCTGCCGTCCTTCCAAGTTCACACCCCCCCTTATTTGGTTGTTATTAATAACATGAGTCCAATTATATCTACCCATATGACTGACATGGGTGTAGGGTCATCCACCGGGGCATGGGAAATATACTGGCAGCCACATCCCCAAAAGAGAATGCCTCAGCAACGCTCAATCGCCAGTAGCTCCTCCGCCAAGGCTGAGGCCTCAGAGCCCCTCAACCACCCATGCTGGAATTCTGACTGGTTGGATCTGTGCAGGTAACCACAGCTGCTGTGATTGACGTGTGTAGCAGCTATGTCAAGCCCCAAAGTCCACAGCACCCATTTCTCTCATCCACCAGTTCTCACATTCTTTCCTTTCATTTCCCCACAACGTTCCCTGAGCCTTGGAGGGAGTGGTGAATACGGATGACCCATTCCCAGCTGAACACTCATGGTTTCCTGTACTTGGCACCTTGACCAGCTATAAATACAAATCTCTGTATTAACTGCTACTTACTACAAAAAGAGCTTGCTCTGACCAAAGTTGAGAGCAATGCAAATCTGTGGATATAAACAAATCCTTAGCAGTCAGTTTGATAGAATGGCCATTTAACATAACAGTAGGCTTCCCCACCTTGGCCTCCCAGACCTGTGATATCCTGGGTCATGAGCTTTTGACCAGGCTTACAGTACCAGAAATAAAGACATGGCATACAGTCAGTTCACAGTTTCCTGTATAATTATTTGATTCCTATTAAGTCAGTATTAATATTTCATGAATATATGAAATCCTATGTATCATGACTCAGAACCAATCAGAAAGTGGTTGGTTACTCTATAGTCTTCATGCCCACTATTGTACCAGTAGGCAGGTTGGTCCTAAAACACGCAGCGTTCCACACAGAGATCATTAATTTATCCACCCACCCACCCACCAGACACCTAAATAGCACCTAAAATTATTTTTTATATTGATCTTTCAATCCTGGGAAACTCATTTATTGGTTCCAATAGATTTTTAGTAGATTTCATGGGATTTTCTATGAGATTCTATTGACTAAAAATAAAAATAATTGCTCTGAAATCTAGATGGCCTTTGCTCCATCATTGCCTTGTCTAGAGTCTCTAGTACGATGTTGAATAGAAGCAGTGAAGGGTGAATGACATACTCGTCTCCGTCTTTAGGGGAAAATTTTCAGTGTTCGTTGCTGAAAATTATATCAGCTGTGGGCTTTTATGATGCCCTTTTTCAGTATGAAAAAGAGTTTTATTCCCAGTTTTCTGAATGCCTTTTATCTTGAAATGATACTGGATTTTGTCAGATGCTTTTACTGACCTTCCTGGGACGTTCCTGGGGAATTTGTTTTCATTCTGTTAGCATGGTCTTATTCCATTGATGCTTTTCAGATGTTAAACCAGCCTTAAAATCCCAACAGAAACAGAATTGGCCATGGTTCAGAACTCATCTACCTTACATGTTACTGGGGTTTGGAGAGGAATCCTGTATCTCTTTCACAAAGAATACTGGTCTGTTGTTTTGTTGTTTTAATTTGTTTTGTTTTTGTAACATCTTTGGTGTATAGTTTTTGTTTGTTTGCTTCTTGCTTTGCTTTGCTTTTGTAACATCTTTGCCTGGTTTTGGCATCAATGCAACACAAGTTCAAAAGAACAAGACCAAGCTTGGAAGTTGTTTTGTTTTCTTGTCTTGTTTATTTTTGTTTTTGTTTTGTTTTTTCATTACAAAGAATTTGCCATTAGTTCTTTCAACATTTGGTGAGATCTCACCGAGGAATACATCTACCTGGGCCTGATATTTTCTCTGAGGGAAGCTTCTGGATGCCATTCAACCCCTTCATGTGTCACCCTACCACATTTTGTCTGACTCGATTGCTCTAGTCTGTGTTTCTAGGGATTTCTCCATTCTGTCTACACTATCTATCCTGCTGGCATACAGTCACTTCACAGTTTCCTGAATAATTCTCTGGTTCTTATGAAGTCAATATTAGTATTTTATCATTTACTATAAATTTTCCTTTATTTTTCTCTCAGTTTTATTGGTAAGTCTGGGCTAAAGTTTTGCCATATTTGTTGACCTTTTAAAAACAAGTAACTTCATTTTCAGGTTTTCTCTCTATTTTATTGGTCTGTTTAATTTATCTTCATTGTAACTTTATATTTTCTCCTTCCTTGATTGATTTTCATTTAACTTTTCTCCCATTCTTAATTTCTTATATTTTTAAGAGGAAATTGCTCATTTTCTTTAAAGTATTTGTAGCTATTTCCATATGAGGATTACCTTAAAGACATTTAACAAATTTTGGCTGTGATTTATTTTTCAATCTATTGGTCACCTAAGAGTGTAATATTTAACTTCTACATACTTATTAATTTTTAAATTTTTCCTGTGCTGTGCCGTCCGTGCTACTATGCGCAGAGCCTCCACTATGGGATGGTTCACAAGTCTAGGGCAAGGGCCTGGAGATTTAAACACACAAAGACACACAGATACAGACAGGGACACAGGTCATCCTTGAAGCAAGAATGCCACCTTTATTGTGCTCAGGGGCAGCTTATATAGGGCTCTGGCCATGCCCCAGCTCTCGGAATCTTTCAGCCACAGACTCATCAGAAACCACTCCCCTGCCATCAGGGTCTTGTGCTCGGAGCAGCTGCAGGCTCCTCAGAGCAGAGGAAAATAAGTTGTTTACAGGAAATTCAGGGTCTGGTGGGCCACAGTCCCCAACAATGTACTATTGATTTCTGATTTAATTCCATCATGGCCAAAGAATACACTCTTATGATTACAGTCATTTTAAGTTTGAGGTTTTTAAATATTCCCTTTTTAAATTAAAATGTAATTATATGTTTTCCCTCAATCCTCTTTGCTTTCTCTATCTCCCCCATGATTCTCTCACCCCCTTGAAATTTCTGGTCCCTTCTTCTTTAATTATGTTAGCTACAAATAAATATGTATGAATAACTATATAAATACAACCACATGAGTCTATTCAGTATTGCTGGTATGTGCAGGACATCAAGACTGAACACTTAGTACTGGATAACCCCGGGACCTTAGCCCTAGGAGAGGCTAATTCTTCCTCTCTCTGCAGTCTGTAGTCATTTATAGTTCTTTGTCCAGGGGTGGGACCATGTAAGACTTTCCCCTTCCATTCTACAAAGCTTCTCCATCTGTAGTTTAAGAACCTGAACGTCCACATGTAGAAGAATGAAATTAGATGCCTATCTATCAACTGTCAGAAAAATTAACTCCAAATGGATCAAAGGCCTCAGTGTGAATCTCTGAAACCACTGAAAGAAAACCTAGGCAACACCCTACAAAATACAGGTGTGGGAAATGAGTTTCTCTGAGTAGGACTCTGTTCAGGAATTAAGGCCAATGATTGACAAGCAGGACATCATAAAACCAAAAGGCTTCTCTATGGCTAAGGAAACAATCACGGGATGAATAGATGCTTGCTCATCAATGTTTATTATTGCCCCATTCACAATAGCTAGGAAATGGGAACAAACATCCTACAACAGATGAATGGATGAGAATGGGATGCATACACACTATGGAAAATACTCAGCTGTGAAGAAGATGAGGTCATGAAACTGGCAGGCAAATGGATAATATTAGGAGATATTATACAGCACAAGATAACCCAGACCCAGAAAGACAAACGCTGTATACCCTCTCCCATCTGTGATTCTGAGCTCCAAATTCCTAGATGTGCATATGTAACACCTGAAGTGACTGAGGAAACCAGGACAGTAAAAATGCACCAGGCAGTGGGTAGGAAGTGCTGGAGCTTGGAAGGGCAGGATACAGCGGTATGAAGAGAGAAACAGGGGCAACTGAAGGTGGGCTTCAAGTGGGATGGAGGTCAATACAGAAGGAGAGGGAGGGAGGAGGGGGAATAATATTAAGGATGTTTGGAAAAGCCATAAGGAATCATTTTACTTTTCATGCAAAATTACATATAATTGTATGTGTATGTGTATATCTATACCTACACATATATAGATATAGTTTAAGTGAAGTTATCACACTTGGGCTTTCCACAAGAGCTGTAGACTATCTAACGAAAACCCTGGTATCTAAATTACCAGGCATGAGAACCCTTTAGAGTTGCTGGCCAGAGGAATCTGAGACTTCCAAACCAACACAGGCTATTTCTGTTGCCCTTGGTAGCCTCCCGGAGAAGGTAAGCTCCTGTTACTAAAGATACTTCTGAAACAGGATCCAGGAGTTACAAATTTCAGGATCTGATATGAAATTTGAGATTTTGAACAACATTTTACTACTGACTGTTAATTGTACAATAACAGTCCAGTTATAACAATTGTATAACTGGATTTTGAAAGACTGGTGTGCATGTACACAATTCACCCTGATCACCTTCATTCCCACTGCCCCCTCATAGGAACTCACATGCAGCTCTCTCCCTCTCTCCCAGCCTCCCCACCCCTTTGATGTATTGAGGGAAATTTATCAAACACAATTTATTTCCATGTGTTCTAAGAAATTTATTTCACTATAATACCCCTTTTCCTTCCTTTTTGGGCTATTTTGATACAGACTATATCCTCAGAATTACTGCCTTCTGACATTGTCTTCTACATTAAATAGAGGAAGAATGGTATAGGAAGAGCACATGTATTCCATCTTACATACTTATCCATGAACTTACTCTTTTAGCCTGAAGGAAACCCTTTATATTTCTTGTAGATCAAGTCTCCTTAGGAAACTGCTCCAAATGTCTTGTGACAAGGGGTTGGATTAAGTGGGTTCAGTGAGGTCTTTGATGGTAGCTATAGTTTCCTTGACTTCATGGCAGGAGAGTCCTGGATCATCCATCCCATGTTTCTTGGGCTTCTCACTGACTCCCCAAATAGCTGCTGTCAATGTCCCTCAGTTGCGGGTTTTCTTCTTTTCTTGCGCTAGAAGAGAGAAGACTCTTTGGATCTCTAGGTATACTGTAAGACTTCAAATGTACCACTGTCCTGAAGGTGCCTCTTGGTTTGAGACCTGAAGGACCTTCTTCTTGCTGGGTCCTTTAACTCAGAAGCCTCCTGCTAGATGGGGACACTCTGTGTCAGCCCTGGCCTTGACCCTGATGATTCCTAAGTCACTGACTACAGATGATGCTTGAGCAGGTAAATCCTTCTACATGCACTTGCTCCGATTGTCTCTTTGATGTGGAGGTTGACCATATTCTTCCCCCTGATCCAATGGACTTCAACATTTGGTGACTGTGATAGCTAACCTTGTCTTTCAACTTGACACACCTAGCAAGAGGGAGCCTCAGCTGAAGAACAGTCTCTATTGGATAGGTCTATGTCTGTGTCTGTGAGACTTTTCTTAATGGCTAATTGTGTTAGGAGGCCCTATCCCGTCGTGGGCCATACCATCCCTAAGCAGGTAGGTCCCCACTGTTTAAGAAAGTAGCTGAGCAAGCTAGAGAAAGCAAGCCAATGAGTAGCGTTCCTCCATGTCTCTGCTTGAGTTCCTGCCTTGGCTCTCCTGATGATGGGCTGGAAGGTATAAGGCAAAATATCCCTTTCCTCCCCCAAGTTTCTTTCGGTCATGATGTTTGCCCCAGCAACACAAGCCAAACTAGAACAACAGCTGTATAGACTTCCGGCCTTCTGGATTTCTGAAGAACAGGTTTCCTTTTCCTGATGGTGAACTGGCCTTTTCCTAGAGGACTTAGAAAGGCACAGGGGGCGGTTTGGTTTTCACAGGCCCATTGGGGAGAGTGTGGGTCCTCTCTGTGCTGTGTCATTCACTACAATGAATGACTCATTGGGATGAATGTGTATCCCCTTTATTTCCAAAACAGGGTTCACATTTAACCCTGCAAGGAGTCTGCCCACTTTGAGGGGCTTCCTCTGCGAGGTGCCCAGAGATCAGTACAATGGTCCATCAACAAGTATTTTCCTGATGAATGAATGATTTAAGTTTATTATGTACAGAAAAGCACACAGACATATGCCACCTGTGAATCACATTTAACAGACGCTTCCGACTCTAGCCATGGTCAAGATAAATTTAGACAGTGGAGATGTGTGCTTATATAAGGAATTCATACCATGGCATGGTGGAGATAATATAGAATTTTGAAAAAGAAGACTTTTTAAAGTTCAGTGGGGTAAAGATAGAAATTCACTTTTTCCTTCCTGGCATTAAGTCTTCCTAATGCAAATCATTTAAATATGCAGATCCTCAAGCCCTGCGATTTGCAGTCTTTATATAGAGAGCTCAGGGGGAAGGTGGGGGGGGGGGGGCGGGAAGGGATGACTCCCTGCTGTGTGGCTACAGAACACGGGTGGAGAATGGCCCTGATTGGAGCCCATTAGGATGACCAGTCTAGGGGAAGAATCAACAGAGAAACCAGAAATATCTCTGTCCAACCCATCCCGCCATGTTTCCTTTCATCACATTTTCTTTTCTCTGGCTGTCTTCACTCCAGTTCTGGGTGCCAACGAAAAGGTGTGCTTTCTAAATTAGGGCTCATAGGCAAAGACTTTGAATACGTACCTCCCCCCCCCTCAAGTCCCAGGGAAAGATTTTCATATAAGAACTTTCACATTTCATTAAATATAGTATATTTTCATAACAAGCATTTGTCGAGGTGGAGTCTCATGGGTCTGCGGCACATGCTCGTCCTGAACAAAACACCCTCCAGGCTTCACTCCCATCCACTCACCTAAGGAAATGGCTGGCCGTCCAGCCTACTCCCTCAGTGAGCAACAGCAAGATGGGCGCTTCCGGATGTTCTCCCCTTTTGATGTTCCACAGTTGGACATCCAAAGTCCTGCCTGCCTTCTCCATGTTCTTGTTTCTGCTCCTGCCACACCCCTGAGACATTCTGGTACTTACTCTGGATGCAGAGGGCACTCTGTGCTTCTGCCACCCGCACCTGTCCTCCTCTGTCAACTCTGGTCACTCTCATTCTGTTTCCTTTTCACAGCCCATTAACCATAGCTCTCAGAAGCTTTCGAGGTTACCCACAGCCCTGACCCCTGGCCCTAGGTATCATGTAGAAAGAGACCAAGACTTGACAAAAAAGAATGAGCCAACCTTTGCCTCTCTCCGTCCCCTGTCACCTTTCCAAGAGATGATTCTTGAAAGGGTGGAAAACCCCAAGACATTTCATACATATATATTTTTAAGTTAATTCTGCAGACTGCTGTGTTGGTGACATTTCCTTCAAACCGCAATAACTAACCTGTCACAGCCCTACAAATGCTGACAATACAGCACCATGTGGGGTTGACTTAATAAACCTCATTTACATTCATTTTGATTCGCTCAGGCGTTGAAAAACATTTCACGGGAAAAACTAGGAACCTCTCCAAGGCGACATGATGTTTTGCTGATACTATATGAACAGACTTAATAGGCAGCATATATGAAAACATGCATTTCTTAGGTTATTAGCAAACTCAGCTCTTACTTTTTTTTTAAAGCACTTAAAAAATTATTCCTTTGAATGCTAGACTTCTAAGCTGTGAAAAGTGTCAACATTTACAGTTTTCTTGTTGAATAGGTAGATAAGAACATGGTTAACTCTTTCCTTCGATCTGTGAATGTGGACAAATGTTTGTCCTCTCTGTATCTCAATTGCTGTATGTGTTTCATGGAGAACTTAATAATGCCTGTTTACCTAAGTGTATTAGTAATTATTGCAATGATGCTGAATAACAAATATCTTCTCAAATTAAAGTGACATAATTACAAGTACTTATTTCTAGGTTACAGATACCTTTCAGCTGTAGGTTGGGAATAAGTCTCATTCTCCTTGAGTCAGTAGGTTCTTAGTCATGTAACTCTAGAAACAGATGATGAAAACATAGGAGACAAACCAAATTACAGACGCATACAGGGAACCTCTGCATGTCTCTTTTCTAAACACTACATTGGACAAAGTAGCAAGGCCAAGGACAAAAATCAATGGACGAGAAGGTGTATTTCCTTCTACTCTGGTAGGAGCTACTTCAAGGCCACATAGGAGAAGGAAGGAATGAAGAACTGGGACTACACATCTAAGTGTCTCACTGAGTATGCTAAGCACAGATGATGTATGTGAACGCTCCATAAGTCACTGTTTGGCCGAGGGTAGACATTGTAACATCCAGGTCTGATTTCTTTACCTTCCTGTAACTGGTCTGTATGATACCTTCCTCCAGCTACCCAGACTTCTTGTGATCTTACTTCTTCCTTTCTTTCATCTGCTATGTTGTATCAGGAGAGAAGGCTCCGTCTAGAGAGGGCAATTGCCTGCTTTTTCTGCTTCAATTTCCTTGTCCTCCCTGACTTCAGATTTTCCCAATCTCTGCCTGCCCTTTCTCTTAACCAGAGGCCTCCTTGCTCCATTGATCCTAAACGCCACCCTTGGATTCTTTTCCTTAGCCTACAGCTTTCAGCACATGGCTTCTCTGTCCCAAGTCAGATAACCAAATGCAAAGGCTGAGACAGGGGCTTTTGTACAAGTGATTAACAGACAGAGGACTCTTAGGAGTCTCTTAGGGACTCTTAGAGAGGACACAGGGAAGCTTGGAAGAAAGAGACAGACATGGATAATGGTTACAAGGAGTCTAACCTTCATCTAATCCCAGAGGGAGCATAATTTATACCAAGGAAGTTGTTCTATCATGAGACAGGAGCATAGTTGCTGACTTCCCTTGCAGTGTGTCCACAGAGCATCCACTCCCAAAGCACAAGAGCATCTTGAAATGAGATTCCCTGTGTGAGTCAGTAGCAGTGTGACCTGTATCACCAGAGGAAGGGGTGAGGACTGATCTAGCAGGGAAATCTCCGTGAGGCACCAGAAGTATCTGCCACACCTTGATTATAAAAAAGTGTTCATTATTTCCTCCTAAGTGTCAGGGGGCTTACTTGTTACTTGGAATGTTCCATCCTGAACTGCCTTGCTTTTATTTCATTGGCTCCTCCCATGAAAATGTGGCTCTGACTAAATCCAAATGCTTATTGTCTCGGTCTCTCGACCTTTAATTGTGTGACTGCTCTTCCTTGAAATGTACTTCTACCCTCTCCTGTCCAGCATCAAGTTTTACATCTCTGCGGGATTTCCAGCTTCTCTGAGAGGTTCAGAGAGAGAAAATTTAAAAATGGAGGACGAGTCATCATCGTACATCATAAGAGGAAGTATGAGGACAGAAGGACACGTCTTCCTAGAGTAAGAAGACTTGCCAATTATATCTGATAGCTTAAATTTTAGAACAGCGAATGTGAAAAGAAACATCCATATCAGAAGGCTACACAGGACGTTAGAAGGCAGCCAGAAGATGGTAGCAGGAAAACACCTTAGCTCTGTGCTGTTAAATATGCAACACAATGATCAACTCCAAGATATTCAAGTGCCAAAAAGTCAGCAGACCATCAGAGAATGGATGAACAGAGAAATATGTTTGCATCCACGGGCAGCTTCTTCAATGTGTAAGACACAGAGAGGGAGGTGGGAAGCTTCGGATACATTGAGGGTAGAAGCAAGGAGAATTCAGGGGGAAAAGGAGGAGAACACTTCTGGAGTTCACATAGAATTAGGGACAAATTTAAATTCTTTCCAGCTATTTTGTCTTTGCTTTCTTTCTTTCTTTCTCTCTTTCTTTCTTTCTTTCTCTCCTTCTTTCCTTCTTCCTTCCTTCTTTCCTTCCTCCTTCCTTCCTTCCTTCTTTCCTTCCTTCCTTCCTTTCTTTAATTTATTTTTTAATGTGGTATACTCTATTGGTTTGTGCATGTGTATTTCGGTATGGAAACACGTGTGTGCACATGGGTATGGAGTGGGGAGAGGCCAAGATCTAAATAGGGTGTCTTCTTCAACCCCTCTCTACCATATATTTTGAGACTGAACCTTGAGCTCCTCCATGGAGCTCCTAGGCTGGGTGGTCATCAAGACCAAAGGATCCTTCTAGCACCTCCTTCCTCACTCTGGGGCGTATGTTGTCACTACTGACTGTCCCGGTGGGTGTTGGCAATCCGAACTCAGATCCTCATCCTCAGGTGGCGAGCGCCTTCTTGACTGAGCCGTCTTCCCAGTCTCTCTTTTCCTTTTTTGGTTGTTCTAATTTCTGAGAAACTTCTTTGAGGTCTTTTTAAATTTGCGATTATATTTTAAATTTATAGAGTCTCTTGATTGTTCTCTGTTCCTTTGAACTTGTCTCCTCCCTTTTATTATCTTGATTGAATTTGCCTAAAACTTCTTTATCTTTTAATCTTCTCTTTTAATCTTTAAGCGACAATCTTGTGTTGCTAATTTTCTCTGTTTCATTTATTTCCCTTCAATGGGTGACAGTTCATTTTTTATCAAATCTCGCTTCAGAATCCACCTTCTATTTCCCCAAGTGTGACAGATGCAGACATATACGTACCGTGGCAGCAGACATGACAGCATCTTTGTCAGTAGAGGGGGCTGAAGGGACAGGCAGGAGGAAGGGGTTTCCCTTGCTTACACCGTGCTTTGCCCTCTGATTTTGGTGACACTCAGCTGTTCTCAGGAGGACCCATCACTAAAAAGATCTGACAGGTCCTCGGCAGGGACTTCCCCTATGGCTTGTGGGTGCTCCAGCTGAATTTGAGTGAGATGTTCACCAACCACCACCCCAGACACCTTCCAGAATACTCTATGCATTTGGTAGGCAGGTTCTGCCTTACAGTTGTGGCTATTGGTAGATTCTGGGCTTTCCTGACCACCACGGGTTTAGTCCAAAGACTGCGGGGCGAGTTGTAGCTGTGGATAACCTGGCAAACTCCTGTCTGTGTGTAGGCGGAAATTTCAGCCTCTTCAACCTCTGAATTTCACATCGGAGCTCTTTGTTGATGGGCAGCCAACCAAGTCGATCTTGATGTATGGAACAGAACAACTTGGCAAAACCAGACCTCACAAATCAGAAGTTTCATTACCAGACCTAAATTCATACACATATTCCAAGCCTCTTGAAGGGGACACTGGGCCACTTGGCAAAGGACTTGCCTACATTTTCACAAGTGGATGCTGTTAATCTTCTTCCAATTTTAACTCAAAATGCTCTAGGGTCACAGAAATAGAGGAAATACAAAAAACATTTGCTAATACTAAACACTGGGCATGTCCTGACATTAACTCTGGAGAACACAAACATGTCTCTGATCTACTGGTCAAGGTAGAGCTATGGTAAACCAATAATAGCTGGAGTCTTTGCTGATATTTGAATCGCAGATGGCCTTGTTCCCCCTGCAGCTCTGCCCAGTGCATTATAATTCTTGAATGAATCACTGAATTCCGTGTTCTTGCAAACCAGAAGGATTCTCACATTAGCTCCTGGACTCATGCAATGAGGACTGTCATTGTTGGCAGGGCTAAATAGAACCTCATCGCTCCTGGAACATCTCCTCGGGTTGAGGTAGTAAATCACAGGCAACGTTGCATTTGGGGTGAAATTTTAAAGATTTATGCCACCGTTCTCGTACTCAAAGGAACGGGAGTGGTAATAGCTACCACATTCCTATTCAATTCACCTGTTTGGCCCATGTTGCAGTTGGATGGATTTGGGAGAATAAACTGACTCAGATAATGATCCAAAGGCAGCTGCCAAGTCTATTGTTGTATCTTGACTAGAGCAGATCAGCCCCATTCTTGGCATTTGGTTCATAGTATTGATGTGGGGTTGCTTTATTATTTTCCTCTGCACCAATCTGAAGGACCACTAGTTGACTTTCCTCTGGCAGCACCAACAATATATTCTTACACTGCTCCCACTACAGCTCTGCTGTGACACACTTAGCTGTGATCATGAACATCTTAACCTCCTACTGAGCATCTCTTTTGTTTGGCTTTGTTGACTCCTGTGGTGCTTTGGATGTAATCGCTCTCTCCCCATAAATACATAGGAAGTGGTACTATTAGGAGCTGTGGCTTTGTTGGAGTAGGCATGACCATGTTAGAGGAAGTATGTCATTGTTGGGGGTGGGCTTTGAAGTCTCCTATGCTCAAGCTACACTCAGTTCAGTGTTGATATAGTTCACTTCCTGTTGCTCTGGATCAAGATGTGGTATTCTCAGCTTTTCCTTCAGCACCATGTCGGCTTGCATGCCACCATGTCCTACCATGATGATGATGGACTAAACCTCTGAAACTGTAAGCCAGCTCCAATTAAATGTTTTCCTTTATAAGAGTTGCTGTGGTCATGGTGTTTCTTCACAGCAATAGAAATCCCAACTAAGACAATTCCCTTAGTCTGACTATAAGCACAAGTACCTTAGAGAACTAGCAGGGTACAAGAGGACCAGATGTTGGGTTCACAGCACTTTCATAGGCACCAAATTCATAATTCCCTTGCTAGCTCTGAGGCCAGTTTCCCGCCTACAGCCTCAGCCTTTGTGTGTTCCTGTTTACTAATCTGACTCCTGGGTTCCATGCTTGGCAACTCTAGCTCAACATGCGAGACAACAATGGGTTCATAGAAACATAGAGAATGTCTTTAGTGTCCAATGGCCTGACTGGCACTTCTCTCTCTAATGAGGTCAGAATCCCAACTCTGGGGATGAATTCTTCTATTTTTGTGATCTCCTTGGGTGGTCTTTTTAAAACTTTAGGCACCCTCTCACTTTTCATACAGTAGGTAATTTCTTTCAAATGGCTTATAGCTATTTATATTAAGCATTCATTGCTCAAATTACTAGGATTTTTATTTCAAATGGACCACACCTAATCTTATTTTTATCAGTCTCTTTCTTATTTCTTTGGATTAATTTGATCCTTCTAACTTGGTTTCTCAATTTCTTCATTTTTGTAGCCTGCTTATTTCCTAACAAATTTATAAATTTCCTTCTAAATATTATTAATTAATACTGTAATGTTGGCAGGCAATTCCTGTATTATTTAGCTCTAAATATCTTATTCAATCTAAAAAAATTAAAAACAGTAATTATTTAGTAGTACACAATTTAGTTTTCAAACATACAGAATTTGAAAAAAATACATTGGTTTTGCTTTGTTTTCTTTAGTTTGTAATTTATTCTTTAAGAGTGTTATATCTGACTATTAGGATCATACCCATCCCTCTGTCCCCCTCCCGTTCTCCTAGACCTCTCCCATATGTCCCCTCCTGAACTCCATGCCCTCTCCTTTTAAAGATCTTTCATGTCCTTATATCCCAGTGCATCTCATTAATGCTGCCTGTCCATGGGTCTAGGATTATCTACTGGAGCATGGCCACACCCCCAAAGAAAAATTCCTGTCCTTCCTCCTGCAGCTACCAACTACAGCAGCTCCTCAGCTAAGAGCGGGACTTGATGAACTCCACCTGCCCATCCATCCATGCTAGAATTGTGAGTGGCTTGGTCTTGTGCAGGCAACCACAAATGCTGTGAGTTCCTAGGTGCCATAACTGTGGAATGTCCAGAAGACAGCACTCCACAGCATTCTTGCCCATTCGATAGCTCCTGCAGTCTCTCCGCCTCCTGTTCTGTAGCAGTTCCTGAGCTTTGGCAGGAGTAAGAGGGATTACAATAAAAATGTCCCATTTAGCACTGAGACTCATAGTTACTTATTCTCAGGACTTTGACCAGTCAGGAGCATCTGTATTAACTGCTGCCCACTGCAAAAGAAACTCTATTCTTGACCAAAGCTGAGAGCAGCCCAGGTCTATGGTCATAAACATGGTGACTTAGAAGACAGTTTGACAACATGACTGTTTAGCAATAGAACATTAGCTGGTTTTTCTGTAGGACCATGGTCTCCCCAGCCAGGAGTTTTTGACCAAGTTTACAGTACCAGGAATGAAATCCCCCCTGTAGATCAGGCCTTAGATCATTTGAATATGGAGAAGCCTTCTGCATCTGCCTCCCAAGTTCTGGGATTACAAGCAAATGGCTTATTATTGATATAATTTTTTCCAAGTCAAATTGTATCCATCTTTATTATATTTCATAAATGATAATGGTATTTGAGGCATGACATGGGCAGACAATCATTAACGATACACAAGACCTTCTAATCTCTCTTTTGTACAGATCACCAAGATCAGAGGCCACTGTAAAACCCAATGGAGTCTTCCTTTGATGCTTTGAAACAGGGACGTCCAGAGTGAGGGCTGACATTTCACACTGAGGATGCTGTTTAACTACTTTTCACAAGCTGACCCCAGCTTTCAGGACAGGAAATAAAAATGGCAGAATTGTCAGTCTGAAGAGCCACAGGCTTTTAGAAAAGGAACCATGGCTCTTTTGAGGAATACTTAACAATGTCACTGCTAAGTCCAGAGGGGCTCACATACCGGCAAAACCAGTGTTAGGGAGTCAGATTCCATCGGGTTTCTGATTATAAGGGAGTTAAGTCTATGTTGATAGAGAGGGCTTGGGGGATATGCAAATGAGAATGCTTGCATATGTTCACTCCACAAGGCATTTTGTGCCATGGTGGCCTTGTGTGTCAACATCAGGAAGTCCCTTCTGTGAGCCAAGAGGGGTCTTTCGAAGTCATGGGGAAAGGTGTTTGCCCCTCACCAATCCTGCTTGGGAGATATTTTGTTAATGATGCATGTTCCTTCTCAGAACAATGAAGTACACTGTGTGCTAACAGCACAGGTTTTAAAAGGAAAACAAATCTGTGCACTTGCATAAGACTTAATAAAAGGTAGCTTTTCAAACTGTATGTCACCAGAAGCACACAGCTGTCAAAAGGGCACAGTTCACTTGGCGTCTCAAGCACCCCGAGTTTTCTCTACCTGGTCTGCTTCGACATCTACATTCTCTGCGGGATCGTTCACATCCCTCCAGCATCAGCCTCCCCCACTCCCCTTGGGTACTTTGTTAGAACCACTGTTGTTGTGACTGTAGAGCATGACCGAAAGCAACTTGGGGAGGAAAATGCTTATTTGGCTTACTCTTTCACATCGCTGCTAATGGCTGAGAGAAGTCAGGATAGGAACTCAAAGCAAAGCAGGAACCTAGAGGCAGGAGCTGATGCAGAGGCCATGGAAGAGTGCTGCTTAGTGGTGTGTTCCTGCTGGCTTGTTCAACCTACTTTCTTATAGAACCCAGGACCACTTGCCCAGGCAGGGCCTCACCCACGAAGGGCTGGGTCCTTCCACATCAATCGCTGATTAAGAAAATAACCCACAGGCCTGCTTGGTGGATCTTATTGAGGCATTTTCTCAATTGGCGCTCCCTCCTCCCGACGATGCTAGCTCGTACTAAGCTGGTGTAAAGGTAGCCAGCACAGGTACCTGTCTGCCAGCAAAGGCAGAGACCTTGGGTTCTGGCTGCGGAGGAGCGGGTTTAACCTACAGTCTTACAGATCCTCCCTGTGGCTCAACCTTCACCTTGACTTTATCTTCTTTAGCATCTCCTCAGCCTTTCTTTGGGGCCTAACAGCTGCAGCAGGAGGATGCAGGAACTGGATGCCAGGATACACCAGCACATGACTTTTGTCAGTTCTGGAGTCAAGGGGGAGGGTCCATTTTCCCTTCTTCATACTGCGACTGATTTAAAAATAATAATAATTTTTTTGAGACAGGGTTTCTCTGTGTAACAGTCCGGTTATTCTGGAACTCACTTTGTAGACCAGGCTGGCTTTGAACTCAGAATATGACTGCCTCTGCCTCCCAAGTGCTGGCATTAAAGGTGTGTGCCACTGCCACCCAGAAAAAAAAAATAATGTATGATCACTTTAAAACGTAACTAATATAATAGGAAAGAAATTGAAGTTTATTAGGTTTACTCTATGGTTCGATACACAATTTAGATTTATAAACATTCTGCCTGAAACAACGATTCAACTGCTCATTTGCTGTGGAGTTCTGTGAGTGCTTAGCCTTACAGTCTCCATCATTGGGATGCACTGTATTCTCCATCCATGCCATTTGTATCCTTGGCTTAATTGTGGTCAAATAAAACAAAATAAAACTAATAAAGCCTTCAACTTCATTTGGTATGTCTCTTTCTCTAATCTCTGTCAGTTGTTGCTTTTAATATTTTTAGAGTGACTGTTACATATGTTTTGCTGTTGTTGTTGTTTAAAGTGCTTAGTGCGGGCCCAGGACCCAGCAGTGGTGGCAGACATCTTTAATCCCAGCACTTGGTAGGCAGAGGCAGGCGGGTCTCTCTGAGTTCAAGGCCAGCCTGGTCTGCAGAGTGAGTACCAGGAGAGTCAGGGCTACAGGGAGAAATCCTGTCTCAAAAAAACCCAAACTAATAATAATAATAATAAAGAGCTTAGCATATGACACTGATTTTGATCCCTTGATGTTTCATGGATAGATTTTATTTACTTGAGTTCTTCACTGACAGCTTTATAGTAAGTTCTACTATCGAGGCATTTTTTTTTTCATTTTTCACGTTTTTAACCTTGCTTTGTTGCTGTTGTTCTGAGTATGCTTTTAATAGAGAATGCATTACTGAGTCAGTGTTCAAATTCAACACGAAACTTAAAAGTTTAAACTGAAAAGGATAAAAATTCCTCTGGTTGGTGGGCTAAACCTACTTCCATTCGAGGCCCTGCCTATCATGTGTCGATCTGTTGCGTCTTGCTTCAGATTTTCCAAGGCTCTGTTGGATTCCATATGAGGTCTTTTATATCTTTTAATAGCAGAAATTCATCATTTGTGGTTTTTATTGTAAAGTACAGCATACTTATGTATAAACTCATGAAAAGCATATATGTATAGTTTGAAGACAACAAAAACAATCTTCCCTTAGGCACTCCCCACCTGGATCACAAAATAGAATATCAATGACTCCCAAGCTCCACAAGAGGATCTTCCCAACATGCCCCATTCTCCCTCTTCCTAGAAATGATCGCACCTTTAATTACGTTTGAATTATTTGTTTTTATACTTTTAAAGCATCTTATCTGCATCCACAATACCATTTATTAAGTTTTAATAAATTTAAAAAATTTAGTTTTGCTTATTTTTGACCTTGATATAAACGGGCTAATACTGTAATATTTTCCTTAAAATAAGTACTTAAAACCCTATGTATTTGAAAGCTGCTTGTGTGAAAATTCCGCCTGTACTCAACTTTTCCCACTGCTGTCTACTCTGTGACAAGCCCACCGTTTATTGACTCATTGCCCTGCTGATAGGTGTTCAGTTGGCCAGGCTTTCCCTCATTTCCTCGTGTGCATGCCTGGCTTTTCTATAGTAGACGACAAGAGACCATGGCTAAAACGTAGCTTACACGCACACTGTACTTTGATCTGTCTAGTGCCAAAGCATTTTCCACAGTAGTTGTACCAGCTTAGAGCCCACCGTTTGCATATATGGTCGTGCACTGTTTCACATCCCAAGCAGCACCTGAAGTGATGTTAAACTTGTTTCAGGTCTTCGTCATCATTCAGGTTTCTCCCTATGTTATTCATGGGTCGGTCCCTCGTCCCCATTACTGGCCACTTCTCTTAAACAAGTTTCTTAGAGTTGAAAATACAATTTTCCAGCTCATCTTTTCTAAAAAGGGTTTTGTTTTGTTTTTTTTTAAATTAAGTCTCACAACTTTTCAATTAATTTCAGAAGGAACCCTTGTAAATTATTTCATATATTTAATTCTTATATATTTAATTCTTTATTTTGCTCTTGTATTTCCAGACACACTCAGGCCATTTCTACTTTTTCTCAGTCCCCATGCCAACAGCACTTTGGCACTGTCCTGATTTGTGTGGACACACGGGGGGGGGGGGGGTCATCTTTCACTGTCTTTCGTGATTTCCAGTGTGATTGAAATAGTGAGAGCCACTGAGTTTCTCATGTCTGCAGGTTGTGTGTGTGTGTGTATGTGTGTGTGTGTGTATGTGTTCATATGTATATGTACTGTGTGTGTGTGTGTGTGCGTGTGTGTGTGTGTGTGTGCTTGAAGGGAAGGGTGTAACAGTCTGAGCTGGTTGCTGACTTGGTGAGAACTGGAAATTTATATCAATCTCTAGGACAATGGTTTCACAACGCCCACAAGGGTCCCATATCAGACGTCCTACATGTCAGATATTTACATTATGCCTTATAATAGTAGCAAAATTACAGTTATGAAGCAGCAGCAAAATGACGTTATGGTTGAGGACAGCACAACACGAGGGCCACGGCATTAGGAAGGTTGAGAACCGCTGTGTTAGAGAGTAGCTAACCTAGTTTATGACTATTCTGAGAAAGGAAAACTGGAGACCAACTTAGACAAAATCCTAAAAGTAGGAGTAACCACTGCAATTTGGGGAGCTGATACAACGCTCTTCGCGGTGCCGCCCATCACCTTCTTCCACATCGGCCCCCGAGTTTTCAGTTACTGCTATGTCCCTACCAGGTGTCAGCCTGCAGTGTACTCATAGAGAGGGATGATTGACACCACAGCTGCCGATCCCATCCCAGAGTCTCTAGTCCAGTTGCATTTCTGGCCAGATCTCTGGTGAGATGGACGCTGTTGGCCCTAGAGTGACCCTTCAGACCCCTGTGGCAGCAAAGGAGGTGCCACCAGGCAGCCTGGGTAGAAGAGGCCGTTGTGAGTCCTGGTTTCAAAGACTTAATCGACCCTCTCTCTTTTACCTTGGCCCTACGCCCCTGCATTGGAGGTGTTTGGTTTTCTGGTTCCTGAGCTTTTAGCGCTGCATGTGAAGCGTCCTTGTTCTTGGGGCATCTTTCCTGCCGGCACAGAGTTCAGCTTTCTCTTGTGTGGCATGCCTTTTGTCAGATATGTTTTCCTGCTTCCAGAATTTTATTGATATTCCTTGTCAGCTCAACCTCCCCTCTGGTTTTCTTCCAGGATTTGCCAAAGGTTTGTTGTTGTTCTTCTTCTTGCCATTTTAATGACATTTTCAGAATCGAGCACAATAAACTGTGCATCTCCATCATCTGCCTTTTAAAATGAATGAATGAACTTTGACACAGTGAGGATCGATCACAGAGTATGAAGTATGACACAGCTCCACCTCAGTTGAAATGTCTTGTCCCTGTGACATCACCTAAAATTTAGACACGGATGCTGAGTTACCGCTTTGAGCGTCTTTCCGAGTTTAATTAAAGGTCCAGGCTGACCGGCAGGACTTGAGACAAATCTCATTGTCTGGGGGTAAACTGGAAGGTGAATCTGAACCAAGAGAGTGAGAAAATCCTCCGAGTAGCCTATGAGTCCCTCACAGAGCTTCACTCAGACAGGAAGGGATGCACAGAATCAGAGCCCAGGGCACCTGAGTTACCTCTGTGCATGGCTGCATCCAAGAAGAAGTTGTAGAGATTTTTATCAGGCTTTTTAGGCAGAGACGTTAAACTGACTTTTTGCCCCTTTATTGACTGTTACTTCAGACGTGACTATTGGCTTTTCAGCAACTAGAATTATCTCTCAAATCTAGAATGGGGTGCGGTGGGGGGGGGGGGCAAAAACAGCTTTAAATGTGCTTATGACACTGGGTATTTCCATACAAATCAAATCAATGGGTATTTCCATACAATTTGCAATGATCAGAAAATGGAGTCATCTAATTTGCATTAAGTCAGCTCATGAAAATTTGAAATGGCAGTTTTCATAGTATGAAAATATTCAGAATTCCAGGGCACAGAATGGCCAGGATAGTTACCACTTCATCTGCCACTCCCCATACCCACATAGATGATACCTTCAAACACTACATTAATTTCCTGAGGCTACCATAAGAAAATCCTGTAGACATATGACTCACACAACCAAAGCTTACCTGGGGACCCAAGAGCCAAGATCAAGGCTTCAGCACCTTTGGTTCTCCTGAGGCCACCCCTCGGCTAGTACTCAGGCCCCTTCTCTGTGTATCCTTTCCTGGTCCTTCTTTGTGCACACCTCTTAGGTCTCTACTCTGTACATACCTCATGTCTAAATTCCCTTCTTTTAAGGACAACAGTCATGTGTGGATCAGGTCCTGGCCTCATGACCTCCCTTCAAGTTCATCATTTACTTTTCAAAGCCCCCATCTCCAAATGTAGTCACATTCAGTGGTCACAGAGGCACAGTCTGACTCTGTAGTGAGGGGCAGGGGAAGCAGAACACAGCCGTCTCACAGGCTTCATTTCAGTGATGAACACAAGTCACCTGGCTGGGGCGCCCTGACTGTCCCCTCCCTGGGGTCATCTTGGGGTAGCAAAAGACTCACTTGGAAAAAAAAATGTAGTCCATCTAGTGGAGCATCCCATGGCTGGGACCAGACAACAACCGATGAACTGGTTTTTGTATCCATTCAATGCCGTTTCTGCATCATTATCGTCGTCATCATCCTCTGAACCGACCCCTTTGGGTACCACTGCTTTCCTGGCTTTTATTCCTCGTTCTTTTGATGGAGATGGTGGCATGGGGGATGATGCATGGCTTCATGGTGCCTGTTGATTTTTCATTCCTTGAAGTGTTTTCAGTCACTTGAGTTGCCTGCTTGCACCCCCCCCACTTCCCTCTCTTCCTCCCTCCCTCCTTGTCTTTCTCTCCCTTGCCCACTCCTCCCCTCTCCAAGAAAACCAAGGGAAATTGACAAGCAGCAGGACAGGGGAAATTGAGCTATATTATTTCTCCTCTGGGAAGCTCACTTTGCTGCCTTTATCTGAAAGCTATCATTTTCTACATCTCTTGGCATGAGTTCTCATCGACCCGTGACCCCTAAATGCCTATGCTGATCAATAGTCCTAGTATCTTATTGACATGCCCATTGACAGCTCTCACTGAGCACAGGACCCGGGTCTGGCAGCCAATTGTAATCTGTTTGAGCTGCTTGAGAGGCAGGGAAGGCCTGTGCTCATATTGACACTGCAAATGGAGACGGTTTACTTAGCACTCAGGGAAGATGCATTTGTTAAAGGGGAGCAATAGATCTCATTACTATTGGAGGGCATAGGTTCTTCTGACAGTTCGGGGGCTTGCTTATATAAAAACTCTCTCTACTTACAGAGCTTGGTGAAATAAATCTCAGGTGATCTGCTTCCTTCTTACTCCCTACAAAAAAAAAATAGAAAGAAAGAAAAGAAAAGAACCAGTGCATGGAATTGCATGCAATCAAGAGCTTGGTACAGAACCAAACAGTGGAAGGCCATAGTTCGTGGTATTTTAGTTGTTGGCTAGTCAAGAACTCAGTTTCCAGGCACTAGAGGGTGGCAATTATCTGTCTAGGAGGGTTCTGGCTCCTGTATTTTCATTCAGCAAGGGCAAAATCCAGATATACAAGCGCTTCAACCAGGGAGAGACTTCAGAGCTCACCTGCCCTGGCACGCAGTAATTCCTGCATCCTCTGCCTGGGGATGTGCCTAGCTTGCATTTCTTTGGCTACTGCCAGTGACATGAAATTCAACAGTCAAGAAATACCCTGTCTCATCTTTTGGTAGCAGCAGCTGAAAAGGTCTCCCTTCCTCAGGGCTGAAATCTGTCTGCCTATAGCGTCGACTAGTTCCTGGATCGATTTCCTGTAGCCCCATTCTTCTCCTGAAGACAGAGCGTGGCATTTAGCATTCTTTCCTTGCCCTGCTGACAGCTCCTCAAGGAAGATGTGCTGCGTACCTCCTCTGTTGTATGTCTTACAGATGGGAACACCCTAGCTCGGTGAAGTTCGGTCGTTGGCGAGGCGCGGGGTTGGGGTGTGGCATCCCCCTTTCCTTTTAGCTTCTGCAGTACTGTTTGGTCTTCTCCAGCGGGTCTGTGCTGATCTCCCATCCCAGGCTTTCTCCATGAACAATAGAAATCATCTCCAGAGAGCCATATACCCCTCCCCCAATTCTCAGCAAATGATGTTTTTCTGTGGTTTGCCCCTTTTGGATCTGTTTCCAGTTCCCGACAGGAAAACACTGGGAATTTCAGGATCTCCACCTCCCCAGGGGATATTACCAAGCTAGCCCACTACTCAGAGTGCTGTGGCCAGGCCTTGCTTATTCCGGCCCTTTTCTACCTCTCTGAACAAAGGAGAAGGTGGGTGTGGCCTGTTCACCCCACTTGCTTGAGCCCGCTAGGAGGAGAAGCACATGGGGTGTGATGGTTATTTTTCTTGTCTCTGTGATGGGAGGCCTGGCAAAACCAAACCGTAGTAGAAAAGTCTTACTTTAGCTCACTGTTTCTGAGGGGTTACTCCATGGCAACCTGCCCCATGATCGTCAGCAGAACGCCATGACAACAGAGCGACTGGAAGATGAGAGTCTCACCTCATGGACAAAAAAATGGGGGCAAAACAAGAAGAAGATGATATCATGGACCCTTTCCCAGTGATTTGCTTCTTTCAGCCAAGCCCCAGCCCCTAAAGTTTCCAAACCCTTCCGAAATAGCCCCACCAGTCGGGGGTCAAGTGTCCTACTCCTGAGTGTATGGGACATTTCTTATTCAAACTGCAAGAAAAGGGGAGTTAGGGGTAGCTACTAGAAGCAAAAGCCTTCCCCACCACCCCCTGTAGTCCAAAACAAAGACACAGTAGAGCCATAATGGAGAGTCAAGGTCTCTCGAAAATCCTGGGAGACGGGCCAAGCCTTACATGAAAGATGGGGCAATAATACAGTTTGGAGGTGATTCTGTTCCATTCTCTTGCTATGATAAAACACTCTGGCCAAAAGCAATTCAGAGAACAATGGGTTTATTTCAGTGTACAGGTTACCATCCAACATTGAAAGAACTTGGGGCAGGAAATGAAGTACCACGCAGACCCTGGGTGTATAGTACTTGCTGGCTCTCTTACCAGTACATGCTTAGCTAGCTACCTGGGTTCACTAGCCCACCATGGGATGAGCTATATAGATTAGCAAGCCAAACAATTTCCCACAGGTATGCCCACAGGCCAATCCAATCTACTCAATCCCTCAATTGAGACCCCATTCTCAGGTGACTCCAAGCTGTATCAAGTTGACAATTAAAGCTAATGAGAACAGGGGATGAAGCTGAGAATCATTTGTCAGGCCACATCATTGTGGAGGCTACATGATAAAGAAATAGCTCAGGCCAGAGAGAGTTTAGAGTAGAATCCAGCTCCTTGTTGCAAATCTAAGAATCTCTTTCATGGATACATCCACCGTGACAGTCCGCAGAGGGTAGCAAAGCCCCAGGTGTCTGAGTCTCTAAGGAGGGAAGGCGTACGGAGAAGTCTGGCTGCCCAGGGGATGCTGAACAGCTCTGCCAATATGTCTGTCTTTGGACACAGCAATAAGAGGCTTTCATGAGCCCCACTGGAGCAATTGAGAAGCAGTGAGTGGGACCAGAAATAATGAACAAAAGTAGCTGAGAAGCAGGTTTTTTAAGTTAAATTATTCCCAGGTGAGGGCCCAGGAGAAGCAAATTATGAATGAGCTATGGTGGGACCACGTTCAAAGCTAACAAACTTGGGCTTAAAAGCTGCAATATTAACTTATTGTCTGCTAAAGCAACCGTAAGTAAAGAGTACCACGGACCACAGGTGACTTAAGTCACTGGAGAAGCTGGGCCCTCTACACCGGTCACCATAGCTTACCGTCCCGTCATGCTGCAGGCCAGTCTTTCAGCTTGCCTTCTGACCACACAGCTGTAACCCTGGATGCCAGCCCACCACTGGTCTAGCCCGTGTCCTGCCACAGGTCCCACACGGCCCTGGTCAATCACATTCAATCGGCTGTGTGTCCCAGAGCGTCCCAACACTCCTGGGCCCTGTGCATTCTTTCCTGCTGTTCCTTTCCTGAACAAGCTGTCTTTACTTTTTTGGCCTGATGCATTACTACTCCCCAGCTGGGATCTGCCCCCAACCATTTACTGTCTGCTCTCACCCTGACTGAGCTTGTGCTAACTCCTGAGTGTTTGATTCACCCCCATTGAACACAGATGGGCTTGGATAGCTTCAGCTACTCGTAGAAACTGAAAACTGCAATCTCATTGGTCATTTCATCTCTAACCCCCCCCCCCGACAGCTGGCTTACACACATTGTAAGTCCCCATCATGAAGAACTGAAGGCAGGCACTGGCTGATGACCCAATGATTTCTCTGAAGCTCTGTGGGTTAGAAGGGGATGCTCAGCCACGCCCACACTCTCCTCTCCTCTGGGACCTGCTGTCCACTTTCCTGAGTTCCTGGGTCTTATGAACTGGCCAGTGTGATGTGGGAAGTGAGGAGTGGATGCCCTGAAACCTTTCCCAGCAGGAGCCAATCTTTCTTCTGTATTGAAGAGAAAAGGCTTCAAGGACCTACAACTGCTGGTTTTGAGTAGAACAGTGCAGTCTCGGGATGGAAGGCACATGGGGTTCTGAAGAGCTTTGCAGTCGCAGGGGCCCTGCCTGGTAGGAGGAATAAGCACTTTTGCTGCAACAGCCAGAAATGTGACTTTTTAAAGCCAGCCCACCCCACTCCACTGACCAGTTGTCCTCACGATGCTTGGATGTGCCATGTGTGAGGAACTGGACGAAAAAGGTAGATAGAGATTTAAGTTAGGGCGGGAACCTATGGCTAAATGCAGCTGCGTAAGATAACTCATCTTCCTCCAATCTAAACACTTTCGCCTTTTCTAGTATAGTTTGCAAAGAAAGGTTTTAATTTCCCGTTATCAGGCTAGTACTTCATCCCTAGAAGAACTCTCTTGTATTTCAAAGACAATTCAAAATGCAGCCATGGAGTGGGTGGGGCCCTTGTCGTTTAGAGGAGTTGGCCTGTGTAGATTTCACTCCCGGTCTCCCCATATACCAACCACCCGGACTCGAAATTTCCTCGGTACAAAACAGGGTTAATCCATAGTCCACCCTTCATATTTCAAAGTGAAAATATGCAAACTTAAAAAGCCACAGGGAAACGGAAACATGCCACTGTGTTCCAGGTAACCCCTAGAAATTCGTAATGACTTTGTTATGGCCACATTACAGGGATCAGAACTTCTGTCATAGATGGACATCTATAAGCACAGAAAGGAAGTTTGTCACTTGTTCTGTGTAACATCCCAGCTGGAGAATAAACTTTACTTTGAGGGAGCCTTATCTACCGTCGCAGTGATGTATCTGTTACAATTTCGAAGTCATTTTCATGACGGGTTGTTGGGGGGCTTCCTCTCTGCTTCCCCTCCTTACTCAGTTCTACTTTCAAGACATTGACAGATAGGACCCCGCCATGGAGCTTTGTTTGTCCCTTTCTTGTCATTTGATTAGACTCAGTCCTTTATCCCAGCTTGTCATAGTTGTTCTGGATATTGAATCTGTCGTCAAATCTATTTATTATCCAATTTGTCTTCTCGTTGTTTGGAAATTTGATGAATTTCCCATCTATGTCTTGGTCTAAGTCATTACAAAAGTTCTAAAAAGAAAAGAACAAAGGATAGAGCCCCCAACATTCAGTTTTAGAAACCTTTAGATGCTACCTGCACTATTGAGTAAATCTTCCCGTGTTTATGGGTTCATATTGGTGTTAGGTTGACTCAGTCATTCATTTATTCATCTACTCTCTGCACTGTTTATGAAAAGGACCAAGTACTAATGATCTTTTTTGGGGGGGGAGAAATGTAATTTGTTGTAGCTATTAAACTCTGTTTAATTGTTTATGTGCCTTAGTTACTGTGCTATCACTGCAAAGAGACACGATGACCAAGGCAACTCAGAAAGGAAAGCATTTCATTGAGGGCTTACAGTTTCAGAGGGTGAGTCGATGACCATCGTGGTGGAGAGCAGACAGCATGGTCCCAGAGCAGCAGCTGGGAGCTGACATCTGATCCATAAGCAGCAGGCAGAGAAGCAGAGGTCACGGGGTGGGGACTGGCCCTGGCATGAGCTTTCTGAGACTTCAAAGTCCAAGGTGACACATCTCCTCTAACAAGGTCACACTTTCTAACCCTTCCTAGACAGTTTACCAAACACTGAAATGTAGAAGGCTATGGAGGGGGTTCTTATTCAAACCCCCATTGTGAAAGTAGTACAGATAAATATAACTATTGAGTGTATTTGTGTTCCGATAAGACTTAACATCAAAGAACAGGGTATGAGCTTGGTTTGGCTCATGGATGTGGTTTTCTGATTCCTGATCTAGGAAGTGCTGTTCACACCTCAGTGAGTTAAACGCTCAGGAGCCACCACCCATGGCTGAGAGAGAGCAGAAAAAGGTGTTATGTGTGGAAGTCAGGATGACTCATCACAACTCCAACCGCAGCCTCGCACTCCATTGGAAAGGTAGTCATTCTAAGAAATCAGCAAGTCTGCTTTCCTGTTGCTTTGACAAAACGCTCTGACCAACAGAAGCGTGGGGAGGGAAGGGTGAAGGTGTCTTACAGGTTACAATCTATCCTCTAAGGAGGCCCAGGCAGAAACCTGGAGGCAGGAACTGAAGCAGAGGCCATTGAGGAATGCTGCTGAATTGGCTTGCTCGCCATAGCTTGCCCAATTTGCTGTCTTAGAGAACTCTGGACCAACTTCCCAGGGGTGGTACTGCCCATAATTGGCTGGGTCCTCCCACATCAATCATGGATCAGGAACTTGCCCCAGAGACATGGCCACAGACCAATAGGATGAAGTCAATTCCTTAGTTGAGTTTCCTCTCCCCAGGGAACTCTAGTTTGGGTAGTAGCTGGCAGTGATGTTTCTGCAGAGGGAAGGAATACACGCACTCTGGGCATCTTAAGTCACAGCTCTCCAAGCACTGAGACAATAACAATAACAGTTCTGGCCCTGGGCCATGATGACCTACTGAACACAGTTCAGGAAGGCAGCCTCTACTTAGAAAGGAATGCTGTAGAAATCTGAGAGATGCCCAATGAAACTTTGACCCCAGCTTCTGACTTTCGAACACCCTTCTATAATATAAGAATTCCATTTTTTAGATGACTGTTGGACTTCCTTTCCTAGCCAAGCATGCTGTTAAGTGTCCCGCGCCCGTCCCTGGACACTACATGGCGCATTAGGATGCTAACAGTGTCAGCCACAGCTGAATGGGCCATTGGGAGGTACGGCCTGACTAGAGCAAGTGGGTAGCTAGGGCATGGTTTAGAAGGGTTTCTTATTCTTCTCTACTTCTCTCTGTTCCCACCTCAGGACCACCCCAAGGAGGGACAGATTTGTTCCTCCATACCCTCCCTGTCAGAATTTTCTGTTTCACCACAAGCCCACCGCAGTGGAACCCAACAACAATGCATGGAAAGCTTTGAACTGAGCCAAAGTAAACATTTCTTCCTGTATGCTGCTTTTCTGGGGAAAGTTAACACTGATTTTTATGGCCGCCCATTGTATTTCTCTTGCATCTTGCGTAAGGGAAACACAGAGAACTCTGGGATACAGTGCCATTTATATTCAACTAGCTCCAATTTAAGTAGTCAAGGGTAGTGTGTGTGTGTGTGTGTGTGTGTGTGTGTGTGTGTGTGTATGTGTATGTGTAACAATACATAAAAGGGAATACTTAACTTCCAAAGTGTCATAATTACCAAACGAGCCCATCTTCCCTGTGATGGGTCCCACTGGGATTTATTGCATACTAAGAATGGCTTTTCCATTGCAACTTAATGCATAATATTTAAGCTAATAACCCACTGGAAAAATCCAGCAACAGCAACATAACTCCCTGCACTGTAATTATTACTTTTTTTTTCTAATGTGGTGGCTTATATAAAAATACTGATTATCTTTTTACTAGGTTCTTGTGTAACTACTTGCTTTTAAAAAAAGCGGTCCCGATTAAATTGCCATCAGTCATAGCTTGTCACGTGTTAATGCTGCATGGCTTTCTCCCCATTGTATGGACCTGCATTTCCAGGCTGCCTTCGAGCCCTACAGGAGACATTACTTTTCCTTTTCTCCCCTCTGCACCCTACCCTGCCCGCCCAGCTCCTCGCAGTACCATATTTTACCCCTACCTGGAATTGATGGCATTCAGAGAAGCGGGGAAGACTCAGCTGTACAAACACAGCGCTTCTGTTTATTTTGGTAGCCTCTGAAATATTTGTTGAGAGTTATTCGAGCAGAAAGGCTGAATGGAGATCATTGCAATGTGTCAAATTAAGGAGTGCTTAATGCCTGCCTAATCTCTTGGTAATTACTGTTGTGGCAGCAGAAGGCTTCAGAACCGTGTAAGAAAGCTAATGATAGTGAGCCGCATGAGGCTGCCCGGGCATCCGAGGCATTGCCACTCAGCACAATTAGAGGCCTCACTTATCAGAGAGAGGGAGCGGCTGTCACTCCAGACCCGGACGGGTCAGACAGGAGTGTCGGCCGGGTCACTGGACAGGGGACTCCTTTAACTGGGTGTCACTTTCCTAATGGTGTTCTAACGTGTGACAGCCTCTTGGAGGGCGCGAAGGGTTGTGCCTGGAAGGAGTCTGACCTTGGGGTGTTGGGGGAGCTAGCGAGCTAGCGGACGGACGAGCAAACTGGAGTCCTGTCATGTCTGTCTTTTTGTCACTAATCTCTCCTCAGTCCCTATTCTGTAGCTCCACTTCTCCTTCGCACTCTGGGCCTCTCAGACTTTTCAGCCTTTCCCAGCCTCTCTTTCTCCCTGTGTTCTTTAAAGATAGTTTAGGAGGTCCCTTCCGCTGCTTGTGTCTTTGTATGCAGTACTATGGGTTAAGCTTGGGCCCTTGGCTACACTAAGAAAACCGTTCAAACTTTTAAAATTGGAACCAGGGTCTGAGCCTGAACTTACAATCCTCTTTCCTCTGCCCCTAGACTAGCTGAGATTAATAGGTGGGCCCCACCACACCTGCAACCCAGCAGTTTTTTTCAGGAGTAGGAAATACCAATGCGAAAGTAAGAGAGAAGAAAACACAGCATTAACAACTTTCCACACTCCAAACGGACGGAAGAAAAAGAGATTCACGACAGTCCAAGAAGAAAATTCATGCAAAAAGAAGTTGAAACCTGGTACACGCTCAAGGCTCATCCTGCGCTGTGATGGCCGGGCAGTCATCTCCAAGGGCAGGCACATCAGCCAACCAAAGCTCTATTCCCAGCTCTGCCGCTCACCAGTGCCAGGGCTCAGGCCGTTTCATACATTTCTAAAATGGAGAAATAACTGAGAAGGGTGGCGTTAGGATCATAGGAAACCTTCGAGAATGCCCTGAGAAGAATAACACGGGACAGACCAGTCAATCAATTCTCTAAGCACGCCATCAACAGAGACTGAAGTACAAATAAGGAGGGGGCGGGGAAACCGCCTGCGTGATGACGTCACTGTGCTGCGACTGTATAGGGCTGCCCTTCTTCAACAGTGAGTTCCAGACTACATGGAGCTCTCTCCTTCCATCACCTAGGCAGATCCCAAAGTGCAGCAAGTACTTATACTGCCCCAGGCAGGAAAACTCTTAGCTTGAAAAGCGAGGCTATTGGAAAGTAATTGCAGGCTTTGATGGGAGTTTAGTAGAGCCAGGGATAGGGTACAGTGTCTGGTACCTTCTAACCGAACTTAAGTTTCACAGCGGACCCATTCTGCACGTTTTTAATGCTGACATCTATTTGCTTGTGAAGGTCCTGGATGCCAAATGGAGGAGACCAATCAATTCCTAAGAATCCCGTTCTGTGTTGAGAAAACCAAGGCTGTAAACCAGTATCCTTGGGGTTGACCAATAATCTAAAACGGGACCAGGAAGAGATACTACAGCCTATAAGCTAAAATTGTGGACCCCTGAATGCGAAAGAGTCCTTCAGAGTAACTTCTTGAGTTCTCGCTTTTGGGGGGTAAGCTGAACCCCGGGGCAGGAGGGCTATATCTACAGTCCTTGCTTTCTGCCTCCAAGGAACACCTGGTCTGTCCCTGGTAAGAGCGGTGTGAATGGCGAGCTTCTAAAGCCATCCAGTCAGTCAGCTCAGAAGGAGCCGCTCCCCTCCAGCTATTTCCAGTTGCTTTGATGCCGTCCTAAGGTTGGCCCCAAAGTCAGATTTGGGAGACAGACTGACAGCTGGGCCATCTTGAACTCGAGATTTTCTGACACAGAGATCAGACCAAGTATGGCCACTCCCCTAGATGGCTGGATACTCCGTCTTCCAGACAAGACCCTGAAAGGCTGGCTATAGCCCCTGCAACAGTGTGGAGGACCTCACGCTTATGGTTTGGTGTTGACTCGGAAGCCTCCTTCAAGCCGAGAGCTCTGTTCTCTTGCCTGTGAGGTGTGACTGGACAGAAAAAGCCTGCTCCTCCACGGGGGAAGCAAGGGTAGACATGGGGTTCATACTGCCAGCTGCCAGACAGAAGGGGCAGGGGTTAGTCTAAGCCGGCCGGTTCAGTCCCAGAGCTCAGCAAGCAGAGGTTCATCACTAACTGTCAAGCTGCGGTTTTAATCAGCTCTGCTCCTCAGTGGAGATAGATTTAATATCAAGGCACATTTTCAGAGCCATTAGCTTAATTATGACAAGTGTCTGCAAACTGGACAACTCTGCTTTCGGACCTGAGTGACAACGTTTAATAATCCGGGCCCATGGGACCTCTGGGTGCTTCACAAAATGAGCCTCCATTAAAGGTCTAAGCATTTCTCCATTCTCCCTGGGTCTTGGCCCTCCAATTCCCCTCATTTTATTCTTCTGTACATGTCAAACAGAAAATCATGCTTTCGTAGAAGAAAAAAATATTTTACCTCGTCCATTAGAACTCATTTCACTGGGGCTTCGGCAGCTGAGTTCTGACACAGCCTCCATCTTTTGTCTGGGAACTGCTGCGAGCGTTTCCGCACCCGGTCCACTATAACTGCTTGTTGGCATTCTGCACTACCTTCTGGTAGAGACTTATGAAACCAAGATGGACAGACGTTCCAATGATAGCCTGCCCAGGAGTCTCAAGTCCCTAACTGCCTCTGGGATTATTTCTTCCTTCCCTGTTCCTGGGCTCCCTCTCCTGCTGTTGGCACCCCTTCCCTGCTTCTAGAATCCTTTCTCTGGAATACCTTCCCTTATAAGGTAAGGGAAGGTCCTCTGTTCATAGGATCCCTTCCTTGCTCCTCATAACCTTTCTCTGTCCCTGGTTTCCCTTCCATGGGGAGAACTGCTTGGCAAGTAAAATGTAACTCTACACATCGGGACTAGCAGAGGCCTCTGGACTGTTTGACATCCCTTCATCCATGTTGAACAGGCCCGTGGGGATGTTTCCTCAGGAACTTGAATATTGCAATCCTTCTTATCAATCTCAGATGCATGCTTGAGTGTTGAAATGCTGTGGCATTTCTTCCAAAGCAGCTGTGGAAGATTACCCCAGATCCTCCTCACTCCTTAGTACCCTGCTCCTCGTTCTCCATGCCCCGCCCTCCACAAACCTCTCCATGCAGTTCCCTACTCTTGCCCCGGTTGTTCCACACTTCTGAGCATTTGCTTCTCCACCGCTTTCTCCAAAGGCCCTGTTATTCCTCAGACTGAGTCCTGTCCTTTCTGCTAGACTGTTAACACTGCAGAATCCCGGCCAGCACCTCCCTGGTTGCTTCTGAAGCCTCCTTCCTGTGTCCGGGACGGATCTGGATTGCAAACACACCTACTAGAATTGACCAAACCTCTTCAGAAGCCCTTTTTGAACGGAGTGCTGTTTACATGCCATTTTCAAATGTTCTTTTGGTCAAATATGGCCCGATAGTAGTTTAGTGCTTTCTAGCCCCAGTCAGTCATAGGAAAAGAAGTGAATGCCATCAAACACATTGTTGACTGACAAGCAATTCAGCCAATGTCGTGTGCTCCCTGAGCGAGTGAGCATGAAGCCGGTAAATACTGTCCCCAGAGTGAAAGGGGCTTGGTACTCCAGCCACTGATAACACTATTGCTCAGTCCCAAAGCAGAGTCTCTTCGACCAAGAAAGCACGTGGGCTTACTAGAAAAGAGTATCATAGTCATGTGTTCAGGTGGGTATGTATGCCTGAGCATGTTCAGTTTGAGGTCAGAGCACACATTCAAAAACAGGTGGATGAGAATGCCTTTGTTAGGAGAAATACGTTACTTTGACAAAGGCAAGATTCTTGTGTTTTCTGTCATGTGTGCAAGTCTAGGAAGACAAAAGGGAAGAACATGAAAGTAAAAAGGAGCCAGGGGACTCAGGAGTGGGGAAGGAAAGAGAGTGGAGGAGGTTGGGATTCAAAGAGTTGCGGAAGATCCAAGCACGTTATAGACATACATGGAAATGTCACGAGAAACCTGTTGCTTTGTATCATCAATATATGCTAAAAGAAACAGCAATTTTTGATGAATGAACTATATTCCAGTTGACCTAAAAGTAGTGGGAATGACCTAGAAGCTTTATCTGACTCTTGTAAGTTTGTCTGGAAGGTCTTATTTGAAACAAACAAAAACTTTGAAGGAGTGATATAGTCATTTAAAATAGTTGCAGTTTCCCTCGCCCAGCATGGGGGATGGTCCCCAAAATATCTGCCTAGCAATTAAAGGAGTCCGTGTGGGCTTTGCATGCCCTTCTCCCTCCGTTTCCCAGAACAAAGACTTCCAGGAAACTTGAGCAAGAAGAACTTTCGGTTCCATAAATCTTCTAGACATTGTGGAATGGAACTCAGGGTTCCAAGGCCTTGGGTGAATATTAAAAAGCCTTCTTTGCATAACTGTCACGTCCTTTGCAAGGAAAATCCAGAAAGCAATTGCTTTCTTTCTTCCTCCGCTGGCTCTGTGTCTTCAGAGGAAGTATCGTGTCTGTTTTTATGACTAGACTTTTTAGAAGGGATGGATTAGTGAGTTTCATAAATTCAGAAGATGGAGCCTCTAGAACAAAGTTTACATGAGACGCCACACCGGTACTATGAAAACTTGCCATTACTAAAAGGTATTAATGACCCCAAGAGGGGAACTATAACGTCGGAGCTGAAAACCATGTGATTTCAAAGTGACTATTTGGGATTTGCTAGTAAAAACTCAAAGCTCAGAAAATGCAACATCAGATCCTAATACTGCCAAGTCACTTTGCTCCTAATTGAAACAGGCACAACAATGTTCTATAAATGGATTCTATTTTTCCCACTAACAAACGAGAGAAAAGCAGATTTTTTAAAATGCACTAATTAGCTCAGTGATTAATTAGCTGAATTAAGACCAGTCCTTTCCCCCGAAGAAGCAACAAATTACTTAAAGACAGAATTATTCCACTTGGCCAATGTGAAGATCCTCCTGTACTATGAATTTCCCACAGCGGTCAAGCTTCTGTTCAGCTCTCCCTAGATTATATTCCTAAATGGAAAAATGAAATAAAAGGAGGAGGACATGAAGACTCCTAAAGTATGGAGATTTTTATTGTAGCTCTAAGGGAGAAAACAGGCAGAGGAGAGAGTCCAGGCTGAACGTGGCTGAATGACAGAACCAGACCATGAGACGAGAAAGGGAGAGCAAGAGAGGAGCTGCTAATCAAGACCACAGCGGAGATGCCAAAATGGCTGGGGATAGGGAAGCCCCGCCCCTGGGAGTGAATGGTTTCCAGTAGTGGGCTGGATGAGAGGTGCTAGGAGGAGCCAATAGTACTGAGGGATGCTGGGAGGGCTGGCTAGCATGGCTTTGGTATGTTAATAGACACCTCTGTAAGCCATTTATTCTTAGTTTTTGAGACCTAACAGTTCCCAGGTTTCTGTCTGTGGTCTTCAGCATGTCTGGGACTCTGGGTATTGGTGTGGGAGAATTGTCTGTATTCTGTCAACCATGTATTTTAATAAAACGCTGATTGGCCAGGCAGGAAGTATAGGCGGGTCAACCAGATAGGAAGTAGAGGCAATGAGAATAGGAGAAGACTAGGGAGGAGGAAGCTCCCTCCACCATTCCTGCCCAGATCACCGAAGAAGCAACATGTGAGCTGACAGCTGAAAAAGGTACCAAGCCATATGGCTAACATAGATCAGAATAATGGGTTAATATAAGCTATAAGAATTAACAAGAAGCCTGAGCTAATGGGCCAATCAGTTTATAATCTTATGGAGTCCTGTGTGTGATTTTTACTGGGGCTTGCCAGCTGTGGGGTACCGGGCGGGATAGAAACCCCAACAAGCCAGCCCCTCATGTTACAGGGTATTTCTCCTACACTTGCAGAACCTGGGAGCTGAGTACTCCCTGGGCCTCGTGGGAATATGTGTGGTCTGCATATCCTAAACCATAATCAATAGATAGGAGGATCCAATGATCAAATGATTTTGGAAAATGCTGTGTTATTGGTCCCATGAATCTATTATATAATCTATTAACAATGTGTGTCATTAGAAATTGGTCTATTTTGTTTAACCCCATGTTTCCCAGATCTAATTGTTCAGTGCTCTCCTTTTGGGACAGGGCATTTTAACAGACACATAGCTAATTAACATCTTGGGAGCCCAACAGTTGTGTGGCTAATGGGTAAACGCTTGATTTTTCAATACTTTCCCTAACTATGCTAGTTGGCTCTCTTCAGATCTGCTTTCCCTTTTTTTATGTCTTGGCATCATGGGCCACTAGGCCCTTCTATGGCAGCCACGGGAGCTTCTTCATCTGCCCCAGTCACGGGTTGTTGATAGAAACACTTGGCAGTTTCTCAGGATCTTGAGCCCAAGCATAGGAACTTGAGACCAAGCACAGGAACTTGAGGCCAAGGGGCAAACTTCCTTCCTCAGCCTAATTAATACACTGAAATGATGAAGATAACATTTTTGAAGGCTGATGGTGATCTGTTTATGGATAATCTGAGGTGTCTTGATGTTTTAATTGAGAACAGGGAGGAGCCGATTACAAAATGCCATGCGTTCTGAAACTAATACCCGCATAACCTGCGTTGTCTCCCCTCCACTCTTCCTCTGGCTGTCCCATGTATCTAATGACAGACAACCTCACAGGATCAGGTGGTGGTGAATACACACTAACTTGTGTTCAAAACCGGAAGTGCGTTAGAGTTTCTTCTTCAGCTCTCAGACTGGCAAAAGCACACGACGGCTA
Source organism: Myodes glareolus (assembly GCF_982192425.1). Taxonomy (NCBI): domain Eukaryota; kingdom Metazoa; phylum Chordata; class Mammalia; order Rodentia; family Cricetidae; genus Myodes; species Myodes glareolus. Next base: position 45,693,493 of record NC_142048.1, read on the forward strand.
TGGCTGCCATTACGATTCCAAGTGTGGGTCAGTGAGACTGCCCCTTGTGGTGTGCACTTTTCTCCCCGTAAACTCTGGTAAGTCCCTGAAGCTCCAGAGTTCACAGAAGGTGGCCCTGTCCCTTGCTGAGTCCAGGCCTCTGCTGCAGAAGAGTGATCTCTTGGAACTTGCCACTGTCGTGGCTTCAAAATCATTCCTTCTCCAGCTTCCTGCTCTCACTCCCAGACCTCTTGAAGACATTTAGTCTCTCAACATTCCTGCTTTTCCCCACAGGTACCTAGGGAACCTCTGGGTAATCAGCCTGTCCCTTTCAACAACAGTTCTCAACCCGTGGGTCTCAACCCCTCTGGGGGTGAAGTGACCCTTTCACAGCGGTCACCTAAGACTATCTGAAAACATAGATATTTCCATTACAAGTCATAACAGTAGCAAAATTATAGTTATGTAGTAGCAACGAAAGTAACTTTATGGATGGGGGTCACCACAACATGAGAGACTGTATTGAAGGCTCACAGCCTTAAGAAGGTTGAGAACCACTACCCTGTAAGGAGATACCATGACATAAATGCCACAGCAGGCTCAATCTCCTAGACCTCTTCCTTGGAAGGGTCTGAGTCAGGCGGGAGGCCTGAAGGGCAGGAAGCACCAAAGCTGGTGTCCCGGGGTTTTTATAGCTCTTCTGCACTACCCAGAAGTCTCATAGTCCACCACTATGAGTTGCTTTGGGAATGATTGTTCCTGTTAGCTCTCTGTCACCGTAACAGATTTATTAAAGGGTTCCTTTGGGCTCATCTGGAGGTTTTCATCTGTGATTGATTGGCCCTGTTGCTTTGAGGCCTGTGCTGAGGCAACATATCACGACTGTGAAGTGAACAGAGATGAGGAAGGTCCTGGGGTCCCCTGATTCCCTTCAAAGACATGCACTCTGTGACCTGAAGACCTGCCACTAGGCCCCACTTAGTGGTCCTATTACCTCATAAAAGTGCCAAGCTTTGGGCCAGGCTTTTGATAACATCTCAGTGACCTTTCCAAGGACATTCCCAGATCCAAATAAACATACGTACATATACAAACAAATTCAACATGTATAGTGTTCATGTATTTATGAACATTGATACTATGAATGCAAATGACATGCTAGTTCACAGAGATTATGCCCAATCATAAAAGTGAGCTTGTATGGAAACAGCCAGGAACAGAGCAGTCAGAAAATGCCTCATATCATGCAAGAATGTTCTAGCAAAACAGTTCCACGGATTGACACCCACGGGCCTGTGTTATTGAATGTAAGAAACTCCACCACAGTGGCCTTGAGGGCAAACCTCCTTGCGCAATTGAAATTATCAGACACGGGAATCACAGGGCTCTCTCTTGCCTCCGCTCCATTTTCTAGTCATTTGAGCTAATGCTCACCTTGATAAAGCCTAAACCGGAGGGAGTCTAGGAAATGCAGCTGTTTGACCTTCAGCCTTGGCAATTTGGGCAAGTACCCAAGAAAACAGTGAGAAAGGAGCTGGCGGCCCTCAGCACCTGTGAGTGCCTCCAAGCCTGGCTGCTTAGCAGTCCCTAGTCTCATATCCCCCTTGTTTGTCCGTTCTGATCCCATTGCCTCTTCTGAGCCCAGGTGTGCTTCAACCTGGGGAGGACTTGAGATAGGCCATATAAGTTGGAGGTGCCTCAAGAGAGAAGGCTTTGCCCTTCTCAAGTCTCTATTTCCTTCTAGAAAAGACCTATTGTCCTACTCGAGAGACAATGCCCTGACACACCTTCCTCTGTCCTTCCTACCTCATGTCTTGCCAAAAGGCTTTAACCCTGCCTGTGTAAAAAGAAATGTTTGTGGCTAAGCGAACAAAGCAAAATTATTCTTTGACTCAACAAAGCAAGAGTTACAAGAAAATTTTGGTTTTATCTTTTGAGACAGGGTTTCTCTATATGGCCCTGGCTATCCTGGAACAAGCTTTATAGACCACGCTGGATAAAAACTCAGAAATCCGCCTGCCTCTGCCTCCCCAGTCCTGGGATTAAAGGCATGAGCCACCACGCCCAGCAAACTTTTCATTTAAACTGTGAATCTAAGAAACTACACAGCAACCTTGACACGGAAACTGTCCGAGACATCTAAAGCATAGAACAACCTTTCAAAGCGAGGGAGACAGGTCTAGATGAGCCAGGACCCATGGAATGCTGTTCTTCCGGGATTTTATGGGACGTCACAGTTTGCAAGTATGGGGACTGGTAGGGGTATGTGATTGGGATCCAGACAGCAGAGGGTGTAAGCAATTGTGAGCAACACTTCCTTCAGGCCTGGAGGGAGGCCAAGCACTGCCTGCTTCACTAGGCTTTAACATAGTTGTCCCAACAGAGGACCTGAGAGAGGCCATACTTGAGAGAGGTAGCTCAAACAGAAAGCCCAAGAACTCACAAATCACCATGTTAAACCTTTCATTGAACTCATGGATAGTAACGCAGGTCAAAAATGGATATGAATTTGGTAAGCTAAGTTTGTGGTTTATGATTTCAGAAACCTTAAATACCCTCAATTCATGGGAAATATACATCAGCTATTGACAATGAAGACTTATACCTGTAGGACAGTTGTATCAGCTTATGATTAAAAAAAAGGCACTCTGCAAACATTAGTTATTCTGTGCAAAAAAAATATGGAAGAACTCGATAATGAAAGGACACATCTCAGGTACCTAATCTATAGAACACATTCATTTAAAATGAAAGGTTCAGACCTAACCCAAAAGGGGATGGATGGACAAGTTATCTCACTTAGCAGTAGCTACAGCCCTTCGAAGTAAGTCTTACCTTGTGTTACTTATTTTGAGATCAAGACCCAGAGGTCACACAGCGACAGAACCTGGACTTGAATCTTTGGGTGGTCTAATCCTGGAGCTCTGTTTACCCACTCTTGTTTACATCACCATTGATCCTAATCTAGTCTGGCTTACCACCAGACTTCAACCCTAGACACCAGGTGTGTATCCTTTGTCTCTGAGTTTCCCAAATGCCGAGTGTAGCATTGGAGAACAATGTTGGGTTTTTTCACTTGCTGGTTGCTTTCTGCAAACTGATCTGAATCCAAGAAAACCTGGATAGGAACGGTGTTTCAACACAGACATTCACTAAAGATGAGCAGGTGGAATTATGTGATAGGTTGTCTCAAAGTAACGAGGTGGCCATTTGAGTCTCTAGAGGTAAGTCACTCCCAAAATGACCAAAAAACAAAAACAAAAAACCTTGTCCCCTGGGCACACTGAGAGAGGAACTTCCCTTGTGAAGTGCATTCCTTGGGACAGCCTTGAGGGGCTAGGTCGCTGCCACCAGGGTCTGCTAAGTCACAATGTATGATCTTACATTTCTACTTCTGGATTTCCCTATTGAAATCGCATTTCCTTACAATTTTTTGGTATTAAACATTTTTAATGTTTTTGATGTAAATATACATTTGCAGGTTATAAAAGAATAAGAAAAAGACCACCTAATAATAATAATTTTTAAAATATTCTGGTTTATTTCCTTCTAACTTTTCCCATATACATGTATTCAATGCACTTATTCTTTGGTTTGTTCTTGTGCATGCATGTAGTGTGTATGTACCTGTATGTGCAGTGGGAGGAACTGAACTTGGGATCTTGTGCATGCTAAGCACCTTCTCTGTTCTCAGTAGATGCAATTATTCTTTTTTTTTAGGCAAAATTAAGTTAGAATTTTATTTGTCTTTTAAAGCTGAATATCTAGAGTTACAGAAATGAATGTTAGAATATTTTTTTTAGCAATTATTCTTATACTGAACATATGGCATCCTTCTTGTAGGTATTATATCTACTGTATTTATCCATTTCAGTCACTATTCTTGAGAAGTATTATAATGAAATATCAGTACACCCTTGGAATATAGCATAAGATTTGATCACTTTCTTGTTTTGGAAAATTAAGTAGTGAGTACCTTCCATTTACATAGATAATGCTAGCATTAGCTTCTTTGCACATGTATCATTGTGCTTATATCAGATTTCCCTAAAAGTCCTTACAAGCGTTTATACCAAGAAAAATCATTAGATATTTTTGAGCCCTCAATTTTTATTATCATGAACATATATACTTTCACTAGTAGAGTATAAAAAGTTCCATCTTGGCTTTCCCATAATATTTTTCACTATCAATAAAATATAGGATTTCAGAGCCCAGAGTCCCATGAATCTTTGCATGGCATCGAGAATTTGGGCATTTTTTGGAAAGAGTGGTTGATGACAGAATTTTTAAAAATTGGATTTTTCTTATGTTCTGCTTAATTTTTCATGTCTTAGATAACAAATGAGGTTGAACACTTCTGACGCATTTATCAGCCACCTGTCTCTCTGCTGAGATTTGTCTTCTAGTGTCCTTGCTCTCGTCTCCATTGGAGTATTTGTTTCTGTGCTTCTGACTCATGAGAGCGTCTCATAAATGAGAGAAATTAATCCTTGCATGTCATATTTGTGTGGTTTTTCATGAGGAGACTCTGAAAATGACTCTGGAATCGGTGTCACGGAGGGCTGTCTGTGTTATCTGTCATTCCTATAGTTAAGGCCTTTCTCAATTAGAGATCAGTACAATATATGTGTGTAATTTCTTCCACTGTTTTATGGATTGTCAAGTATTTAACCCATCTAGAATTCAATATATTATTCATTCATTTATTAATTCCTCCCTTTAACAAACATTTATTTTGCTCTAATTATGCATCGCACTTCATGTGAGCTGAGAGTTTTAACGTGATATTCCACTCAACTGACTTAGTTATTTTTCTCCATTATTACTTATTACCTTCTCAATTGCTTTTTTATTACATTTAAAAATTTTTTTATTAAATTTATTAAATATTAACACATAGGGCATGGATGTTTATCTCATTGATACAGTTGCATATGTGTTTTTTATTAAATATTAAATAACTGCTAATTGTACTGAGTTTATTTGATAGCATGTAAATTTAATAATGAAATCTACATGATGCTTGACACTCTGAGTGCTGTTTCCTTATTCATTTGCCTTTGATTCTCCCACCAGGTTCTCACTCCCTCCAACCACCGCAGCTTTAAGATTTATTTGACTGACAGGCATTTCTTCTTCGCATTGCTCATCTAGATTTTGTTGAATCCCAAACCAATATTTGCCAGATGCAATCAGAATTATTTCATAAGGGAGTTGATATGCACAGCAGGTTAGAAACCCTGTGTGGATGTTGTTCTGTCTTCCCTGTGTGTCACAGGAAAAGATATCCACATATGCCACGCGAGCTGAATGTGATCATTTTTAGGGGTAGTCCAACAGCCCCTGTTCCTGTCCCTTTAATTTACACAGCTCAGCGCTCTTCCATTCGGGATTCAGGGCTGTTTATTAATTTGTTATGAATTATAAATTTGATCTCCAGGTCTCAGGTTTTTGTTTTGGTGATGCATAGTCACTGGCCTGGTTTCTGGTGAAATCTGGAACCACTGGGCTGTCGAGCGACTGTGCAGCAGATGAGGCACCAGCCCCTCACACGCCTCCGAAATAGGCATGGGGCCCTATAACTGGGGAGAATTGCTGCGTTAGAACTATCTCCTTTCCATCTCAAAGAACCTTTTGAATGATGCAAAATTAAGTGGATTTTGTCACTCAAGTCAATTTGGGAGTGCTTTCCTGTAAAACGGGTAACTTTTCATCCTTGGGCTCACGGATTTCCGCATTTTACCATCTGGCTTTATGCTCTCTGGGTCTGTGCTCCTTCTCGTTTTTATGCCATAATTTTTCTTGACTCTGTTACCTGGTTTTATGCTTTTGGTTTGTGCAGCTTCGCTAATTCCTCGGTTCCCCTTTGCTATATGACCTATGTTCCTATTAGCTTGTTGTTTCTCTTCTCAGTAATGTGGAAGACTGTCTCAATGGAAACAACCCCTTTTGTGCTGATCTGGGGGAAGCTCTGCCCCAGCCGATCCAGAATGCACAGGTGGGAAGCGAGACAGAGTCTGGGCTCTCAGGCCTTGCTCCATCTCTCACCCTGGTCCCAGGATCTCAGTTGTGAGGAGGTAGGAAGGAAGATTCAGTAATAATATGCAGCAATAGTTTTTCTTGGAGAATAATTTCCACCTGGAGTAGAACTCTGCACGGCTGCTTGGTTGCTGTCTATGTGTGCTATGTTTGTTTTGTTGTTTGGTTTTATTCAGCATTTTAGTAGCCCACTGAAGCTGAGATCCATCAACTGTTTGTGGTAAGTACAGAAACAAGTGCCACCACGCCCCACCTCCGTGACCCCCGCCACAAATTGGATTCATGTCGTTTGGGAAAGTTCATGGATCTTTCTTTTGTATATTCATTCAGAAATCAGGCAAAGAGAGTGGAAGTCCTCAGAAGTCCTTTGGTACCATCTTGGGAAGCATGTTCCCAACTGTGGTTTTGAGTCTGGGGCAGAGAACTAGAGAACCAACCAACAATACATTTCTCACTTGGCTCCCTCTGCCTTGGAAACTGTTCTCCCAATGCTCACAAGCTGAAGGCTTCATTTCAGCCCCAGGCAGTGGTGGGAACCTGGTGAGGGGAAGTTAGGTCACGGGGGCTTGTCCAACATGAGTTCCTCTTCTTCCACCCCCTTTGCTTCTCAGCCCCATTAGACGAGTGGATTTATTTTATCATGTTGGACAAAGGTGTGTGTGGCTTTGTCCTGCCGGGAGGTGTGGCTTTGCTAACAAGCAAGGCAGTGGGGCCACAGACCAGGACTGACGCCAAAAGAAGTCTTTTTTTTTTCTTTCTAATCTGATTTTGTAAGATGTTGTGTCATTGTGCATCCCATGGCATAGTGGCTGGCCTGGGACAGGTTTTTCTCTCAGGTTGAACACATGGTGTGATTGCAGCTTTGCCCTTCACCTTTAGCTGGGAGAAGATATGTGTTCTCTCTGTTTCATTAATCCATTCAACACTACTTACGGATTACACTAAGTCTCCCTCATGGCAGTGGGTACCTGAGTGTCCTCAGGCTCCTACCTGGCAGTGTAACCACAAGTTACAGCATTTGCGATATTCTAAAGAGACATGGTGTCCCTCCCTTTGTTTGTCAAACTATTAAAATAATAGACCCAAAGGAATGGGAATTCCCCTAGGGATCTTTTACTAGAAGAAGAGAAAGCCGAAAGCCTGGGCCAGACAGAGAAGATAGATTTCTCCAAGAAAGAGATTTGGAACTTGTTAGTGGCCTTACAGAAGAGCCAAAGATGGGGCATTGGTGGGTGGGGCCACACACTCACTGGGGATGCTTAGAAGTGTGACTCTGATTCTGGTCCTCTCCTTGAACCTTAACATCTCTTGAGGACCCCAAAAATGGACTTGAGAAAGATCACTTGGGGTCTTTGTACCTCTTTCTAGTCTGACCACATTGAATAAAACTTTCTGCTTTTCACTGATACTTTGGTATTTTAATTAGCTTATCAATGATGGTTACCAGAACCTGGCTTGTTAGGACACAGACTGTGACTCTAAACCTAAAAACAGTACCAGAATTGAAAGTAATCTCAAGTACCATTTCAAAATATCCATTGGCAGCTCATGATACACCTCTGATTATGTGATGAACCTCTGTGGTGGTTTGAAAGAAAAATGTCTCCATTGGCGCATATATTTGAACAATTGGTCCCTAGTTGGTAATTGTTTTAGTCGAGGTTACTATTGCTATGATGAAACACCATGACCAAAATGGGGAAAAGGGGGGTTCTTTGGATTATACTTGCTCATCATAGTCTATCACTGAAGGAAGCCAGGACAGGAACTCCAACTGGTCAGGATCCTGGAGGAAGGAGCTGATGCAGAGGCCATGGATGGGTACTGCTTTCTGCCTTGTTTCCCATGGCTTGCTCAGCCTGCTTTCTTGTAGAACCCAGGACCAACAGCCCAGGGATAGCACTACCTACAATGAACAGGACCCTCCAACGTCAATCACTATTAAGAAAGTGCCCTATGGCCTTGTTCACAGTCCAATCTTATGGAGACATTTTCTCATTCGAAGTTCCTTCCTCTCAGACGGCTATCGCTGGTGTCAAGTTGATATAAACTGGCCAGCAAAGCAGTGATGTTGGAGAAGGTCATGGAGGTAGTCTTGCTGCAGGAAGTACGTCACTGGAGGTAGGCTTTAAGGGTTTATAGGATCATCCTGCTTCCTACTCCTTCTCTCTGCTTCCTGTGTGTGGATGGAAATGCAACCAGGCAGCTTCCTGTTCCTGCTGGCATGCCATGCTTTTCCAGCCATGTGCCAAAACAAACGGTCTCTTCTATAACTTGCTTTTGACCGTGATATCATATTATCACAACACAAACCCTGCCAGCTGCCCTCTGCTTCCAGGGTTTCTACAGAGAAGTCTGGAATGTACTGGTGACAGTGGGAACCGCTAACGGCTTGGTAAGCAGGAATATTATATGAAGAGGAAAGGACAATGTACCCAGGGGCAGGGGATCGGATGGAACCCCTAGTACAGGGGTCAGAAGGGGAGCTGAGGCCCCTGGAACAGGCCAGCAGTGTTGGGGAAAAAAGAGAGAGGATACATTTAAGGAAGATTTAAGTAGAACTGCTTAGCGGAAGGATGAGGAAGAGGAGACACACGTGACCAGCAGACTTAGGGTATGTGTAGAGTATACAGGAGGAAGAGACTCTGTGCAGAGGCAGAGAGAGGCTGCAGGGCAGGCTCATTGACAAGGGGACAGCGGGTGGGTGGGATTAAAGAACGGTGAGCTGGAGAAAACATCTTGTTAGGATGATGATTTCCGTTCCTGTAAGGGCTGCTGATCTCAAGTCTGTTTTCTCTGAGACGGTCCTTCCCTGGGCTGCATGTGGTCCTTGTCATACAAACTCTCTTCCTGTGTCCAGCTACCACCCACCCTCTGCAGGAACAAGATCTCCTGGATGCCATATCTCAGGACTATCTTTAGACTCTATGACCATTACGTCATGTGCAAGAAAATCACCAGAATAGCAGGGCGGTGAAGAAGCATGTTGGAGATGATAGGCACTGTCGGGAGACCTTAAGAGTCAGGGCCTTGCTGTAGGCAAACCCTTGGGAATCTGGAAGCTCAAGAGGGAGACTTGCCTTCACTGATGCAGCCCCTGGCAGGAAGAAGCAAGTTCATGGATTTACTCTGTGATCTTTTTTCTGTTGTATCTGAGGAGGTGGACAGACAACACAGGCCCAGCAGGCACCCTGCTCCTGTAGGCTCCTCTATTACCTTTGTGTTTGGGGCTTCCCTTTTTCAGCTGCCATGTCACTGGGCTCTTGTAGCTCTAAAGCACAGAAGGGTCAGTGGGAGCCTGTGGTGAACCTGTCACAAATAACAGATCAAAGTGTTAGCAAGGAAGAACTGTAACTGACCAAACCAACTACAGCCGAGTGAGTCTCCGCGTGAGAGATATGTGGCAGTAAATCCTAAGTGGCAACTTGATTGGACTGAGAAAAGGTCTAGGAGATTATTGCAGCACCCTTTGGGGTATCTCAATCAGTCAGGGTGGTTCCAGCAATGAGTGGTAGGAGAGCTCTGGTATAAGCAATGCTTTAACCCGTGGCGGATTCAGAATTTGAATAGACTATGAGCAGGTGGCAGAGCAGGGTGGGAGGTGCAGCCTGGTGTAAGGGTGTAAGTCAGTGGGGCATGATGGGAAGGATGTCTACCCAACTCATCCAGCAGAAAGTGGATCCTGAGGTGTCCCTGAGACAGACGTTCCCCTCTCAGAGATCAACTGAAACCTGACAGGAGGTTGGTGACAACTGACTGACAACTCAGTCCTAAGGACCAGTCTCTAGTCTGGAAGAGGAGAGGTTGACTTTGAGTGAACCCAGGAGAGGTCACTCCAAGTTCTCAAGCAGAAAATCTGAAATGCACTGACCTCAGCAACAGCCCTTCCATGAATCTGGTGGCCAAGACACAGGGACCTCCTCAGGGGAGGACGTCACCAGGGAAAAGAAGAGTCCACAGACATGACCAGTCACTGGCAGACAGACTTGTCTGGAGGCAAGGGCGTGACTGCTTTGCTTACCTTCTGGCACGTTCTATCCGTAGATTCGGCACACACACAAAAAAAAAAACAACCCTGCTAAGGAACTTTTAAAAAGCCCTACTTGACCGAGCCAACCTTGTGATCTAGTGTGTCTGTTAGGAATGACTTTTCGGCTACAAATAACCTGAATCCCATTTAACAGTGCCTTGGTGACACGAACATTTATTATTGTCTTAGCAGGGAAGTCTGAAGCTAGCTGATTCAACAGTTTGTTGTCTAAAAAGCCAGGCTTTCCCCCACCTTTCTGCTGTGCTGCCCAAGAACACTAGCTCTCTTGAGTGTTTGTTTCACAGTTACAAGATGACCGCTGCATTGCCAACTCTCTCAGTCATGTCCAAAAGAAGTACACACCATGGCATCTTGTTCCTTCCCCATAAAACCCCATTTGTTACAATCCTTTCCCTTCACAAATTCTCTCTCTGCCTCACCTATCAATACTAAGTCTCAGTACCTGGAAGCAGAAGATGCCTTCCCCCAGGTTTAAGGAGACTTGTTTGCTAGCGCACTACAAAGACCTTTGCGAGAGGAGCAAAACAAACTATAGCTGCCTTGGACAAAAATCCATTCAAGCTTAAAATGCAAGAGCATTAGCCGCTCAGAGCCATCACCGAGGAGAGATAAAATACGTCTGCTCTCTCCAGACCTCGGAGATGCTTGCAGCGTGATTGTTTTTTTGGCTGAGAAAGCTGCTTAGCCTACAGAAAAAGGAACGTACCTGAACATTTATGAGTCGGCTTTTCAAAGACAGCAACCCATCTTCCCCTTCACCCCTCCTTTTTCCCCTTCCCTGTAAAGGAACACTTAGCAAAACTAAATAAATTATCAGTCAGGCCATGAGAAAAGGCTCTCATAGGGCGGTGCAGGGGAGTGTGTGCAGAGGTATAAGGCCATCTTCAGAGCTGAAGTCATGGGCTGGGGAGAGGGGAGGAAGTTAGGAGCTAAGAGAGGAGTGGAGAGGCTAGGGGAGAAGCAAAGAGGCAGGAGTAGGGTGGGGGAGGCTAGGAGAGGAGGGGAGAGACTAGGGGATGGGGAAGAAGTTGGAAGAGGAGCAGAGAGGCCAGGGGAGGAGGGGAGAGGCTACAGGGAGGAGGGGAGAGACTAGCAGAGGAGAAGAGAGGTTAGGGGAGGGGAGGAGAAACTAGGGGAGGAAAGGGGGTTTGAGAAGAAGGGGAGAGGCTATGGGCGAGCCAGGTAGACAGAGAAGTCAGCAGGCGTCCCTCTTCCTTGTTCTTCCTCTTGCAGCAAGCAGACCTGGAGACCTTGCACTGACTCAGAGGGCACACTGACTAAGCTCTTGTCCTGTAGTTGTTGAACAAGACACCAAGGTGCAGGAGCTGAGCTACAGCCAGCATCGCACGGCCCTGTCTCCAAAGCTTGGCTTCACAGTATTCTCCCTGGCTGACCTGTGGTTAGGTTCTGAGCTTGGCCTTCTTTGGAAACTGACTATGACATTTACCTAGGCTATGGTAATAATATCTGTCTCTGCTATAGACAAGGTTATGTCTTCCCTCTCTATTCTGCAGGGTGCAGTGTTCAATCTCCATATGACTGCAATTGAGCTGAAGCTCTCTGGAGGTAACCTGGGTCAAACCAGCTCTAAAGTGGGCCAGATCCCACTGTGCTGTTGGCTCAGGAGAAGGGAAGAGGGTTGTCTTTTGCTTCTCTGTGTCCTGGAGAGAGGCCCTGGAGAGAGGTCAGGCAAATCACCAGCTCCAAGACAGGAAGAATCTCATCATGCCCCAGGTTGGACTTCCAGCCTCCAGAGCTGTGAGAACAAATGTCTGTCAAGACCCTGATCGACTGTATTTTGTTACAACTGCTCAGGGTCTCTTTTATAGTCTGCAAAGTTGCTTGAAAGAAGCAAGCAGGAGAAAGCAGGTAGAGGTAGTAGTGAGTGGCTGTAGATGGTGCAAACCTGAGTCACCATGATGCCATATTTCCTGACCTTTGGAACTCATGAGGCATCTAGAGCCAGAAGATGCTGAGAAGCTGTCTTAGTCAATGTTCCACTGCTGTGAGCCATGACCACAACAACTCTTCACAAAGAAAGCACTTAGCTGGGGACTGGCTTACAGTTCAGAGGTTTAGTCCATCATCATGGTAACATGCAGGTAGACAGGATGCTGGAGAAGAAGCTGAGAGTTCTACACGTGGATTCACAAGCAGCAGGAAGAGAGAGAACAGCTGGGCCTGGTTCAGGCCCTTAAAACCTCAAAGCCCATCCCCTGTGACTCACTCCTTCCAATAAGACCACACCTACTCCGACAAGACCACACCTCCAAATCCCTTCCACCTAGTTCCACTTCCTGATGACCAGGTATTCAAACGTAAGAGCCTAAGAGGGCCACTCTTATTCAAAATACAAAGGCCATATAGGTGAATAGGATCAGTGCTCACAGGCCTACTTGTGTGATCCCTGCTTTAAAGGGTGTATTCCCCTCACAGACAGGCCACAGCCCTCAGGAATGGGGATTAGCTATTCCCACATCACCCTTGCCGCAACAGAAACAAGGTGTGACCTCCTGCTTCTCAGTGACAAACCACAGGGCTGAATATTTTCTGGAATAAGCAGCCATCTCCCCTGAGATGTGAATGTCCCCAAGTTTTAGGGAACAAACAGGTTAACCTTGTCCCATTGAATTCAAGATTTCAAACCCACTGGCCCTCTGGAACATTCTAGTCTTTGAGAGGAAACGGAAAAGGTCTTGGTGACAAGGTGACTTCCAAAGTCTAGCTTCCATTTGGTTGTTTAATGCATGCGAATCCTCCCTCACAGGCATAGTGCATTTCCTTTTCCACTGGGGAGGAAGAAAAGGGAAAAGGTTGCTCTCTCTACAGTGCCTACTTCCATGATGAGTCAGACCAGACGCTGCTCCTTGCGTTACTCCAAATCAGAGGTCTGAGATGCGGATACGAAGAACTGAGAGCTGTTAGGGGACCTCTCCACTCTCTCGCTGCAGCTCTGGTTTCGATCAGAAGTGTGGGGCACAAGATCTATGCATGCATGCGGGTCTTGGCTCTGTGTCCTTCTGGTTGGCTACTATGGGAGGAGCCAACCAGCTTGTCTCGCCGGGAGCCCTCCATGGCAATGAGGCGTGTCTCTGCCGGGTGCTGAGGGTGTGGCTCTGCCCCACCCAGGCAGAGCTATCGTGACAGCTCTCAGCATTTATACCCTGGACTCTTTGTGGCTTTGGACGCATTTATTGGAAAATCCAGCCTTTCATTTGTCTTTGCCATCACAGAAGCATGGGAGAGTTCTGTCTTTGTCTCCAGCTCAGTCTCTCTCTCTCTCTCTCTCTCTCTCTCTCTCTCTCTCTCTCTCTCTCTCTCTCAAACAAGCTAGGTTACCATTTTGTTCTGGGGGCAAAAGCCAGCCCTGCAAAGATCTACTAAGATGATTTCACAGGCTATGCTAATTATTTTTTAGGGCAAGCGTAATAAAACCCAGGTGACTTGCCTCCAGCCATTTCTCCTTATCTCCACACAGCCCCTGATCATTTTCCCAGTGTGGCAAGCAATTACCATGAGCAAGGCGGTTTTCACCAGACATTCTGTGTCGGAACCGCTAGTGCCCACAAAGGTTAACTTGCCTCTGCTCTGCAAAATCGAGGCGCTATCTTATGGATTGTAAGACATGCCCGTGACACTTGAGTCTAGACAATTTACAAGATCAGCAAAACAGAGGGGGGGGGGGGTCCCACCTGGCGTCTCCACTAATGATTTTCTCATCAGAACTTAGCTCAGTGTGGCATGGTGGTTGCAATACCTTTCTGTGGGGGTGCAGGTTTGGCCCATACACCAGCCCTCTAGGGGTGCTAAAGAGTTTAGGGGAGACAATCTGTTTTTGCTTGCAGAAACCTAGAGCTATATTTTCACTGAGAAAAGAAGTTATTTCATTATTTCTTGTAATTATGACACAAGTTATTTAAATTAAGAGTTAAATGTTAAATGTATCCTCCACATGCAGGGAAAATAGGAATGGCCAGGAAAGCGGAAATGAATATTTGAAGTGACTTTCTAGAAAGGAAAATTAAGTCCTAGACATTGATGGGAATGGTGAGCTTTATTATGTGCTCACTATTAAGTTGATACCATGCTTGCCCTGCATGCATGAAGACTTCCCCGAGGTTAGTCTCCAGCACTGAACATGAGGGTACATGCCTGTAACTGAAGCTCTTAGAAGGAGTGGGCAGGAGGATCATTAATTCAAGGTCATGCTCAGTTACAGAGTGAGTTTGAAGCCAGCCTAAATTATAAGGCTCTGCCAAGAAGAAAAAGGAAAAGAAGAAGAAGAGGGGGAGGAGGAAGAAGCAGAAGAAAAAGAAGAAGAGAAGGAGAAAGAGGAGGAGGAAAGAGAGGAGGTAGAAGAGGAAGGAGAACAAGAAGAAGAGAATGAGAAGGAGAAAGAAGATGAAGAAGAGGAGGAAGAGGAAGGAGAGAAAGAAGGAAGAAGGGGAAGAAGGAGGAGGAGGAGGAGGAGGAGGAGAAAGAAAGAGAAGACTCAGTGGATAAAGGAGCTTACCTCCAAGCTTGTCAACCCGAGTTTGATTCCCAGAACCCATATGATGGAAGGAGAGAATAAACTCTGAACTCCACACATGCATCACAGTAAGTGCCTGAGTAAACACACGCTTAACTGAAATGAAAAGCAAAAATAAATAACTAAACAATAGATGTCAGCCCAGCTGTGACCTGGGGGTTTTCTTCCATGCAGTCCCTGTCACTGTCACTGTCACCAGGTCCTCTCCCTCTCTTAGTTACTTTTATTAATGTTCTAGCAGAATCCCCTGAACATATATGATGTGGGAGAATTGCCTGTATTCTGTCAATCATATTTTAATAAAACGCTGATTGGCCAGGCAGGCAGTATAGGCGGGGAAAACCAGACAGGAAGTAGAGGTGATGCAATGAGAACAGGAGAATTCTGGGAAGCAGAGAGGTTCCTCCGCCACTCCTGCGCAGACCACCGAAGAGGCAGCATGTAACTTGCCCAGCTGAGAAAGGTACGGAGCCAATGTGGCTAATGTAGATAAAGATAATGGGGTAACATAAGTAATAAGAGTTAACAAGAAGCCTGACCTAATGGGCCAATCAGTTTATAACCTTATGGAGTCCTGTGTGTGATTTTCTTTGTTGCTTGCCGGCTGTTGGGGTACTGGGAGGGACAGAAACCCCAACAAGCTGGCCCCTTGTGTTACACATATAGCAACCTAAGGAAGGATGAGCGTCATTCGCTTCACAACTCAAGGGCACAGGCCATCATGGAGGGGAAGTCAAGGCTGCAGGAGCTTGAAATGTCTGACATGACACCCACAGTCAAGAAGCTGTAAGGATGTGATACTCAGTTAGCTTCACTCTTAATAGTCAAGGACCAAAGCCCAGGGTTGGAATTAACCTAATCAAAAGACTCCCCCACAGCCATGGCCAGAAGCTAACCCAACCTAGAAAACCCTTCACGCTGGTAGTTCCAGAGGCTTGTCATCTCCTAGGTGACACTAGACCCTATCTAGTTGACAATATTGACCATTGCACTCCGAACCTGGGTTTTCTCTTCTTCGCCTCAGTGCCTACTCTCTGAAATGGTTGCAGTTATTCATAAAATGGCGTAGTGGCTCTCATCCCCCTAGGATGCCAACCCCTGTGACAATGCCTAATTTTATTCACCATTTTATCACCAGAGCCCGGAGATCCTGGCCCGAGAAGCCCCTAATAAATATCTTGACACTTTCATATTTTGTCTACATTTTTCTTTGGAAGCAAAATGTGGGTGCCGTCTTTGGCATCTGTTCAATTAAAAACCCCCCACTGATGTTCTCTGATGTATTCACTCATTCGTCTATAAATATTTTAATATGTATGTGGACAGTGTGTCATAAAGTCTTCCTGTCGCGGTTAACTTTGTAGCTCAAGACTGTATTGTGTTGGAGAGATGGCTCAGTTAAGCCAAGTGATCTATGCAAACATGAGTTTGAATCTCCAGTATTCATGTGAAAGATGGCACCGTCACTCTCCGGTGCTCAGAGGAGTGAGGCAGGTAGATTAAGAGGCTTGTTGGATTGCTGGAAGCAAATCTAACCAATCAGTGAGCTCCAGGTCAGTAAAAGACACTGTCTCAAAATTAAGTAGAGAGGGTCTGAGAAAGACATGTGACATCAATTTACCTTTGTATGCATTGGTGTGTGAAGGGGTGTGTGAGGGGACACACGCACACACAATGTTATTTGGAGATCTCTCTCTCTCTCTCTCTCTCTCTCTCTCTCTCTCTCTCTCTCTCTCTCTCGGGATAGTCAGAAGTGATCTGAAACTGAGGCTATTTTGTTCTCTGAGCTAAATTATAGTGTTATTGGAGCCTGTGAGCCTTGTTGCACCCTGCCAAAGCCACTGAATGAACGGAAGGTATTGGATAGGGTCTCTGCTGAAGCTCCCCCAACAGCCCACCTCCCATTTGTTTCTTCACTACACAGATGTGGGACTCAAGGCTTTGGAAGATGAATCCACTCAAACAGTGGCCTAGTCATTAAACAGTGGAGAAAGCTTCATGGGGAGCCCTCGGTCTTGATGGATCCCATCAGTGTGTTGGCTGGTAGACTCCAGTGTAGCCTTCATGCACAGCCAAGGAGCAGGCCGCACAGACTTTCATCTGACCTGCTTTCTAGTGACAGGGAAAGCAAAATAGAAAAAGCCACAGCTGTCAGAACAATTAGAGTTGAAAGTGACTCTCGGATTGTCCACCTCCACCTTCCTAGGTGAACCCCCAAGAACAAGAGCGATAAAGTAATCTGCTCAATGTCGTAGAACCAGTAAGTGTCGATAACAAGGTCAAAATCAAAATCTGAGGGTTTCCAATCCTGACCTTCCATACAGGAGAGTCTGTGACAGGACAGAGATGCCGCTGTGCAGCTTATAGCAGAAGGAAGGATCGTGGGTCAAGCATCTTCTAGCTCTAATGTCACCTAGAGCTATGACTCACTCAGCCCTTTCTCTCTCATCTGTGTCCCCAGATGCAACTCCAGGTTGGTGTAGCAGGTGCTGTCTGGTGACAAACTTCCCAGACACACTCATCCAGCCTCTAGTTTCCTGATTCTGCAAAAGCTCCTGCTCTGTAGAGACTATATGATCTGCCTGGTTTTCGACACACTCCCCAACCCACTCTGCCACTGGTCCTGTTGGCTCCTTTCTCTTCTCTGTCTCTCATAACACTTGTGTTTGTTCACTTTGTACCACTTCCCAACAAGCACAAGTGTGTGGGTCTCCAGCTTTTCCAATCCTGCAGCCCTCTTGGCTCTCCCTCTTCCAAATCCCACCCAGTCCTCTCTTAAGCTTCAGAACCCCTTACACTGTTTCCAGTCATGTCAGGTGGGGCTGACTCATTTCCCCAGTCAGATGGAGAGCCCAGAGCTGATGCTTTAGATTGGCTGAAATAGAGATTTTTGTTGTTTTATTCTTTAAACAAATAGCAAGTTTTAAAATAATGAGGTTTTTAGTGGTCAGGTGAGACGAGCAAAATGATCCTGTGTTGGTATCAGATTGCATTCTCTGGATCCTAACACTGCCCACAGTTAGACCAGGGTATCTAAGGGTAGGTTTCACTCAGCAGTACTTCCTCCCCCACCCCCAGCCATTCTATGACTTCCTATGAATTAGTCACTGCTCACACCCATTCCTGGCCTGGAAGTATTATGACTTCTTTCCACCCCTTTTCTTCCTGAAAGGAAGTTGACTCTGAGTTCCAGGCATCATTCTGATGATGATGTCAACAGTCTTTGATGTCACCGGTCCCTGGTTATGATTTTGTTGCTGGAAGTGGTCAACAGAGAAACCGGGCTGTTTGGAAGGCAACGTTAATCCCGCTCCCCTCAAAACAGAATCAAACCCGCCCTGACATCAAAACAGGTCCCCGGGAAATATTCGTCTGAGTGATTTCTGCTTTTATCAACCTTCTCTGCAAACTTCCTCCAGTTTCAGCACCTTGACAAATCTGTCGAAGACAGACCTGACCCTGTGAAGGCTTCAGGAAGACCGTTGGACACGGACAAAGCAAGAGTCAGAGCTTTATGTCACAAAAATAACAGCTGGGGACACTTGAATGGAAGAGGTTTTAGGCAGGCCCAAGAAAGAGTATGTTTGTGCGCATGTGTGCACACCCCACAGATCTGTTTGGACACATCCCCTCATTGTCTACTTAAAATGTATAAAGAGAAAAAAAATCTTGAAAAAAGGAGTTTTAAAAGGAGAGACAAAATTGGACTGTGCCCCTCACTGCAAGGCGCCTTTTCCTTGCCATTTCCACCCAGCCACCATTCCTCTAGTTTGCCCCTGAACAAGTCATTTACAAGAGATGGCTGTCGTGGAGCATAAAAAAATAATTTAAAAAATCTTCAAAAGGCTGGCAGCATAAAACCCCCTGGCTCTGTCGTTTCTCTGTTTCTGCAAGCAGCAAAAGATCCATAATTCTCACACTTAATGTAATTCCAAGGCATCTAAAGTGATTTACAGTCGGTTTACTCAATACTTTCAGCTTTATTTAATGTAACAGTTATGGCACATAAAAAGTTTATTGACAATCCTTTGGGAGTGCGATTGAGTAAGAAAGAGTCATTGCTAATACCATTACAGAAACAGAAAGCAGGAGGCTCAGCCCGTTTCCTCTGTGACCTTTGTGATTCCTCAAGTAAGGGTTACACAGGGAAGGGTCTGTCTCCACCTCTGCAGGCCTCTGGACCTGCGAGCAGTCCAGCCTGCCTGCTAGAGCCGCCATCTTGGCTGGCTCGGGCGTCTCTTTTCAAGCCTGCCCCAACTGTGTCCCTTAGAAAAGCGTCTTTGGTTTAGATTGCTCTGGAGTCTCCATTACCATGCAGGGTCCTGATTCAGCAAGGTCTGCTATGGGGAAAAGAAAAAATGAGTTGTTACTTTCCCTTCCCATGCTGCTTTGTTCTCTGTCCATTTGACCCCCCCCCCCCCCCGCCCCCTCAGCCAGAGTTCCGCTCCACCCCTTTCCATCCTGGAGGAAGAGGACACTGAGAAATAGGAAGATGCTTTCCAGGCAAAGTTTTGTCGCTGGCCTGGAGCTGTCAGCTCTTTTGTTTCCCACGGTTTCTGTTGGACAGAAAGGAGGTGATTAAAATAGAACCTGGCCACCAGGTGTGTCTCCAATGCTTGGCATTCGCCAGGCATCTGTCCCGTGGCATAAAGACAGAGAGGTCTCCCAAAGACAAGGAAGGCTAGAACAAGTCAAGGAGTCAAAATTCTTTCTGTGAATTCAACAAAACGGCAAGTTTTCTCTCAAATACCGCACCACCTGAATCCTGGGCCACTGGACGGGGGCTTCTGAGCACCAGGTGCTGAGTGAGCGGCCTGCTGAGCAGAACTAACCTGAGATTTACTCTTCTTGACCAAAGGACCACTCCAGTTCCTGCTACAAGACATGAACTGCTTCCTACTTCAAAGCAAAGCCTTGTGCTTTGGGGGATGATACATTTTACACTTGAAGGGTTTTTTTGGTTGGTTTGTTTGTTTGTTTGTTTGTTTGTTTTTACAATCAAAGTGTTTTGATTTTTTTTCCTCTTTCATACACAAACTTAAAAACCCTAGGTCAAACATTCTCTATGATTTCAAAGGCAATTACTCAGCTTTTCTTTCCTTCTAAACAAAGTACCCCACACTGAAAGAACTGAAAGTTCCCCACATTGTATAAAAGTTACTGTGTGACAGCCATTTCATTGGCTGATGCTTTTAGGTTCTTGCAGCTCTTCAATTGCTTGTTCTGACTCCACAAGGCTTCAACCTTCTGAGCTCACAAATGATTTACACACATACCACACACAGAGAGAGAAAGGAATGTGTCTTCCCCCTCCTTGTTTTAATTTCCATTCTTTCTCTAAGATAGATACTAAATACATTCTATAACCACTCATCAGAAATGTAATTTTATGATATGTAAGTTAATTTTTGTGTGGTCCTCTCCTCCTTGCCTCCTGAGTCTTTCATATGCTGGTATTTACTGTAATTATTTAAGCTTTAAGCAAAAATGTGATATATGGAAAGAGTGTGTTATGGACATATATTTATATATGCTTACATGTTAGTTTTTCAACTTTTGCTGTGGGACAATGATCTTGTATTGTTTTAATAAAATGCTGATTTACCAGTAGCCAGGCAGGAAGTATAGGTAGGATCACCAAAAAGGAAATAGAGACAGATGACAGGAACAGAAGAATTCTGAAAAGAGGAAAGGGTCAGTTTGCAATTGTCACCCAGACACAGAGGAAGCAAGATGAGAATGCCTCATTGATAAAAGGTACCAAGCCATGTGGTTAACTCAGACAAGAATTATGGGCTAATATAAGATGTAAGAACTAGTTAATAAGAAACCTGAGCTAATAGACCAACCAGTTATGATCAATGTAGAACTCTGTGTGTTTCTTTGGGACTGAATGGCTGCAGGACTGGGCCTTTTTGAATGCTGTCACGTGCATCCAGAGAACAGTTTGTGTGGCAGGTTGAGATCTGTAGTTTTCAGTCACTGCTGTCCTTATGCCATGGGGGATGACATTTGAGGATTCTTGAAACTCATATGTGATACTAATAAGCTCTCAGATTAAAAAAAAAAAAACAGTACTTTGCCATGTGCCTTGGAAGGTACACCGAAGTCAGTGTTTTGCAAACAAGTTGTTTAGTAGGTACTAGAACATTCCACAAGCACAGAAGCCAGTCCTTCGATAAGAGATTCCACCAGTTCTACACAAGCAGCAAGTTCCAGAGCTAAGGCCTGAAATCAGACTCAGTAGAAAGCCTTTTGCTCTTGTATTTGGGCTACTAGGTACAACTTCCGAGGCAAGGAAGGCCAGCCCTTGAAGTTTGGTCGGCTCTAGGCCATGTGTGTCTCACTTGAGTCTTCTCTACTCTCATGACTCACCCACTCCTCGCTGAAAGATCTTGCTCTCACAAGACCATACCAAGGAAATACTCAATAATGTTTTTGCTAGACTCAAGTGTGTTTTCGTCAAAAACCTAAAGACCCTTGAAAATCTTCAAGATAGAAACAAATGAAAGTCTGTTTAATGTCAGAATTTAATTTTCAGACTGAAAAGGTAGAAGAAAACACAAGAAAAGAAACAAACAAAAGATCAATAAGAAATCTTTCAGTACAGGAACATGTCAGCTTGACACGTTTGTTAGAATGACATGTTTGTTAGAATGAACCAACGCCCTGACTCATAGGGCTCAAAGGGGCCTTCCTGGTTGGGGTAGTTGTACCAGTAGCCACCAGAGGGCAGCAGAGGGTCAGAACAGCTGGTGAGAGTAACTAAGTCAATTTCTCAGGAAAAGGTTGAGAAATGAAGAGACACCCCAGGGGATTGCTACCTGCGGTGAGTCCTAGGATGCTTTTACCACGCAGATCTTTTTCTTCGGGACCAATGCATTTGTCCCCGGATGCTGGGACACTGGCTGCTGAAAGTTGCAGACGCAGTAGCAGAGACTTGCCTGCCCAGGGAACGGCCCAAAGTTATGCCCTCTCAAGGGAGACACATAAAGATTGGCCAGTGTAGGGATTGGGAGCCCGGGCTCTTTGCCTCCGTGTGTGATAACTCTTAAGGGCCATTCAAGATCCAGAGTCTCAGGAGTGGCTGCGGCTTTGAGAATTCTAACCAGCTCTGTCTCTCTAAATTCACCGACGTGTCTCCAGCAGTCACCTCTTGAGGGACTCATCTCCTGCCGTCAGCCTCCAGAATCCGCTCTTCCAGCAACAGCTATTCGGTGTGGAGAAACCCAGCCAGTGCACCAAAACCTAGCCACAAGAGACACAGACAGGCTGAGGGAGAGGGTAAAATCCCTTTACTGGCTCCTCAACAAACCTTATTTTCTGGGGACTCATGTAAAAGAGCCCTTGGATCCATAGGACCTTCCCTCACCTACATCCCTTCCCCATGTCCTCACATCACTGGGATGACAGCGCCCCTCCCCTTCCGAGCCCCACCTAAACACTGTTTACACTGTTGACTGCAGTTGTCCTTTTCTGGGATGGTGCCCAGTCCCTAAGACCGGCTCCCACAACACATCCAATCACACATCCTATCAGGGCGTGGCCAAAGGAGTCCAGCAAAGAAACGAAATACTCTGGCTCGCTCCCCGTTTTCCCTGAAATTATTTTTAACCCTGGACCACGTTGGCCCTTGCCTGTTTTTTAAGTCCTCGGTAGGATCTTTCCATCTAAATAATACAGGACCCGTGCCTTTCATTAGCATCAGGAAGAAGCCTGCTATCAAACGCCCCGTGGTTAAGGAAAAGGACTCCTACAATGGTGTACTGCAAATCCAGCATTTTGGAGCATGCACAGAGACTAGGGCCTCCACGGGGAGATGGCTGAACGGCCTATGGATTAATGTACTATTATTACATTACTCTTTAAGCTTCAAAGGTCTGCCAGGAGGGCTCAACTCGCTATCTATTCCATGACATTTTAAGAACAAATAATACATTAATATATTTAATTTGAGAATAAACACATACATTACAGGCAGGGGATTTTGTCTACGCTGATAAAGGCACTGAGTGACCTTTCCGGAGCAATCCCAGCACGCAGAGCTGAAAGGGACGTGTTCCAAAAGCCCGTTTCTATCCGCTGCAATATGAAGACTCCCATGCATGTTTGACCTGGGAAAGGCTGCAGCTCCCAGGCTCGTCGAAGATGGGAGCCATGGCTATAATTACTCCTCGGACACTAATCTGTAGGAACACTAAATCTTGTTGCCTCAAATTAGTTAATCAATTAAGTGTCAAACCACAAAATGTTGGAGATTTGGGCTTGTATTTATTATCTTGGCAGGCACTTCCCCTCGCAGCCTCTTGGCTTCCTCTCTCTCCTCCTTGCAGGGGAGCTGGCTTTTAAAAACGACCGGTCACTCATTGTTTATTTCTGGCTTGTTAGCAAAACAGTTGAAATTACATAAGCCTGAAGCCTGGGCCCAACCAAATCCACCATGAGATTGACAGGTTGGCTACCGTTCAAGCCGGGCTGGGTGTTCTTTAGTGCCTTTCTCGGGATTAACTTAAAAGAGAGCATAGCTGATGTGCCAGCGGCCTCTTCGGTGTCTGCTAAGGTCAGCCATTTTGGAGCTGCATTAATTGATTGGGAGTCTTGTTTATTGTTCTGTTACTCTCACCAGGTGCGTACAATACAGGCAGTGATGAGTTTTAGAATTCCCTGTTCAGAATTTCTATTTTCTCTGCTCTCCTTGGCTCTACAGCAGGTGTGTCCAGCTTGCTGCAGAATGGGCTGCAGGGATCCAGGCACAAGGTGCCTAGGGACTATGCCCATACTCACTGCTTACTCACCGTCCCTGTGCATCTCGTGGGCTTCCCTGACGTCACCCCCCTACCCTATACTTTCCAACTTCAGCTTACTTCTGCCTTCTGCTCTGTTTACCTACCAAAACAGTGCCATACTTGGATCTCAAGTAGACACAAACAAATGACTGAACTAATTCTACCTAGTGATGAAGAGGTAAGAAGCAGTCCCAGTATTTAAGGATTATATAGTTTGTTGGCAGGACAGAGATGTGTATACCCAACAGTTCAGACCACAGGAAAATGCACATACATTAAGTAGCTGACCTATGAACTGTAGGTGTTGGGAGCCTGAGCTATCACCACCCTCTCTCGGAAGATCTCTCGGAGGCAACATCCCGTTTCAAGGGATGGGCGAAGAGGCTAATAGAGCAGTTCTGAGCAGCAGCGGTCTGTGGACCTGGACCTGCTCTAGCAATTGCTTCTTTCTAAGTTTGGCCATCAAGGTGTCCTTCTGGTCAGGGTGATGTCTTTGGGCTTTTGATCTTCACTGGTGGTTCCAGAAGGGACAGTGATGATCACATCTGAGGGAAATTTTAGACATTTCAGCGGCGACTCCTTTCGTTTAGAGTCAAGGAACCCAAGACTGAGAAAGGTGGAGGGGCTGCCTGAAGAGGAATGACTTTTCTGCCCCCCCAGTTGGGAATGAGCCTCTTGTCTTAGATCCGTGGCTCTTATGCTATATCTATTAGCTGGTGGCAGACCCCTGGGTCCTTTGTGTCTCTTGAACTTTGAACTTTCATTGTGAAACCTGTGACAAGAAATTGGTGGCTCTGAGGATGGAGAAGGAGATTGTTCTCTTGGATCAGATCCAAGCACGGGTTCCTTTGGGGCTCCCTTATCTGTATCAGTTGATTCCTGAGGACAAATTAGCATTAATGTCTGAATTTGGAGTCAGGTACATGACAATTTAATAGTCCTTGAAATAGAGGTGCGAAACTGACCTTGGTAGGTTGTTGTAAGACCAGCACAGTGGTTGTCTATCAATGGCAAATGCAGACCAGTACTCACAAGTGTGAATCCTGCCCTCAGCCCTCAGCCAAAGCGAGTCTTAATTCAAATTAGCAGTGAGAAGGAAGGGAGGCATGATCATCTCCTTATAGGGTCTCAAGGTCCTCTTACAGGGTTTGTGGGTATGGACACACTACCCTGAAGTTCTGAGGTACTCCAGTACTTTAAACCAAAGGAAATAGACAACCTGCTGTAACCCTTACTGAACACCAGGTTTTGAAATGTGTATGTGTTCTCGTTTAGCCTTGAGTAAGTGTAATTAGATACAGGCATAGATGAAGAGGAATGGGGAATCCCTCTGACTTTCACGACCAACCTCACTTGCATCCACGCAGCTTCACAATTCTTACCCTGCCTCTCCTTGCTAGAAGCATCCACAGCAGGCAAGAGGCCCATGAACCTGACGCACCCACAGATCTACAGATTTAATAAGCCAGTCAGCTCCAGGCTTATTTGCCTGGTCAGTTTTACGCGCCTGCTGGTCTTCAACTCAGCCTTCTCTCCTTTGACCCACACTTCAACGTCTCTCGATTTAATTTTGCCTGCACACAAATTAAAGCAAGGCTGAGGAATCCCTGGGCGTCCGCATGTGCCTCCTCCAACAATGCTGGCAGTGGGTGAGTCCCTCTGCCTTCCTCCTTGCCGGCCTGTTTGGCAGAGAGGCTACTAGGCCAGGCTTTTGTTTCCCTGGGTTATGATTTACGCAAGTGGACCCAGAGCAGGGAAGAGCTGAGTATCAATTTCTCTGGGTTACCGTGTTAAATGACCGATGCACGGATGGTTATTGCTGCCTCGGGAGCGAATGAAAGCCCTTTGCTTCCCTGACACTGCCACCCGCCCCCCCACCCGCTGATGATCAGTTAAAAATGTAAATAAAAAGACTGCACTTTGGAGAGAGTCAGCTCCGGAGGGGGGCGGGGGAGGGAATTGCAAAAGCGAAGTTTATTGATCCCCTGGTCAAGATTGATGGTACAATAAGAGCAGGAGGCGAAGAGTGATTTTGCTTTTGAAAACGTTGATGAATAAGCACAGAGGGGCAACAAATAGCCGGGCTCAGCCAGTGATGGACGGCGGCGGGGGAACAAGATGCATTTTTATAAATGGGTGAAAGGAGAGGAGGACTTATTAAAAAAATGAATGACCACATGTGGCAGGGAGATGCCAGTAGGGAGAAGCAAGTCATTGATTTATGTGTACTACTGGCATTTGAAAATTCAATAATAACATTGACAAATGAGACGCAAACCTGGCCACAGGACAGCGCCGAGCCAAGGAATGGAGAAAGAAAATGCCAAGGTCAGAAAGAAGGAACAGAAAAACATGCTTGTGTTGGAAAGCTTTACATTAGCTGGTCTCTATAAAGACATTAAGAAAAAGAAATCCCTCTGCTCTCAGTGGGCGGCTCTGTGAATCCAGCCAGTGAGGAGGCCCTGAATGTCCAGCAGCCTAGGGGAGGGAGATGATGGCTGCCCCAAGTCTCTGGTACCTTCAGTACCAGCTTTAAACACCCTGGCAGTCAGAAAGGTCCTGTGCTGAGCTATTGCCAGGGTCCTGTTGCCCACACTTTGTTGTGTGGTGCTGTCCCTCTGAGCATGCTTCCTGTGCTGACTGAGGATGGGGAAGTGGTATCCATGGAGCTCCTTGTCGTTTGCCTCTGCATAAGCGGCGTCAGACGCCTCAAGTGTTTCCAGTTTCCCTGCCCCTTCTTCAGGTCCTTTCTCCCTCTCTACTGCATCTGATTCGGGAATGGTCCTTGCACTGAGGCATCCTTCTCTAGAATCCCATTCACTCACCCACTCACTCATTCATTTATTCACATACTAGGTGACCGCCCTTCTAGGAAGTCTTTGTGGGCAAAGTTGAATTGCCCTGGAGGCTATCAGCTGGACGATCCTGGAGTGAAGTGTAACTCTGAAGCAGTGCCCCTTGACTGCACAGATATGCATGGGAGTGTGTGCGCACCCTCTCCTGTTGAGCCGAACTCTCAGGAAGAGAAAGCCAGTGACCTCTGGCTGGTGCTAACCTCATGGGTTTCAGGGAAGCTGCACCCAGCTCTCTGCCTTGAAGCACAGACTGAGAGCATAATCCCCGGATTGTAACATTTCAGCCACCTGCAGCATTCTCTTTGTTTCCTGGCTCTGCCTTAAATGGCATAGGAGAGTGTGTGTGTGTGTGTGTGTGTGTGTGTGTGTGTGTGTGTGTGTGTGTAAGAAACCCTCCGGGGGAGATGGCTGGTTACCTGTCACCAGGCTCTCTTTGTCTTTTCCCCCCATTCTGCTGCTATTTCCCTGGGGCTTGGCTGGCTGTTTGATGTCTTCTCCAAATGTTAGAAGGTGAGTAGGGGCTTGAGCAGAAACATAAATCCCCGCTAATGTTCCCCTGAAAAAGCCAGGAGGCACTGTCTCCCCCCCACCCCCCGGAGGGCCCGTCTGTTCGCTTGATCCAACATTTGGGATGGCCACGAAGTCCCAGGTGTGCACCTGTCTGTTTAGGGTTCCTACAGGCCTCACTAGCTCATCAAATTTTCAAGTGGAAATGTTTTATTAACTCCCGCCATACACAAAGTCTTCTCTTCTTTGTTTCTCTTCCCTGGTAACCCTCAGGAATTTTCTTTCCCTGCCTCCGTTCCCCGTGGCAGGCAGGTAATAGATAGAGGCATTGAACTGAAATGTAGCTAGTGAAATAGGGTTGGGTAGGAGAGAGTTCCCAGTCCCTTGTGGATGCCCAAGCCAGTTTTGAAGAAGACTCATACATGGCCACTCTTGAGGCTCTACTGACCAGAGCCAGCAGATCTCTTGGGCATCCATTCTTCAGGGACGCTCATGGACTTGTGGCTACGAGCCACTTAATGGACTGGCAACATAAGGTCCTCCTCTTCCACCGCATAGTGGCTGAGGGGAAAGAGAATGGTGGTCAAACACACAAATTGCCGGGTGTCACTGATGAGTCGGTCCCCAGAACCCGAAGCAGGGTTTGACATTCGGTTCCTAGTTTCCGGATAAACGAAGGAATTCAACGTACGAGACGTGTGCCCTGAGACTATGGAAGCTTCGCTTTGTTTCTGAGAACTCTGGATGCCTGAGTAAAGGAGACGGCATGGAAATCTGCTCTTTAAGCCTGAATAAGGATGTGAAAGGATCCTTCTTGTCAAAACACAAGAGGGCGTGGAGGGGGTGAGGTCCCCATTTGTAGAAAGCTGAGGTAAGTCAGATGGGAGGACAGTGCTTCATGTTCACGACCCTGGTGCCAGCATGCCCAGAAACAAGGCTTGGGAAGAAGGGAGCCTGGGCAGGAGGCTAGGGAAGTCTGACCCCAAACGCCGATGACTGCGGTATCACCGTGAATCAGCCAGTGGCTGTGCCCACAGCTGTTTCCCAGTAGATACCTGAATGAGCCAGCCATAGGTCATCATGCAGTCTTGGAGACTGAGAGGCCCAGCCCTGCCATTCCTTCTCAATGGCAATACCAGGAGAGGGGTCAGGAACATTTGGGGAAGATCTTGCTGATCGTTAAAGTGGGTACCAAGCCTACTCAAGTGGACCTGCCGTCATAGGAAACAGCCATATCACAATATTGGAGCTGGAAAGTGCCAATCCAATGTGCTCTGAGAGAATGGCTTCCGTTTTACAGGGAAGCCATCTCTCTGAATCCAATGTCATGGCTTGTAGGGGAAAAGCCCAAGATGTAGGTTAGGCCGCTCTGTCTGGTTAGTGTGGGGTGTACAGGTAGAAGGCCCAAAGCCCTTCTGTCAGTCAGCCTTCCTGCTGCCCTGGGAGACTTCAATGTACCCCTGTAGACATCCCCCCCAGGGCAACTCCAAATACCATACAAAGCCCTCCATCTAGGCCAAGCCCCAAAGGAAAGGGATTAGTGGACAAGGCTGGAGGCTGTAGCACTGTGAACTGGGAAGTGACTTTGTCAAGTCATTGGCCTTATGGGCCATAGTCATTATTGGTAAGGTAAATCGGGCTACAAGAAAAGGTATTCCATCAGGGATTAGGGTCATTCTTGCCCAACAATACAGAGAGGGTCCTTTAAAGCTGTGGACTTTGGTCTCTGTATTCTGCTGCTAGGAGTTACAGTTCCAAGGTGGAGTATAAGTCTGCCCAGGGCGCATGTGTGATGACTTTTCCTCTCTGCCAGTGTCCTCAACCTTCCTAACGCGTGACCCTTTAATACAGTCCCTCAAGTTGTGGGCATCCCCAACCGTAAAATCATTTTCGTTGCCACTTCACAACTGCAATTTTGCTGCTGTTATGAATCATAATGTAAATATCAGAGATGCAGGATATCTGACATGTGACCCCTGTGAAAGGGTCGTTGGAACCCCAGGTTGAGAACCGATGGTGGAAAGAAGAAACTTGCCCATCATTTTCTTCCTCTGTCGTTGCCGAGTTAAAGCTCTTACGCGTTGAACAACAACGACGACCAACATTGTTTGGGTTTAAGCTGTCACTTGCCGTGAACAACAACGACGACCAACATTGTTTGGGTTTAAGCTGTCACTTGCCGTGACGTTTCTGTCGGCTCTGTTGTGCTAAGACAGGTCTTCTGGTTTTCAGTACTTTTCTCTCCAAAAACTAAAGAGGTTTCTTGTCTTTTGCTTTAATGAAATTAGCCTTAACTCATTGCGGTGTGAGTCGGGATGGGGTAAAGAGCTACGCCAGCGGCAAGGAAACGGAAGAGGTTGTCACATCTACGGGAGCCTCTGCTGCTCTGTGGATAACAAAACAATGCCCAGATGCAAGCTTGACGCCCCTCCCCCATGTCCAGATAAAGCTTTACAACACAGCTCATACTGGCCTTAAACTCCTGGTCCCCAGGACTGGAATTACAGTCACACACACACACACATCCAGTGTACCACATTTCTTTAGTTAATAACTTAACAATAGGGACCTAAAAATGAACATCTTCCAACAACTTCCCTTCAGGAGAGACCTGCAGGCCCCCGGGAACTTCTATTGAGGCTTATCTTGTTGGGCTGCCTTCATCCTCTGACCCTAGACGGTCACTGGACAGCACACAGCAGAGGGAAAAGCAGTCTCCACAGGCAGGCTGGCTAGGGCCCTCTCATCTCCTCCCTTGACCGTTCAGGGAAAACCATTGTGATTAGACTTGAGAGGGTCAGCTATGCGTTTTGACCAATTTGCTATTTCTCCCAAAGAGCCATGGGAGCTCTTTCAGTGGGAACAGATCATCCCTGCAAGAAGCCCAGGTTTCCTTCTCTTCAAAGTGACGACACCACGAATGTCATAAAATTGTTGCAAGGGTTGATCATCGTGATGGCTATGAACATGCTGTGTGGCTGTCACATTAATGGAGAAGTTCTTTATTATCACAATTATTGCAAAAGGGAGTTTTCTCTCTCCTTACCACACCACGTGTAAAAAATCCTAAGAACCACAGACAAATTTCAGAGCCAATGGCATTCCTTGTGGAAAACCCAGGAAGGTCAGGAAGGATAGGATGACGAGCGTTCTCCAGCTCAGAGTGTTCGCGTTTTATTTGTTGTTTCTGTGCAGGTGGGGCCTCTCGTAAATGTATTTGCCTCTTTCCTGATGTGTGGGGCTGTGGTTCCATGGGGTGGGAGGAAATGCCTGCTTTAACTTAGCCCACTTCTGGCCTAATCACATTTTTTGGCAAAGGCACTGTTGTTTGTCACCAAGAGCCGCTACATTTCCTGGAGTCTGTCAGATGCTAGGAAGTGGTAGAACGGAGACAGACAGACACGCGGACACATCCATCTGGCAAGCCTCCAGTGAGTCTGAGAAAACATTTCTCTGTAATAGAAAGATCGTTATGACGATGAGGTCACACTCACATGCGTGTTTAACTGCCGTGACCCCCGAAGACAAAGACATGAGGATCTCTGAGTCATGCAGTCTGGCCCTCTTGTGCTATGGTGAGAACAGAGATGCAGGGCCAGTCACAAGGGTAGTCAGAGCCATGGAAAAAAGTCATTTCCTGTTGCTCTGTTTTCTCAAGGTTTTCTTTTTCTTTTTTTCTTTGGTTTTGGTTTAGTTCGGTTTTGGGTTTGTTTTTGTTTTTCAAGACAGGTTTTCTCTGTATAGCTTTGGAGCCTGTCCTAGAACTTGCTCTGTAGACAAGGCTGACCTCGAACTCACAGAGATCTGCCTACCTCTGTCTCCTGAGTGCTGGGATTAAAGCCGTGCAGCGGCACCACCACCTGGCTCAGAATATATATATATATATATATATATATATATATATATATATATATATATGCCATGATCTTGATACTAATAGCTGATTGAGAATATGTTTATGGGAAAGATGAATAAGCATTACCATCTTCCTTTATCCTCCATGAAACACCTATTTCAGATGCTGAATTTTAAAAAGTCCAGTCGGGCCTTATACTGAGTAACAGTCAATGCTTACGGCATGGTAAGTACTTACTGTTAATATTATTGCCTTTCTATTCACATTTTCCTAACCTATAGGATCTTCAC
This sequence comes from Myodes glareolus, assembly GCF_982192425.1. Taxonomy (NCBI): domain Eukaryota; kingdom Metazoa; phylum Chordata; class Mammalia; order Rodentia; family Cricetidae; genus Myodes; species Myodes glareolus. Next base: position 45,724,390 of record NC_142048.1, read on the forward strand.
ACCATGAATTCTATCTGGTAAACATGTAGGATTGCCTCTTGAATGCTGGATAAAAAAGGTTAATGAAATAGTTTTCTTTGGGTTTAGGTCTTGGCGTCAATTTATGACATCTTAAACATGGGCCCTATTTTTCCTTCTCCAAATGTCCTACACAAAGCACTTGACCTCTGCCTTCTCCTTTTCCTCCATCTGTACAATGGAGACCCTGTGGACAATCATTCTTACTATGATGGCAATTAAACTATATTTATATAGCTGAATAGTTCTCAACATGTAGTAAATCACCAACAAATGTGAGTTATCATTGTTCCAATGGAAACACCATTTAGCGGCGGGCTCCACGAACCAGGGCTGTAGCTGTATACCCTCAATGTTTAGACCCTCAATGTTTAGCACAGTACTCAGCATCTAACAGACCTCTAGTGAATATTTGTTGACTGGACAATTGTTCAAGTATGGCTCACAGAGACTATCCAAATTGCTGACTTCATAAAGCCTGATAAAACGTCATCTTTTATCGTAAAGATAAAATCAGTTCCTCCTTGCCTCGAGCAGTTTCTCTAGCCCACCAAACGGCCGAGCAGCTAAAGAGAGGCCTAGGATTTCATGCGTGAGACTCAGACCAAGGAGGTCAACAGTCACTTTCACCAGGGCAGTGGCTACACACGGGTGAGGCTTAGGATGATGTGCAAGTATCAGCTAAAGAGATTTCAGACCTGTGCCCGTGGTGGTATCGCAGACCTACAGTGCGTACCCACACAGGAACCAGCCTCCAGCCTCCCAAACCCAGGCTCACAATATTTATAGGCACATTGCTGCCGTGAGGGCCAATGGCTGGGGGAACGGGAGCTGCCGTGGGATCTGGGGCTGATGGGAAACAAAGTGTCTCTCTCTGAGGCAGCCGGGCTCATTTTAATGGGCAAGGTCAGCAATGAAATGACCAAGAAGAGAAATTGCTGCCATCATGCATCAGTTACAATCCTTTATCAATTATTCCCTGTACCATTCCCTTTGCCACGGGCTGAAGCAAACATGGCCCCTAATCAGTTTTACATCTCCCTTTAATTTTATTGGAAAGAAGAGCTGGCAATGCATCACAGAGGCCGAGTGTGACACGAAAGGTGACCCCCCTGCCAACTTAATGGCACAATACATAACCCTTAATGAAGTCGCTATCTTGTCCCTCTTTTGCTGTCTGGGCCCCATGATTTACAGCGGCACCGTTGTGCTTTGCCCCCTCTTCATTTCGGCTTTGACAAAGTGGATGAAACAATTATCTTCGTTATCGGCCAGAGTGGCGGAAATGTGATAGTTGGGGGGCTGCTGCAGGTGGACAGCCTTGGCTGGGCATCAAAACCCACAGTGACACATCCTCAGGAATTTCTCTCTCTCTCTCTCTCTCTCTCTCTCTCTCTCTCTCTCGTCTGTGACTATGAGCCTCCAGAGATGGATTGTGTATCCCAGTGAGCAGTGTGAGCCCTATATCATTGTGGCAAGAAGTCATTTCTGGAGAAGGGGAAGCTGTTCACAGACCAGAGCTTGGAATTTTGAGGGGTATTCTCCGGGGAACCCCCTAATGTTCGTTTTCTGTACACGCCTAGGCTGTGTTCTCCCTCACGCCATCTTGCATTCACCGGTGGGGAATTGCACCTGCGTTTTCTGCGTTATAAATGATATCTTGTATTTATCTATCATAATTAGGAGTAATTTATTTATTAGCTTATCTACATAACATTTGTTAGGTACCTTGTAGACAGTAGAGAAAATTAAGTGAATGGTTATGGATGTTTTCTTCAAGAAATGAAATATTCTACGAGTGTAAAGGTGAGCAGACTCCTAAGTAAATGTAGCATGACGTAGAGAAAGATAGGTGAAACAAAATAAGCAAAAGGAACATACAGTTCTCCGAAGAAGTTACTTTAAAATTAGAGAGATAGAATCTGACCCATTAAAAAGGGAAATGCTAGCCGCGTGTGATAGCACGTGCCTGTGATCCCAGCACTGGGGGGGCATCACGAGTTTGAAGGCAGCCTGGGTAGTACTATTCTGTCCAACAAAGAAAAGAGCCCTCCTCCTTACAAAACGCATTGCTATTTGTTATCTAGCAGGATCTGTTTTGATACAGAGCCATGATGAGTGGGTATTCCAGTCTGCGGCTCTGGATGTCCAACGGGGAGTAGGACCATATCAGACCTTGCTGGGGTGTCAGAGAGCGTGACTGGGCAGACTATGAGAACGGAGCCTACAAAGGCTGAGACAGCTACTTAACTGCATTTGGTCCTGTTGCTTAGGCTGGCTGGGAAAGGCACGATGAGATCTTAGACATTCTTGCTAGGGGCTCTGACCTGTGGTGTTTTTTGCCTGGGAGACGTATGGCTGTGCACACGTAAGTACATGCTGTTGTTGACTACATTGCCCTGTATTTAGCTATATATTTTACCAAACAGATAAGCTTGCAAAATCCGATCAAGTATCTTCTTTTGCGCTCTATAGGCTCAGGAAGAATTGCAATTGGTTTTTACTAACTTCTAACTTCCAGGTTCTGTGAAGAACAAAAATAATAGGTTGGAGGTTCATTAATCAATGAGATTCTCTTTGCAAATACCACCTGAATGTGGTCCATGTTCTCAAAGGGATTTTTCAAAGCGATGACAGTTTGTTCCATGGCATTCTTCTCAGGCAGATGGAACCTATAATGTTGACATGATTAATCTATTATGTATCCTTCATACAAGTCTGCATGTAAGTAAACTTAGAATGACTACATCCTATCAATTGACATAAATACGTACAGAGAAGTCATCCCTGGAAAAGTCAATATGCATTCGTTCAGTCTCTGCCTTCATTACCCTTCTGTGTATGGAAAGGAGAGGGAACAGCTTGGTACTCTAACTGGATTTTCCCAAAGTAGCCCGTACTCACTTTAAACAAGTATGTCACCAGGTTGGTTGTTGAAACACTGTGACAGTAAGGGTCACATTCAATATTCAACCCAAGTACTAATGGCTGGAATTCCTTTGCTTGAAAGATCATTGTTTCAAGACTCCTGCCCCACAACCAAACTGTCCTATCTGCTTCCCTCGCGCCCCGATTAGCCCCTTCCCTGCCCTCAGAGGCACATCCCTTGCCTTTGATATTAAATCCTGCCTGCTATCCTGTCGCTGATGGGTACCTTGTAGAATCAGAAGATTGAAATAATAGCAGCAGCAAAGCGGAGGAGAGAGGATGCTGTGTGCCTTCTCCCAGTGTAGCATCCTTGAGTTGGAAGTTTTATTTCATCTGTTTGTGCTGCAAAGTAGGAAGTGGAAGAGGTGAAGAGGCTTGGTGCAATGACCTGAATATAGCTTGTACCTGGCGTGAAGTGCTACAGACCATCCCTGGTCCTCCCAGCTGGGCAGGCAGAGGTGGGTGATGGGCTAATCTCTGGGAAATAAAACAAGACTCTTTTTTTTTTTTTTTTTTTTTTTTTTTTTTTTTGGCTGGAGTTGGAGAAAACGGAGGCAGGAGAGGGAACCCCGCCGTTCAATCTCAGTAAATTGGAAAGGTTTTCCCTGGTGCCTGCTGATATTTCCTGATGGAAATTTCTTCCATTGACAGAGGTACAGATGGAGTTTACCGACATGGGACTGTAGACACACTCTGGGATAATGAAGGAAATGCCCCTGGTAGCCATATGCTCTGTGGCAGTTTGCTAGAAGGAACTCCAGTTGGGTGAATACAAAATAGCAGTTTTGGCAGCCCTGACTAAGGGGAGCCTCTGTAATTCCATGCCTTAAAAAAAAAGTCTTTTGGTCTGATTTATGTGAATTTTTAAGTCTTCTTTTTATTTTTATTTTTCTAGATGTCCTTATGAAACGCTCTTGCCTCTGATCTTCAGATTTATTAAGGGAGATTGCAGTGACCGGGACAAGGGTATACTCAGAGCGTGGGCACTCTTCTCTGTTCCATTTCCCTCGAGTGCCTACTGTGTCCCTTCTCTCTTCTACTTTGGGGGGGCTGCTTTGAGACTGATATGGCTGCAGCCCCCTTGTGTTTAGCGCTTCCAGTTCTACCGCCATCGCTCTCCTTGCCACATTCTTCAGAAGCCAAAAACCTCCGAAGCTTTTGCCCCGTGTAGAACTTACCAGATCCATGCTTAGAACCCAAGTCAGCCTTGTTCGAAAGCTTCTGAAGCTCATATTCTCAGAGTACTACAAGATTGTCTCAACTTGGGGCTCAGGAAGGGTTCTGAGAGTAGTTCCATTTGTTTGTAAAACACCCAGCACTGTATTTTGCCTTGAGGGTCAGGGCTCATTTAATATGGGGTTGCCAAGAACATTTTCTTGCAAAACTTTTTTTTTAATGTACATAGCTTTATGGGACCTTACAAAGAGATAACCTAGGTTTAGGTCCGCCTCAAATATGATTTAACTCTGTATACTTACTCCTGGAGTGTTGTTGTGACCCAGTAAAATTGAGCAGACCAAGGCTTATTTGTCTCTCCATTGACCCGACTTGTTTTGCGTGAGGTCAATTTGCATGCATGGCAGAAACATTACCACAACACTTTTAGGTGTGAGAATTTGTACAGAGAAAGGCGCCTGAGTGAAGGCGAAATTTTACGACCCATGACTAAGCCAGGGATAATTAGAACCACTGTTTTGAACCCAGTGTGCACAGCAAATAATTTCCCTGAGGCTTTTTGATATAGGTGTAAAGAGAAAATGTGTTCAGAGCCTTACAAAGTGTGCTCCAGACTGAGGCCAAAGGAGCGGAGTGGTGTGATTTTTCTTCTTCTCCAGCCCTGTTAGGACAACACCTTCCATGCATCATGCAGCCAGCACCAGGCTAAGGGGCGGCTAGAGGACCACATTGTCAAGGCAAGCAGGGCAGCTCATCGGGTCAAAGGTGATCACTCATTTCCTGGATAAATGCTTCCTTCTTTATGAAATATGATAAAAGATCACATGCCCTGTTAGAAAGACTTTCTATCCTCATTACGTTTTCATCCATAGCATCCCTGCCCTTCCTTCCTGGGCCTAGCTCCATTTTCTTAACTTGGTCAGCCTTGCTCATCCCTGAGTTATATAGAGCATATGTAAACTCTTCCTCTATGACCAAGATTTTGGTTTCCTAGAGCTTTATTGCTCCTGTATGAGGTTGTTCCCTCCCCCCTCTCTCTCTCTTTCTCTCTGCTCCCAGTGTCTCCCCAGCGCGCACGTGTGTATGTGTCTGTGTGTGTGTGTTTGTGTGTATGTCTGTGTGTGTCTCTGTGTGTGTGTGTATGTCTATATATGTGTGTGCGTGCACACATCCCAATTACTGATACACCTGACTGACAGAGCTGGGGTTGGAGTGGGAAATAGGAAAGGAAAACTAACCTGAAGGGAACTTAAACAGTTAAGTCCTTGACTTTTGGGGGTCCCTATCTGATCAGAGGTATCAGAAGCAAGTAGAGGAGGCAGCTAACCACTTCTGCCCCTGTAGCCCACTTGCTCAGATCCCACTGTGGAATACCAGCTGCTTGCTAGAAAGGGCCCCAAGGATGAATTCCAAGGCCGGGGTGGCAGACCTGAGATATCCTGATTTATCCAAGAGGTTCAGCTAGCGAAGGTGATAACTCTGCAAAAAACAAGGGTGTAAGTATGTAAAACGGACCCTTGCTCTCTCTCTCATGGGCCTCGATTTCCTCTGCATTGACATCAGAAACCAATTGCATACCTAAGGGCTTCATGTACATTGTGGCTAAAGTACACCAGGGCCATGATAGCACAAATTGGTCCTCAGTACCTACTTCCTCTATGACTTTATTGGGGTAGATTTTGCTTTAATTGCCCATGGCATGATTGATTTCCAAGCTTTCATCTATCTATCTATCTATCTATCTATCTATCTATCTATCTATCTATCTATCTATCTATCTATCTCAGAGAATCGACGTCAGGGCTTAACTCAACTGAAGAGTTTGTCCTCAGAGAAACAAAGCAAGTCTGCTCCCTTGGCAGAGGAAGGAAGCCACGGCTTGTGACAATCCCCTGATAATCCTGCCAGGCCACAGCAGCCAGCCTACCTTCAGGGGGTGAACATCATATATGTAAATAGAAATTGCTCCCCTATAGGAAGCGGTTTACACTGACGCCATTTGTCGCATCTGAGAAATGCAAGTCATGTGACAGATTCTGCTCTGGTGTGGAAGCAGGAGGGAGAGTTACAAGTGCTTCTTTCTGAAAAAAAAAATTAATAGGAGGAAAATCTAAGCTATGGAGGACCAAAGGGCTACAGTCAGAGCCTGGATGCAGAGGAGTCACCAGCAAGAGATCTTGGGGTCTCTCTAGTGCTCACCATAGGTGGAGGTGCTCCCATCAAGTGAGTGTATCTGTAATGTATCAGGAATTCCCAACTCCAATATCTTCTAACTAGGTAGACACATCATCATCATTGTCAAACAAATGGTAAATGAGTTCCAGGCTCTGGAAGTAGTCGTAGCAGTAGAGAACTGGTGTGCAGAGTCAGCATCCTCGGTGGTATGTCCTGCTCTAGGCCGGTTCCAACAGATCAGCCGTGGACCCTAGGAGCCTTGCAGAGGCACTTCTGGCCCTGGGAAACCTGGACAGAAAGCAGCAGGACTGATGCCTCCTTAGGCAAAAGACCGTGTAGTAAGGAGGCCGCTAGTTACTTCCTGGCTGCTTAGCCCTGAAATAATCACACAGAAACCTTATTATTTAAATCACTGCTTGGCCCATTAGCTCTAGCTTCTTATTTGCAAACTCTTACATATTAATTTAACCCATCTCCATTAATCTGTTCATCGGCACATGGCTGTGGCCTACTGGCTAAAGTTCTAGCCTCTGTCTCCGGTGAGGCTACATGGCTTCTCTCAGACTCTGCCTTCCTTCTCCCAGCATTCAGTTTAGTTTTCCCTGCCTAGCTCTGTTCCCCTATAGCTCTGCTATAGGCCCAAAGCAGTTACTTCATTAGCCAATGATATTTACAGCATTCAGAGGGGAATCCCACATCAGGACCAAAGGGCTGGTGAGACCTGGCCTGGATCCATGTCTCGTGCAAGTTCTGGGCCACTGAGACAGGTTCAGGAGCTGGGGTGGCGCCATCCAAGCATCCTTCTGGAAAAAGCGCATGGTAAAGAATACAGCAAACAAACACACAGCTATGAACTGTGTAGTCTGGGCTAGCTACTTAATTTGAATTTAGGATCTGCTTCTGTCAAATAAGCTTAACAATGTCTACCTACCAGGGTTCTTTTAACACTGGAAAAGAAAAAATATAAGGAAAGGGTCTAAAGAACTACCCTGGCCATTTTAGTGCCCCAGACACCTGCATATCTTATACTTCCCAATTTCTACCAACACCCTCTCTTGGGGTGATCACCTTCATCTGCTGGCTTTCTAGAGAGATTGGGAGTCTTGGGGACTAATTAAAAGTGTAGCAACATAGGCAACGATAATAAAAAGACAAACATCCGTGACAGGATGCCCAGCACTGCATATCACAGAGAACTACAAACTACATGCCAAGCACTGACACAACCAGATACTGGCGAGGATGAGGGACAGTATGAAGCCTCATTCATTGCAAAGGGCAGATGTCTGGGGAGCTGGGCTAACAAGTCCTTCTGGTATGAACCAGCAACCATGCTCTAAGACATTGACCAGCTGCGCTTAAAAACTAACACACACACACACACACACACAAACCTGTGTGTGACTGCTTCTAGCAACTTTACTCATAACTGCCCAAACACAGAAACAACCAAAATACTTCTCAGTGGCTGACCATAAAGTCGCATTCAATGATAGGGGACAATGAGCTATCAAGACATAGAAAATACAGCAACTAAATGCGTTTCACAAAGTGAAAGTCGTTTGCGTGGGAAAGCCATGCAGGAGCCAGTAGCTTGGGAAGACTCCACAACAGAACTTTCTGAAAAAGAATGTTGCCTATGCGTGCAACGTTCAAAGGAAAAATTGCATTCTTAGAAAAAGTACTGTCTACTGTAAGGCTATTCTAAAGAGTCGGTGGTGGTCACTTCGGGGTAAGAGAACAGAGAGGGTTGTTAGTGGTAAAGTGATTCTGACACTAATTGTATACACATGTGGTCACACCTCTAGCACATATGAAGTGTGGACTGTCGTGTAAGCTGCATACTTGCCTTAATAATCAAGTGTCGATAACCACTTATCAAATTCAACAAATTCACTGCACTGCTACAAGGCAAGGGAGCTAGAGAAAGGGTTACATGGTTGATGGGTAGTCTCTGTACTTTTTGATCTTTTTTTTTTTAAAAAAAAAAAACAAACAAACCAGGAACTTCTCAAGAAAAAAAAAATCTATTTAAAAAGGCACGAAGCAGCAAAATAAAAATCAAACATAGCCCAAGCCTCAGTCCCTGGAACCGTAGCAGGGGCCTCGTTGGACCTGTTATGGGACAGGACGCACATCAGATCTCAGACGGTAAAAGGACTGAAGGAACAGGAGACAACTGTGAGGTCAGGGGAAAGCATTGCCTGCAGAGTTCGGTCTCGCAGATGAGTTGGAGACACCGGTTTTTCAAGTGTTGAGGTTTGGGTGAAGCCCTTCCCGCATCTTCTCGTCCCAGGAGTCAGGGCTTCAAAACTTCATTCTCAACTGTTACCAGACCCATGGATACTACAGAGAGAATGAAGGAAAGGGAGCTGTGGGAAGGAAGAGAAGTAAGGGAGAGAAAGGGGGATGGAGAGAGAATGGGAACGGTAGGGGAGGGAGATGGTAGAAGGCTGTGTGGAGACAGAAGGGAGGAAGGGGAGGGGGAGGGAGAAATTTAAAAAGAATTTACTGCTTGACTTTGCTACAGCCAGAACCGAAGTCTCTTGAAAGAGAACTATTCATGCCTGCAGCAGCTAGCTTAATCTCCCAAACACTATTATTGTTATGAAAATTGTTCCCCTTAAGACAGGGCTGCTCTCCATATGTATCATAAACATCTAGACCCTAAAGAATGCGTAAGATGTTCAAAGCTGCCTCAGCTGACTTTTCTCCGGGGTTAAGTGACAAAGGCATCTCACCTCGTGATGATGGACTCTACCTGAGTCTAGTAACGGCACCTTTCCTCGGGTAGCATAGGCTAGCTCACAGTCTAGGGCTAAAAGCAGAATATTACGTCACTGTTAATATCAAGTTTCAGTGTTTTCAGAAAGTTGGAGAAACAGGATGTGGTGATGCCAGCCTGTGGTCCCATCTACTGGGGAGGCTGGCGTGGGACCATCAGTGGAGTTCGCAGGTTTGACACCAGCCTGAGCAGAACAGTGAAGTCCTGCCTCAAAAGGATTAAAAGAAGTGTGACGGGAGATTTAAACCATCTTATTCCCCCAGAGGCGGCATTCCCATAGGGTTAAAGACTACAATTAAAAGTTTTTCTTTAATTTAAAAAAAAAAAAAAAGGTTTGTGATTTTTGAGGTGAGGTTTCACTGCGCAGTCCAGGCTGGCCTTGAACTTGTATTTTACCTGCTTCAGTCTCCTGGGTGCTCAGATGACACAGCAGACCGCCGCCCCCAGTATGTCCCCCTCTTTAGTTGTTGGTTGTTTATTTATTTCTACCTTTGGAGTTCTTTGTTATAATTAGAATTTTTCTTCCCTCTGCCTACTCAGGCAGGGACAGCTGAGAGCCAGGAGTGTGGTAGTGGCGATAAACTCAGTGAGACAAGAATGCAAAAGGCATACTGGAGACCAGCCCAAGGGACAAGAGGAATTCCTGGATGCCTCCTCTGCCCTTGGTTCTCCACCGCTGCCCTTTTTTTTTTAAAAGGCACCCAAACAGAAACCTCAGAAAACAAGGATGAACAACCGCCAGTGAGCTTAATCCATTATCTAATAGGCACCAAACAGAGAATTCTTTCTAATTGGGCTTATTTTAGAGCACCATCATTTTAGAGGCTTGATATAGGAGTTCTGTTGACAGAAGCCTAAAGCAGCCATCACTCAACCCTGAACCAAATAAAATAAAAATAGAGAGAAATAAATAAATAAGAGAGATTCGGCCAAAAATAGAGAAAAGGGAAGAGGGGGGGATAAAAGAAAGAAAGGGAGCTCACATTATCAACCAATAAACCCAATAATCCATTAGCAACCAAGGTTGCTGCATAATATAGTACTTCCCTTGTGCTATAATTTATACTGCAGACTAGAGAATAGACATGGTTATTAGAGTGAGGGCTACTGGATGACACATGATGCATGACCGCGCGGCATTGATCTTCACACAACAGGAAGGTGTCTAGACCGGGAGATGTATGGCTGTGTGATTCGGAGCAGGGCATATTTCACAGGAGGCCTAATGGAGTGGTGGAGCCGTGATGGATGGGCTCGCCCAGTTTCAGTAGCAGAGCGGTTATAGCTGTGCTAATGCCTGACCTCTTCCAGCCTCGTGTCCTTCAGGCAGTCAGGGTGACCTCAGCTAAAGGGACAGAAAGTGAGACGGGGAGCTGGGAGAGGAAGGAGAGAGGTGGGGCCTTCGAGGGGGTGGAGGAGAGAGGGTTGCTCTGAGCGAATTAGACAGGGGTGAGTATGCAGGAGGAATTTCAAAGGGGGAGAAGGGAAGGAGAGAGGGGAGGCAAGAATCAGGCGAGAGGCAACGCTACCTTCCAGGTCTGAAGCAATTTGTTGATAAAGTAAAAAAAAAAAAAAAAAAAGGGCCCTGCCATGTTTTCTCAAGCCCCCCCCCCCGCACCCCGCCCCAAGCCAGCAGCACAGAGGAGCCCAGCCTGGCTGTTATGAAAAGCCCAGGGCTCTCTCTCCTAAGCTGTAGGTCTCCATCCCCAGAGGAAAACCCAAGGAAGAGGTGAAACACTGAGCCAGGCCTTGTGCTAATGGAATGAGGAGATTCTGCAAGTAATCCACATCGATTATGCAATAATGCAGGGAAAGGAGCGAGCTTCCTTCCTACACGCACCCTCTGCTAGATGATGCTCAATGCGACCTAATGACGCTCTTGATCATTCCTGGGCAAATTAATGATTCATGCTGCAGCCAGTCCAAACCTATCAGGCTCCCACACACACACACTCCCTTCCTCTCCCTCCCTTTCTTCCTCTCTCCCTCCCTCCTTCCCCTCATATTTTTTTTCCTCTCTGTCAGTGTTTTGTGATAGGCAGGACTCGAGTCTTCTTAGCTGCTAATTAACTAAGTAAAAACCATGCATCACCTCTTAGCCTTCATTTCCGTGTTCTCCGTCACGTCTGCGTCACTCCTTCTAGATGTTGCAGTGACGCCTCGGGTACATCTTGGACACTGTCCTTTGAGGAAACTGTTACAGTTGCTCGTTTCTCTTTTAGACTTTCCCATGGCCACCCAGCCATTCCTGAGACATAGTAAATAAGCCTCTCTTTCCATACGAGATAAGCCTATTCCTTCTTGAATTCAGCAAGATCTTCACAGGTGAACTTATGACTCCGTGGGGTTCTTAACTCCGAAAGGGTTATATGGGTTGAGTGGATATTTGCTGGGTTAGTTCAAGTGTCATGTTATGCCTTATGAGGGTGCAAAGGAGTCTCCTTGCTAGAAATTTCTGGAAGCTTCCCACACACACACTTTCAGCCTTTGTTATAATTCTAAAATTGTGAATAAAATTATACCAATTCTATAATAAGCCTGTTTTCTGGGTCTTTTTGTTAATTCAATGAAGTGCCTGGCAGTGGGAAATTTGTAAAGAATACATATTGACTTGTCTTAGTTCTGGGGGGTGCAAGGGTGCCTCTGCAACTTGTGACATCCTCTAGTGAGGAGGGTATTTGAAAAGGACTAGAGGGGCAAACGCTGCTGAAACCTTCTTCTTGTTTTATTTATATCTGTATTTTTTATTTATGTGTATGGGTATTTTGCCTGCCTGTGTTTCTTCACCATGTACTTGCAATCTCTAGGGAGCCAGAAGAGGGCCTCAGATTCTCCAGGAACTATAGTTATAAATGTAAAAGGAACGGAGGGCTGTGTTTTGCCACCCGGATCCCCAGCTAGTTTACAGCCAAAATAATTACATGGAAACTGTATTCTTTTAAACACTGCCTGGCCCATTATCTGTAGCCTCTTATTGGCTAACTCTTACATACTGATCTAACCCATTTTTAATAATCTGTGTAGCATCACGAGGTCGGGGCTTACTGGGAAGATTCTAACCCACCTCCATCTTGGAGAGGAGAGCCATGGGGTCTGCCTCATTGCCTTCTTCCCAGCATTCTGTTCTGTCTACTCCACCCACCTATGTTCTGACCAATCAGGCCAAGCAGTTTCTTTATTAATTAACCAATGAAAGCAACACATAGAAACAAGACCCACCTACATCATATAAACAGTTGTGAGATGCTGTATGGGTGCTGGGAATTGAACACTGGTTCTCTGGAAAAGCAGCCAGTGCTCTTAACCAAGGAACTATCTCTCCAGCACCTTGAAGCCTCTCTAGTAAGGGCCCCTAAACCTATTTGGGATAAAGGAGGCTTCATGGCCTAATCATTTCGTGAAGGCCTGGCTTTGATGCCCTTCCATTGGTGGCATCTGGATTTTAAAGTGGACACATTCACACTATTTGCAAGGTATCCTGGTGGTCATTAAAGTGTCTGTTAGCTGGCAGAGATGACTATTGGGAATACATATATTTTATAAAGAGCCTGGGCCCTTTTAATAATGATAATTAATTAATTAATTAATTAAAATTGAGTAAGTAAGTAATTAAAATGTGCTATTTTGGCATCTTAAGAAGGCAAACATTAAGCAAAATGCCATAAAGTAAATGTCTTACAAAGAATCCATATTGTTGGAAGTTGAGCAGAAGAGAGAGAAGACATAGTTTCTATGTACCATACCTGACACTGTATTGAAGTGATATGAATTATTTCATTTAGGTAATAATACAGTGTAAACCTGTATTATTATATAGTTTTATGTCAACTTGACACAAACTAAAGTCATCAGAGAGGAGGGAACCTCAGCTGAGAAAATGCCTCCATAAGAGACAGTTGTAAGGCATTATCTCAATTAGTGATTGATGTGGGAGAGAGCCCAACCCATGGTGGGTGGTGCTATTCCCTGGGATCATGGTCCTGGGTTCTATAAGAAAGCAGGTTGAGCAAGCCATGGGGAGCAAGCCGGTAAGCAGCACCCTTCACGGCCTCTGCATCAGCTTCTGCCTCCAGGTCCCTTCCCGGTTTGGGTTTCTGCTCTGACTTCCTTCAGTGAAGTCAGATAAGCCTTTTCCTTCCCAGCTAGTTTTTTGGTGATGGTGCTTCACTGCAGCAATAGAAACCCTAAGTGGGTAGAGATTATTGGTCTGATTTGAACCAATGGGAACACTGGGCCTCAGAGAAGGGCAGAAACCACTATGCTCCCAAGGTAGAACAGAGGCAAAATGAGAGTGCTCTCAGATTTTATGTACACAAAACTACTCATGAACTCAGAAAGCTGTTCCTGTAATGGAATGAAATCTTGGAGGGCAGAGAGTAGAATTGAATTGCTAAGTCAAGACATCAATTGCATAGCCAAAGCTTACTACATCTCGTCACGTCAAATGTGAACCTCACAGGCTTTGCTTCCACCCAAAATAGAGGAACAGAGATAAAACTTAAAGTCTTACCAGAAACTACTAAAAAATTAGACAAAATAAATACAAAAATGGGTCTCTAGGTGCCGACCATCTGGAAAATGATCCCCGAGAGGAACGACACAATGAGTAACGTGAGTAGACCTATGCATTTGGCCTGGAGGGCATTGCTAAATTAGGGCAGAGTTGTTGATTTTGTCTGCCACCAAGACTGGGCTACGTGGTGACCAGACTTCACAGTAATTCTGAGTGTGCCATTGAGGACATAAGGATGGGACGAGTATTTGAATCAGTGGTCTCAGTAAACCACCTTTGCCCTCTTGATGGTGGTGAGAATGTAAATCACCATAGCCTCTATGGAATTCTGTCTGAAGGGCCTTAAAAACCTAAAATACATCAACACTAGACCCAGCGTTGCCAGTCCCAGGTACACACGCAAAAGAGTTAGTGTATTATGGAGGAGCATCCAGGCTTATTGCTGCATAATTCATAATAGCCCAGTTATAGAATCAGTTTAGATGTGTGTCCACATATAAAGGGCAGTGTAAATGTGGTACATGCAGACAGAGGAGTTTTATTTGTCCATGAGGGATGAAATCATGTTTTTAAGGAAAATGGATAGAATTAGATCACCACGTTAAATAAAATAAGCCCGACTCAGAAAACAAAGAGTACGTTTTCTCCATACACATAACGCAGATTGAACGCACATACATGTATGACATGAGAATAGAAATGAACCATGTGGAAAAGGGCTATATACCAACACGGGGAAGCAGAAGAGAGATGAGAACAGGTCACTGAGACATGAGTAAGACCAGAGTATATAGTGTACATATACGAAAGTTATCATAATGAAACGCATCATTTTTACAATAAATGTATGTAATATTTTAAAATAATCTACAACCATGAGAGTCATCACCCAGTAGTATTATTTCAATGTCTTTCCTTCCTAATCTTAGTACCAAGGTAATGCTCACCTCTTCCCATAGTCAGACGTTTTCCATCCGATCTCCAGGGAAAGATTACACTCATTCCCTTTTCTTTCTCTCATAAAATGGATTTGGTTGAATTGACTGCTGAAATAGTCCAAACACGGAGATTATTTTTAAACAGCTCTTGGTTATTGGCACAACTTCTTTAACAGACACTGTTTTCGGAAATAAATAACATTTTAGGACATCTTTTGATTTACAGAAGATTACAAAGACAACATCAATATTTTCTATCTATTTCATACCCAGTTCTCCTTATTATTAAAATCTCTCTTCAGCTCAGTACATTTGCTCCAGTTAACAAGACAAGCTTATATTTCACTCAGCTTTCCTTAGTTTTTGCCTAATTCCCATTCGTGCTCCCAGAACCCACCATATATGTTTACATCTTGTTACATTTGCCTAAGTATCTCTGAGTATCTTTCAGTGATATTGCAAATGATACCATCCTTACATTTTAAATCCCAACTGTTCAGCGCTACTGTAACAGAAAGCAGTGGACTTTTGTATATTTCCCTTGTATCTTGTAACCTTGTTAGGCTTATTCATCAGTTCTATTTTAGAGAGGATGGATTTGAGAGATTAGCTTCACATATACACATATATATATAATCTACATATCTATATATATTCACATATTTCTTTTGAGAACAATAGCATTTTCTTTTCTCCTCTTCTATGCTCTTCTCTTTAGATTTATTGGATAAGGCCTACCCACAAGAAGCAGGACATTCCACAAAATTTGATGAAATAAATGTAAATCTTATTCAAAAACACTTTTCAAATTAACATCTAAGATTAATCATTGTCCATTCACGGCATATCATTTATCACCTTGACACCTGCCAGTCTGAGTGACTGTAGTAGAATCATAGACTGGGCAGCTTAAGCAGCAGGCATTCATTCCTTACAAATCCAATGGCTGAGAAGTCCACAATCGAGGGGCTGTCATTAGTGCTTCTGGATGCCCCTCTTTTCCTTGCATCTGATTGTACACAACGATGCAATGGCATCTCCTCCTTTTCTTCTTGAAGTGCCCATCCTAAAGCCTGCACAGGGTTATAGTGCCTGCACTATGGGACACAGGAACTAGACTGGAGATTTAAAACACCTAAAGACACAGGCAGAGACACGGGGACACTGGTCATCCTTGATACAAAAAATGCCAGCTTTATTGTGCTCCAGGGAAACATATATTGGGATCCTTAACTGATAGCCACGCCCCAGCTCTTGGGATTTCCAGCTGTAAAACCCACCAGAAACCACTCCCCTGCCATCAGGAACTCATGAGGGTCCCGTGCTCAGAGCAGCTGCAGGCACAGGTAAACAAGTTGTTCTGCTCAGTTCACTCCAGCAGGCAAAGGGTCTGAGGCAGGCAAAGAAAGTCAAGGGGCCAGGGGTCTGCAGTCCCCAATACAGGGTGAAATATCTGAGCATGTCAATTCTCAATTCGCTGTTTGAAATCCTAATCCCCCAGATGATGCTATCAGAAGGAGGGTTTGGGGAGAAAACAGATGAAGCAGGTGCAATTCTCATGGAAAGATTGATGTGCCTGTAGGAGATGCTGCGTTGTGACCTCTTGTTCCTTCTGCCACACAAGGATATAGTAAGAAGATGTTCCTTGGCCATCACCAGCTACCTCGGCTTCCTATATCTTAATCCTGAGCTTTCCAGCCTCCATATGTAGAAAAAATAAATTTCTGTTGTTTGTAGATCACCTGGTTTGTGGTATCTTGTTATAACATCCCAAATAGATGGACAGTACCTTACCTCACCTAATTTTCTCCGAAGTCCCTAAAGCCAATCAACATTCCATTGGAATTAAGGCTTCAGTATATGAATTTTGGAAGGACATGGTCCTCCAGTCTGTAATAGTACCCATGCATATCTCCTTAAGCCTTAGATAATCTAATTAAGCCCTAATTAATCTCCAAAGACATGCAATTACAAAGTCATGCTTACCTAACATGGTAACAGTGTAAAGTCACTAACTCCCAAGACGAGGATGCAAAGTCCTTAGGAAACCCTGATTCACTTCTTCCGCATCCTGTAAGTTAAATATTGTGATATATAGTGAATATGCCACTTGATAGAGAGTTAAGAAAAGGATGGAAGAAAGAGAGACATCTGATCTACACAGTCACATGACCAAAATTAGGAGGAAGGACTCGGCAAGTCCAGTTCTCATGTCTAACTTGTCACATGGTCATGGCTGGCATTGATAACTGTCTTCCTCTACTGTCCTTTGGCCTTATTCCCTTTCCCTCAGCTACCAGCTCAGCTGGTGTGGTTCTTCGCATGAAATGGTGACTTTTAGAGCGTCTGGGGCATTGGTGGTCCTACCCGAATCAAGTTACTGACTTTCCATTGCCTCTTGAGCATGATGGAAGTAGAAGACCCGCTAGAAGGATCGTTCAATTACAGACACAGTCTTCCTTTCTCTCCACCGTAGAGAGGCAGCTCAGTGTCTCCCTGGCAGTCAGGATTAGTCACTGCACGCTTTACAGTAAATCTCTGTTTACTCCGAGGTACAAAGAGCTGAAAGTAGTTGAGTGATGGTCTTCTAGTTTAATATGATCGTTGGCATGTTTCCTCGTGGAAAGTCTTCCCTTGGGAACCACAGAACATGGCCGTGGGAACAAGAAGCAAATATTCCTCTAGTGCTTACTGGCACTGATAGTGAGTTGTTTCACTCCCACTTTTACCCCTCAGGGTCCAGACCTCTGAGCCCTGGCTCTAAGACAAGTGCCACCGTATGTTAGCCACCAATTCAGAGCGTGGACACCCTCCTGGAAAACAATGCCCCAGGCTGATGTTGTAACTAGTGTGTTACATCTCATGATTTGTCAAAACAATTGCTTCAGGCTGATGGATGTGGGGTAAAAAGTACAAGTATGAAAACCCATCACCAAAACATACCAATCCCTGTGTTCACCCCAAGCTCAGGATTTGAAATTCTACCAATCACTATCCTGGAAATCCCTACCTTGGATAACTCCTACCCCATGAAGCCCTACTATAAGCCTGTCTCCCACTGAATTCTCTCGTGCCCCTCACCTGAACATTTGTATCTCTCCCAGTGAATCTCTTGTGTGAGGTTTGCTGTGCAGTGTGACTTGGTGGTATTCCTTGGCTTGACTGCCAGGAATCCTTTCCTCTCAGAGCTGCAACAGTTGCATTGGGGAATGCTTTCCTCTCTAAACTGCAACAGTTGCATTGGGGAATCCTTTCCTCTCAGAGCTGCAACACTTGCACTGGGTGTGAAGTGAGCTCCTTAATCAAAGCAGTGTTGAGTGTGTAAGATGATGGTGGATGAGGATACCAGAGTCCACGGATGGAGTCTTTGGCAGACCATTGTTTTCAAGAAAAGCAAATCCTTATCAACTGTTTGTTCTACTGACAGGAAAAACTGTCCTTTCCTTGAAGGAAGCAGTCCAGGGAAATCAGCCTTCAGTGTAGGAGTTACTTTTCTCAACACACAGCACCAGATAGAAACACCTTGAAGGAGGAAGGATTCATTCTGACTCATGGCTAGTCTGTCGTGGTAGAAACAGCTCACGGCTGTGGCAACAGAAGCCTGAGGCAGCTGCTTACATCCTGGCCGCTGTCAAAAAGCAGAGGCACTGAGGCTGTGTTCCGTGCAGTTTTCTCCATGATTGTAATATTCTGTCCAGCAGATAAGCTCTTTAAGACAGAAGGTAAACAACGCAAAATAGCTTCCAAAGTCACTGAAAGTCACCGGTTCACTAGGCCCCTCTCTCCTGAGAGCAGAAAGGAAGACTACGGAGAGTCATTCTCAGACAAGTTTAGCTGCAAAGACTCTCGGATCAGCCAAACTTGAAGGAAGACTTTGGGACCAAGCCAGCTGCCTGGAAGATTCAAAAGCTCAGGCAAGCTCCTTAAAAGAGGCTCAGACCAACGGAGTCCCTGGAAAGGACACTCTCCCACCTGCTGAGCTGCCTGCAGGCTGTGCAGTGTGCTCCAGGTTCCTAGCTTTAGTGAGCTGTCAACCATGCTGGCTTTGGCCATGCAGCTGTCTTTGAGTCATTGATGCGTCTGCAGTAACCCCAATAAAACTCACTGGTTCACTTGGTTTTGTTGCGAGCTTCTTCCCGGGGTAAATGGACGCATATGTTGCAAGTCCCCAGAAAAAGTCTGTCACACAACAGTTGGAGAGAAGAGCCAGTCTTAGACCCCTAAGTCCTGCTTCATTGACCATAAACCTGCTCCATGTCTAAACGGTTCCACATCTTCCGCAAGAAATCACCATCAGCTGGGGTCCAAAGGATCGAATGCACGTGAGAAGGGGCCAGGGAAAACTAACCCACTGGAGAAGGCTGCTTTAATAGCAGGCATGTTGAGAAGCTGGCAACGTTATTTGTTTTGTAGGTCAGTCTCTCACGGGATGAGATTCAAGGCTTGGTGCTCATCACTCTAAACTCTGATTACAGCCCATCAGGATCTCGCCAGAGCAGACAAAGAAGCTGTCAAGTCATTTATGTGTTGCTTGAATTGGAAACTTGAATCCCTGAGTTCATCCTTCCCTTTGTCCATTTAGCCCAGCAACATGAGCAGCAGCCAGTCAATCTCCCGTATCTATTTGTGTGACAGAAGAAGCTTGAGAGTGTCCTATACACATCCACTCCAGTCCTTGCTTGAGCACTTGGTTAGGAATATCTGCTTGCCGTGTTTTGTACAGCTGTGCTCTCTGATCCCAGCAATGCTGCCCTTCCTACATGAATGAAAAATGAAATTTATGCCCTGGCAGTGCTGAAGCATGCGTGGGCAGCCCGTATATGGCAGTTCTGTTGAACTTGTCTACACTGGGTCTCATGGTCTTAGTTGATGAGGAGGAATTGAACTCAGGACATTTGAAAGAGCTAGCAGTGCTCTTAACTGCTGAGCCATCTCTCCTGCCCTCCATAGTCACCAGAATCTTTAAATAAACCAGCTCCAAAAAACTCCAAAAACAATTCTGTTCTTAAGATTCTGCTTCTCTGCTGTCTATAGCAAAATCTATATTGATTGAGTATCTTCACAGAAACAGAACTCACAGTGCTTTAGAGTGTGTGTGTGTGTGTGTGTGTGTGTGTGTGTGTGTTCATACAGCACAGATTTACTGCATGCCATTGTCTCCCAAGATTATGAAACCTAGCAAATTCAAAGCCTGCCATGTGGTTTAGCAGGCTGGTGACCCAGGAGAGCTGATACTGCGGTTTGTGAAGGCTCAACAATACTGAGAGTGGAGAGGGACTCTGGTAGAATTGCACCTTCCTGGAGAAAACCAGCCATTTGTTTAGTGCTGCCCTTGTCCTGACAGAATGAGGCTCATCCACATTATTGGAAGCCTTTTGCCTTTCCAGAGTTTGCCAATTTAAATGTTAATCTCATCCAAAGAGACGGATACAATTCTCACAGTCCTTATTTTACAATTGGCGTGAGTATGTGTGAACGTTGACACAGTTTTAATATTTTGTATGCTTATAATTGCTTCCCATATTTAAAATTTTTATCTGTTTTTATTTTATGCATATATGTGGCTAATTGCTTGAAGTGCCCTTAGAGGCCAGAAGAGGGCATAGGATCACCTGAAACCGGAATTGCATGTGGTTGTGAGATACTGTGTGGGTGCTGGGAATGGAGCCCCATTTTTCTGCACCAGCAGCAGGTGCTCTTGTCTTCTGAGCTCTCTCTTTAACCTCCCCTTTATTTATCCCTTGATTCTCCCTTGTTTTTCTGATTCCTGGGATCTTATTCAAGCACTTTGTATAATTCCACTTTATTCTCTCTTTTTATTAATAAAATTAACATTATTTTTTCTTTTTGGTAGGGTTTTGCTAAATTTGCAATGTACCTTTTTAGGTAATGTAAATTTGTGTTCAAATATCAGAGCACTGCTTCATGGACTGTGTGTGTGTACCATTAGTAGACTATTGCCGATCCTTCTTCTGTTTTCTTTGGAGATGCCATACATACCCATATGCTGTCATCACCTAGTACAGTTTTGCTATGTCTTGTATTGTATTTAGATTTAGTGCCAGTGTCTGCGCTGCTAGGATGGTTTCATTACCATTCTTGAAGTACTTTCTGATATTTCATATAGCCTTTATTTTTATTCATTAGTTATAAGTATGGCATTTAATTTGCAGGGCTTTTTATATTTATGAGCTGGTTTTGTATGTCTTATTCTGTTGCTTTTCTGAAGAATGTATTTTACTTATGGATGATAATACTGTCTTCTGCATCTTTGCTGCTCTTCTGTATGCCTGTAACTTTGGCTACTGACAGAGAACTGTCAGAAGTTCTAACTGTGGTTGTGGATTTGTCTATTTTTCCTTCCACTTCTGATAGGGTTTTCCTTATAGCTTTGGAAGCACTGTTTTGGCATACAAAAGAGTTCGGCAGTAGCCCGGAATAGAGTATAACAAAGGTTTATTTATTTGGGAATAAACTCACAGAAAGAGTAGCGATCTGCAGTCCTCTACGAGCACTGGGAACTGGAACCAAATCAGCAGCCAAGAGGCCTGCACACACTTTTTATCTACATTTATAGCTTGTAAGACCATGCCCAAAGTGGGCTCTTATCTTAAAGGCTATTGGCTGAAGGAGTTCCCACAGCACCTCCCCCTTTTGTCTAAATAAGTGAGCTATAAACCTAATACAAAACCATATACAATAAAACAAATATCAAGTATTGTCCAGGGAAAAGAAGAGGCAAAAACATATATAAAAATTAGAATTACAACCAGCATAAGCAACATCAAACAAGAAACATATGCTGAATGTTTCAATAGTTATCCTATCCTAAGGAGTCTAAGTCTTATATTAAAAATAACTTGCTAAGTTATGAGAAGAAAGTAACTATGACTTTGACCCCATCAAAGATCTGAGAAGGGAAATAATATTACCTAAGTAAACAGGAAGTGCAATCAAGCAACATCCAAAAGGTGCAAGAAATGACAGAGATTACCTGGGCAATCACCAAAAGCCTCATTTGCAACATTGGAGCAAACAACTTTGGTTAAGGCATAGAGTAACTGACAGATCATTTTCAGAGGTATGAAAATTTGAAAAACTGTCTTACTCTGTCTTGGCAAGATTTGGCAGTCTTTTGGCTTGTATCCTGCTTGTCCAGTCTAGACACAGTGCATTTTGTTAGCTGTCGAGGCAGGAACAGTTGTTTGCCCAAAGGCCAGTTTTGCCAAGAAGAAAACAAGCTCCAAGTAGAGCATCTTCAGTACCCAACATTTTCTTGGAAATATATCAGTGCTGCTGGAAGCAATCATGTCTCACATCAACAGAATCCTAAGTTATTCTATGGTTCTTTGAAGAGTTTGAAGATTATCTATCTATGCGAAATACAATCTCTACGCCTCTAAAGAATCTGATTAGTCTAACTATAAGTATGTCAAACATGGATGACTATGACCTATAATTATTAATACCAATATAGCTTAAAAATTAAGGCTTTATTTTAAAAAATATTAAACAATCTTTAAACAAATGTGCAGCAAATGAGGACAATGGCCTCAAAATGTAAGCAATATATAAGAATCTTGATCAGAGGTAGAAATGTATAGTGCAGTATGATAAACATATCCTAAAATTGCATCAATATACAAAATATCTTAAACAGAGGTAGAAACATGCATGCATACAATATGACAAAATAACTTTGCATAGGTACACAAATATTGTAAACAGAAATAGGAGCATATTCAATATAACAAATATAATTGAAATTTGTATTAATACACAAGAATCTATACCAATGTAAAGTGTCTATAAATAATAGCTCACAAGTAATAATCTAATCTACTTATTATCTCATCCCATCCAATCCTTTTTTTCTTTACCAAAAGAGACCCCTGAGCTTACTTCATTTCCACACCCAACCATATACTATATAACCAACCCTAACCCTGAGGACAAACTTTGTTGGTAGAGGGGACATCATTTTCTAGAATTACTTCCAGCTGTCATATGAATGATGTTATCTCTATGGGATCCTTTAAAAACTAAATTGATGGTTAAGTTTCAAGATTACTGTCTGGTATAATTGCAGATAGTCCCTGAGTGTTTGGTAGGGTTTTTCTGAAGTTCTTATTTGAAGTTCTAGCCAGAACATTGTAAGAAGGTGCACTGTGTCAGCTAGCCAAATTGGAATTATCTCGAGAAGTTTGTAACCCAAAATCAATCTTAAAGTGGTGCTATCAGCATAATGACATCATACCAACCAGGTAGAATCATTGTTGTGGGACCCCATCTTCTTCCTGGAAACTTAGAAGATTACTGCAGGAAAATTTATTCTCCATTTTGGAAAACTTAAACATTATTCATATAGACATCTATTCAACAAAAGGTACCATCAAGACAAAAATAGGTATGGGGAGAAGTAAAAATATTTGAAAGCAGAGTTTTGATAATAGTAGTCCCTAAATTTTATATTACTTCTGTCCCACACCAGGTGGCTTCTGATATGAGACAAAAACTCTGACTTTTTCTTTTGATAATATGCTTGGATTTATAGTATAGACACTGTCCAGTTCCAAAGTCAGCTTTGATTTTTAAGTGAGTCATGACTATAATTACACTGAGAAGTAGGGAGATGTGTATGTTTAGGAAGTGAAATTTTACTCTACAGAGGATATTTGTCCCATAAATCAGATTTCTCTTTGCTTAGTAATCCTTTCTGGATAGCTATCTTTTCTTCCTTAGGCATCTAGATATCCAAGGTCTCTCGATTTTTTGAAGATAGGTATTTTCCTGCAAAGACAAGACCAGAACCCTGCCCCAACCCTTATGAGGTTTTCTTACAACCTGTAGGGTTGTCACCTCTGTGAATGAGCTGTCATTTCTCTTTCCCAAGAGGTTTCTCTTTTTCAAGCCAAATCTTTATTAATTTTGATGGTATCCATAGCTTTTCTTCTCCTGTGGAAACAAGAGCAAAAACCCTTCCCTAGCATAGCACATCTCCTGGTTTCCATTATGAGGTCAAAACATCCTTGAAATACACCATCTGATTTAATTCAGAAGGTTTTTTTCTATTATTCAATGTCTCTCTGCTGCCATTGTTCCTTTCTCATTAGCATTAAGAAAATTCAAGGTTAATAAAGCATTATGCCATCTATTTCTGGGGGCATTTTTCATCCCTTTATATTTTGATTTGATCTTTCTAAAACTTCCTGACCTATAGGATTGTGTGGTATACCTGTAATATGTTTTATATTATAATAATAAAAAACTGTTTCATTTTCTTAGAGACATATGCTGAACCATTGTTTGCTTTTATTTGTGTAGGTGTACTCATGATGGCCATAACTTCTAGTAAATGTGTAGTATACATACTTTAATTTTCAAAATTCTACAAAGTGGAATGCATCCATCTCCCATATTTCATTACTTTGAGTGCCCTTTGGGTTACTTCCTATAGGTAGTGGTGTTTGGTTATGTAAAGAATAAGTAGGCCATCTCTTTATAATCTTCTTGTTGCCATGTAATATAAAACTCTTTCTTTAAACTTTTGCTATTGACATGATTTTTTTATGAAGTTCTGAGGCCTTCAGCACACTTCCAATCAATAATCGATCAGTTACTGCATTACCTTGTGCTAGAGGACCTGGAAGACCCATATGGGATCAGATGTGTGTTATATATATGGGACAATGCCTATTCCTGACTACCTCTTGGACCTGGGTAAATAATGAAGTCAATTCTGTATCATCTGGTATAAATTCAGTGGTTTCTATATGCAAAACAACTCTTTCTCCATATTGCAAATCAGTAACTATACTGAAAGGTTCTTTAAAATCTCTCAGTACCATGAGAACAGGATATAATTCTGACTTTTGGACAGAATCACAACGGCTTTACTCCAGTTTACTTAAATCTTCAGAGAGTAACCTGCATTTTCTGATTTATTTGCATCAGTATAGAATATAGGGGCTCCAGCTATTCATGTGTCACATAAAATGCAGGGAAAGATCTAATTAGCTTTCTTTATAAAGTTAATTTTATCTATTTCGGAATAGTTGTTACTAATCTCTCCCAAAAAGTACAAGCTCTTTGCCAGGATTCATTGCCTTCCTCTATTTTTTTTTAATTTTGTCTTTGGGAAAAGGTATTATAATTTCAGCTGAGTCTATTCCTGTTAATTAATGAAGTCTCAATTTTCTTCTTGTAATTAATTCAAAGACCTTTTTTACATAAGAGTTTAATTTTTTACTCAGTAAAAAGATCCATTCTAACATAATATCTTACCTCTGCATTAAAATTCCTGTAGGGGAATATTTGGAGGTTAATATGACCAGAATCCAGTTAAGATTTGGATCCACATGATCCATACATGAGTTCTGTAATTTCTCTTCAATCAAAGTCAATTTTTTCTCAGGTTCAGCTGAGCTTGTCTAGATTCTGGATCTGTTACCCCTATTGTACATCTTTAGCTAGTATTTGTAAAAAGTCACTAAAGGGTTCTCTTAGGCTTTGTATGACCTTAGTATATGATTCAATTTTTATTCCTAGTTCTTGCATCCTGTCCCAAGCATTTGAGGCTGATGTATGGCATAGGGGCAAGACGTGTTCATTATAAATAGCTTGACTCTGTGGCTCAGCATAATGGCCCTCACCAAGAATTTGATCTTGGGAAATCTCAAATTCTTTGACTCTTTCTTGATACTCCAGGACTCTAGCCTCCACTCTCAAATAGCATTTCTGCTGTAACTGCATCCCATCTTCTAGCACCACTGAGACTAATTGAAGCCAATTATATGAAGTAACTCTATTGATTGAAGCCCATGTCTTTACCCTCTCCCTAACAAATGGTGAATGCATACCATAAGATACTACTACTTGATTAATTTCTTTTAGAGCTTTCATACCTATAGGTTTCCATTTATATTTTTTGTATCTACTTGGGTATTGAGTATTTACTGGCTTTTCAGAGGTAATAACAAGATAAGTCATCTCTGACTCTAAGAGGAACTGGCAATATTAAATACTTTGCCTGTACCTCTTCTCCTTGCTTATCAGTTCTAACATGTTCCTCAGAAGATTCAAATCTTTTTACCACTGTCTTTTGTAAAGACTGAATCCTCTGACCTGTGAATATTTCTAATTAATTTCTAGTTCTCATTCTGCACATATGGTTCCAAGGTTTTAAATTTTTCCATTAATGATATCTTCTCATCCTTAGATATTATTTGAATGAAATGTAGATTGTGATGTTCTATCTTCCATCTTATCAAAACATTTTACAGATTTTGATTGTCAATTTCACCAGTATGAATCCTTTCAGATAATCTCTCAGTACCCTTTTGAAAGGTTTCATAATCCATTGACATGAATTGAATTTTGCCTGTCAAATTAAGGTTATTGTTTCCAATAGTATGAATCATTTCAGCTAAAGATTTTATCCTTCTTAACAGTTTCTCATTCTTGACTCTGCTATCAAACCATTTCTTTAAGGATATAATATTAAGAACAAAGTTAATAGCTGCCATGATCACAAAAATATAGATTAAAGGTAACTCATATGGTTCTTGCAGAATTCTAACCATAGTAGAAACAAAAAAGGTTGTTAAATTCCTGCATAGTGATATTGTCTGCAATTTTTTGGGATTGATTTATAATTTTCAAATTTATTTATTAATTAATTAAATTAACTTACCTCTGTTATAATTTTCAGAAAATTTTTGTAGGTATAAAAATCTTGAATGGCCAGCAGGTATTCCAGTTGCTGCAGTAAGGTAGGTCCTAGGTCAGTATCTGAATTACCTGAGACTTAGAAATACTAACAAATTTACTTAATTACATAAAAGCAGCATATCCTCAGAGGTTTGAGTTGGGCAGAATATCAGGAACCCAGAGCTTGCAGGCAGTTGTGAGCCACGAGGTTACTGGCTGAATCTTGGACCACGCACCCGAAACACAGGCTAGCTGTCCCAGTTCATATCCATGAATGCGTGGGAAAAAGCCAGAGAAGCAGCAGAGGAGTTGTGGCAGAAAGCAGTGGGTGGCAGTAGCAGGCTGAACCAAGTCAGGTGGGCATGGACTGTGGGCAGCAGTAGGTGGGACCAAGCTACATGGGCACATGTCAATGGAAAATTGCCAAATCACCATGGCATGCCAGGCAAGCCAAGCCTTGTCTTGCTGCCCAGAGGGGTAGTTCAGCTGTGTGGGGTGGGAGAAGGCTATAGGTACCTAGTCAGGACCTGGCAGTGATATGGATCCAGACCATGTTGGAATCAATTTGTTCGCATACAAAAGAGTTCCACAACAGCCCGGAATAGAGTATAACAAAGGTTTGTTGATCTAGAGATAAACTCACAGAAAGAGTAGCAATCTGCTGTCCTCTGCACACACTGGGAACTGAAATCAAATCCAACAGCCAAGAGGCCCACACATGCTTTTCTTCTGCATTTATAGTACATAAGACCATGCCCAAAGTGGGCTGGTATCTTAAAGGCTATTGGCTGAAGGAGTTTCCACAGCACCACAAGGAACCAGGCGGTTGGACACTATTATGGTAAGTGAATATATGGTGGGATATGAGAAAGAGAGAGAGAGAGAGAGAGAGAGAGAGAGAGAGAGAGAGAGAGAGAGATTGATTCATGTTCAGTGGAGAGAGGCAGATCTAAGGAGGCAAAGGTGGTGAGGAGTGGAACTATGGTGATGTTGATCCAGGCCTGGGCTACTGCCAGGAGCCATGTCTGGGTCCAAGACCCTGTTGGCCCCACCCCTCACTGGCTGCAAAGCAGGAGAACTGGGCCTGCCCCTCACCAACTGCAGCACTCGGGGAGTGAGCCCCTGGGCAGCAGAGTGGTGCTGACTCTGCCGGCAGGGGCTCGAGGGAGCCTGCTCTGAGATCATAAGAGTGGTAGACCCCACATCTGCCCTGAGGTGCTGAGAGTGAGGCAGAGATGCCCTTCCCCCCACCCCACATTGCCCCTCTCCACCTGCAGCAGGCAAGAGAGCTGCCTCTGCCCCTCACCAGATGCAGCACTTGGGAGAGTGGACATTGCACCTCACCTGGACAGCACAGCAGAGCTGACCCTGTTGGCCAGGGGCATGGGTGAGCCAGTTCTGAGGGTATGAGAGTCAGAGAACTGGCTCCACCCTCTTTGTTTGCCATATGGGGCAAGGGCAAGCTACAGAAACTCCCCCACCCCAACTCCCACCCCTTGCCACCTGTGGCAGGTGGGAAAGCTGGTCCTGAGGTCACAAAATCGAGAGAGCTGGCTCTACCTCTCACCAGCTGCAGTTCTCAGGAGACTGGTCCCTGCATCCTGCTTGGGCAGCACAGTAGAGCTAGCAGTGTAGGGACGGGACATGAGAGCAGGCCAACAGGCCCTGTGCCTTGCTACTTCCTGGGTGGTGCTGGAGAGCTCACCCTGGTGGTGAGAATGAAAGGAAACTGGCTGGCTGATCAACACAGCAATCATCCAGGCCCAGGATCGGGACTGTGAGTTGGCCCATCCCAACATCCCCATCTATGATCTGCTGGAACACATGAAGGGGCTAGGTCTGTGGACCCAATGATTCATTGCAATGAACTTTGCAAGTAAATATGTGTGGACTAAAGAGCATACAATGCACTTCACTGTCACACTACAGCTTCCACGATGCAATTCTTCTTTCCTATTATTTCTTTCTTTTCTTTTAAATTTCATTTTGTTTTATCTTGGGGAGATTGCAATGGCAGAGGGCAGTTAAAAAGGGATGGGGAGATGAGTGGGGTCGAGATGCATGTTGTGAAACCCACAAAGAATCAATTAAAAGTTAAGTAAGAAAAAAACACAAAGCAAACAAAAAAACAACAAAATTACTATAAGATACACATATTTTTCAATGATAACTTTAAATATTAATAGTCTTGGTGCTCCAATCAAAAGACACAGGTCATCTTAACAAATTATGCAACATGCTTCATCTTTGTGTTGTATACAATAAACCCATCTTAGCTTTAAAGACCAGAACCACCTTAAAGAGAAAGGATGGAAAAACTACTCCAAGCAACGGGATCAGGAAGCAAGCAGGCATTACCTTAATGTCTTCCAACTACAGCTAATCAGAAAAGACAGAGACAAGTACTTTATTCAAATCAAGAGATATATTAATCAAGAAAATATTAAAATAACAAATATATGTGCACCAAAATCTGGCACACGCAGCTTCATAAAAAGCATACTAATGAAATTAAAGACACAGATGAACATAAAACCAATAATATTAGACATTTTAAACATCCGACTTTCCAAAAGACAGATCATCTGGACAAATAACAAGCAGAGAAACCTCAAAGTTAAATGGCATATCATGTCAAATGGACCTGACAGATATCTACAGACAAAAATCAAATACTTTCACGACAAAAGTCTTAGATAGCAGAACTGGATGGAACATTATCGCAACACAATAAGGTTGTACATGACTAACACACAGTCACATTATCCTGAATGGAGAAAAATTCAACACAGCTCCATTAAGATCAGGAATGGTAGGGGGCTCTCTGTTATTATCACCATTCTATGTAAACATAGAGCTGGAAGCACAATCCAGAACAGAAAGGCGAGAGACCAGAGGGGTACGAAGAGGAACAGAAGGAGTCGTCATCCCTATTAGCAAATGATATACAGAAAATTTGACTAGGTATTGGTTAGATCTGGTTCTATCATAGAATATCTTGTTTTCTCCATCTATGGTGATTGAAAGTTTTTCTTGGTATAGTAGTCTGAGCTAGCATTCATGTTCTTTTAACATCTGCATAATGCTTGACCAGGACCTTCTGGCTTTCATTATTTACATTGAGAAGTCTGATGTAATTCTAACAGGTCTGACTTTATATGTTACTTGGTCTTTTTCTTTACAGCGCACAGTTATTCTTTCTTTATTCTGTATGTTTAGTGTTTTGATTATTATGTGACGAGGGGACTTTTTTTGTTTTTGATCCAATCTATTTGGTGTTCTATAAGCCTCTTGTATTTTCTTAGGCATATTCTTCTTTAGGTTGAGAAAGTTTCTTCTATAATTTTATTGAAAACATTTCTGTACCTTTGAGTTGGATTTCTTCTCCTTCTATCCTTATTATTCTTAGGTTTGTTTTTTTAATGGGGTCCCAGATTTCCTGGATATTTTGTGTTAAACTTTTGTTAGATTTAACATTTTCTTTGACCAATGAGTCTATTTTCTCAATCATATCTTCAACACCCAAAATTCTCTCTTCCATCTCTTGTATTCTGCCATTTATGCTTACATTTGTGGTTCCTGAGCATTTACCTTTATTTCTTGTTTTGAAAATTCCCTCAGTTTATGTTTTCAGTTTCCGGGTCTTGAATTGTTTCTTTTACCTGTTTGTTTGCTTTTTCTTGATTTTCTTTAAGGGTTTTGTTGATTTCTTCCAATTTTTGTTTATCTTTTCCTCTACTTCTTTGAGGGAGTTTTTCATTTCCTCTTTAAGGACCTCAAATATTTCCTTAAAGTTATTTTTAAGGTTGTTTTCTCCTGCTTCATCTGTGTTGGGGTGTTCAAGTCTTGCTGTTGTAGAATCACTACTTTTTGGTGATGTCGTGTTGCTCTTTGCATTGTTGAATGTGTTCTTACCTTGTTGTCTACCTGTCTTTTCCTCCAACTGGTGTCGTTGAGGCTGTTTCTCTGGTGATCACTCCTCCCAGTGCCAGAGGGTTCAAGGCTCGGTTGGTTGCTCCTCGAGGTGGAGTCAGGACCTGTTTCTGATTGCTCGGCACTCCCAGAGGTGACTCAGGCCTTCCTACCTGCTCTCGGAGTTCACTTGGGCATTGCTTGCCTACTCCTGGCGGTCACTCGGGCCTTCCAGGGTCAGCACATAGAAGCTGATGATGCCCTTGGTCCAAGGAGGTTAGACCCCACTGCAAGCTGGAACTGTGATGAGATGAACAAGAACTGACATCACTGTCTTGTGGTGCTAGTTTAGTTGTTGTGAAAGACTCAGCATTAAGAGTATTAAGGTAAGCTGGGAGGTGATGGTGCACACCTTCAATCCCAGCACTCGAAAGGCAGAGGCAGGCGGCTCTCTATGAGTTCAATGCCAGCCTTGTCTACAAGAGCTAGTTCCAGCATAGGCTCCAAAGCTACAGAGAAACCCTGTCTTGAAACACAAGAAGGAAGGAAGGGAAGGAGGGAGGGAGGGAGGGAGGGAGGGAGGAAAGAAAGAGAAAGAGAGAGAGAGAGAGAGAGAGAGAGAGAGAGAGGGAGGGAGGGAGGGAGGGAGGGAGGAAGGGAGGAAGGAAGAAAGAAAGAAAGAATTGTTCCAGAGAGATGCTGAGGCCAGACAGCATATAGCAGTGTTGGAATCCCTGTGAGAAAACCATGAGATGCCACTGTGTAAAACTGTAAACACGAATCCCAAGTTTCAGAGGAGACTGCAGAATGTTACAGATGCCATAATCATGGCTGTCCACCGAGGAAAGTCGCCCAACAGAAAGGCTAATTGTACTTCAGGTAGCAGGGAGGGGTGGTGGCCACCTAAGCCCCCTGTGGACCCCAAATCTAGGAAGAGCCTGATGTCAGATCTGAAGCTGAAGGATTTGCCATTCTTCCTGCTTGGTTTAGGTCTTTGTTTGGCTTAGTAACTGCTTGATTTGCCCCATTCCTTTCTAGAATAAGGATGCTTATTCTGTGCCATTATGTATTATGAATAAGTAAGTTATTTTTTCATTTTACAGGGACTCACAGTTAAGAGATTGGTTTGAGTTGCAGAAGAAACTCTGGACTTTTAGATAGTGTTCAAATTGTTAGTCTTCAGGACTTTAAAAGTTGGGCTAATGCACTTTGTAGTATGAGATGGCTACAAGCATGTGGGAACAAAAGACAGAAGACTTTGTCTTAAAAGTGGTGTGTTTGGATGACATGTGGTCAAGGGATGCAACTCTGATGGTTAAGATTTATTGTCTAGCTGAAGGGATGCAGACTTGGTGTAGAAAAGTGTCCCTGAGTATGTCTGTGAAGGGTATTCTAGACTACATGAACTGAGTTGGGAATAGCCTCCCCAGCTGTGGGCAGTACCATTTCATGAACTGGAGTTCCAGACAGAAGAAAAAGAGCTCATCACAATGACAACAGAACGAGAATGGAAACACATTGGATTCAACGAGTTTTAAAAGCTAAAAGGAGGACGCCACATTGGAAGGCATGGAGAGGTCATAGGGGTGGATCTAAGAGGAGCTGGGATCGGGGTGAATATGATCAAATATATTATATGAGCATTTCAAAGAATTAATAAAATTAATTTTTAAAACAGGAAACAAAGAAAAAAACAAAAAGAGTTTTCATAAATCCTGAAGTTTCTATATTTTTGTTATGCCTTCAAAATTAAGATCTTTGATGAATCAGTAGTTAATCTTGTGTTAATTCTAGCAAATTTCCTTCTTTACCTTTCTGAGAATCAGTTTTGGGCAAGAGCTCCAGCCCTGAGGTTTGGGGGGTTTTTTTGTGTAGTTTTTTTTTTTATTTCAGATGCTACATATTTTAAAATTAGTTTTCTTACTTCTCATTATGCTCATGTTTTTCTATCAGTGCTGGATCAATTTTAACAAAATCGTCTGTTTACTCTTTTTAATATTGTGCTACTGATATTGCTCTCTATTGCTGGTCCTATTCCCTTCTTTATACATCCAGTCATTCTTATCAGTGTTGGACATTCAACTTTTTGCAGTGTGAAGTGTCTGAATTTAATTTTTATCCTTTCAGTTTTATCCTACTTTATTTTACTTATGGATCCTTGGGAGACTTACTTGCAAGCGTTTTTGTTTGTTTCTTTGTTTATTTTATTTTGATGTATCTTATATTTTAGTTTTTTGTTTGCTTGTTTGTTTTTTGAGACAGGGTTTTTCTGTAGCTTTGGAGCCTGTCCTGGAACTAGCTCTTTAGACCAGGCTGGCCTCAAACTAACAGAGATCTGCCTGCTTCTGCCTCCTAGTGCTGGGATTAAAGGCGTGCTCCACCACCGCCCAGCTTTGTTCTTATTTAAATGGAGTTCTTAACCTTTATACGAAGGCTAATGCAGCCCTGGGAGTCTTGCATTTCTGACATCTTTTCAGTATCCAAGTCATTCTCCCTTATTTGGGTCGATTCTTTCTTCTGGTGGATCGTCACATCTCTCTTTCATTTGTGAATGTCAGTAGCCATTCAGATTCACATCCCAGATCTGCATCCTGTACCGGCCGTGCATACTCACCTAGAAATGTGCAGCTTGGTGTGAACCAAAGGCTCTATTCTCCTTGCGCTGGTTTTACTTTTGTGTGGCTCCTTGCTATTCTTCCTAATAAATGAAGCCTTTTAGATTCTGAACTCAAGTCTCATTTTCCTTAACTTGATGCTGTGGTGGTTTTTCTTGTGCTTCTTTCCTCTGACTGGTGTTTAATGCTAAGGTTTCTGGGTAGCACAGAGGTGGAAAAGGCTCATCACATGGGTTTCTCTTCTTCCTGGGTAAACAGATATTACCGCCTGCTAGACAGCATCTGAAGATGGTTATTCTTACATGTTGCTCAATTTTTTTGTTTTTGTAGGTAGTAAAATCAGTTCATCCAATGGCTTCACTATGGGCACAAAGGGAAATTCTTCCCATCCTTTCTTAATACCACTCAATTTGGAGGAAAACTGTGGTACAGCAATGCTGTAGGAAGTCTTACAGCTAGTGGTTACCCGCCCACTGGGGTGTGGCCTCTTATACTATATATGCTGATGTAGAGCCTGCATCTGCCCTCTTTTCCAACCTCTCTGTTCCAGTTGCGGATAGTTCAAGCAGAGGATTCTGATTTGTGAGTCTACCCCTAAATAAATAACTGTCTATTTCTCAATTCTGAGCTAGTGTGGGATTTCTTTTAAGCATCCTTATTCACAGCAAAGAGATAGTACTTAGTCTAAAACAGTCCTTGCGCTCCCCACCCAGTAACTTTGGCATCGGTAAGGAACCACATACGTGACAGCAATTCTGTAAGAGTATATTGCTTACCAATGCTGCAGTTGTCTTAGTGATATTCACACTCGGGGGGCTCACTCAAACATGAACCATCCTTCCCTTAATCTTTCATGACATCTTTCAATTAAAGACATCTTGCTGAGTATTCATCCTGGTGTTAAGTGAGGTGTGACTGTAAATCTAGGCTCATCTCAAGGAATGTACAAAACCAGAGCTGCTCTTTCTTTGACTGTGACAATGTTGACACTATCTGGGATCTGGGATCTTCTTCTTCTTTTTTAATCTGTCTGAATTTGCTGTTTACTTTTACTTTTTTCTTGTGTCCTTTGCAGGTGAGAGAGTCAAAGGCTAGAGAGTCTGCAGAGCATAATAATATTTCCATAAATTACAGATAGCCAAGTATCACCCTTGGCACTTGTTAAAAATACTGCATTCTTTCCAGACATCTTCCCTATATTTCCTGATATCTAAGGTATTAGGAGAAACCTATATTGTAGGAAGAATGGGTTGCATCCTGCCGCCTGGCTAGCTTACACCCAAAATAACCACACAGAAATTGTATTAATTAAATTACTGCCTGGCCCATCAGCTCTAGCCTCTTATTGGCTAACTCTCACATCTTGATTAACTTATTTCTATTAAATCTGTGTATCACCACTTTTACCAGCAAGAGTCTAACCTACATCCAGCTCAGGCAGGAGATTCATGGCATCTGCCACACTTCCCTTCTTCCCAGCATTCTGTTCTGTCTACTCTGCCCACCTAAGGGCTGCCCTATCAAAAGGCCAAGGCAGCTTCTTTATTCGACCAATGAAAGCAACACAAATACAGAAGGACCTCCTACACCAAACCTAGAAATTTCTATTTCAAGATATAATTCAATTATATATTCATCAAGTAGATGTGGGAACATGGTTGTGTTTGGATACTGATGTGCTGTCTAGTAGCCCTGTTGTCTTAGTGTGGTACATCCTCCATTTCCTCCAGAGTCCTTGCAGGTGACTGCATACTTTGTGTCTCAACAGGAGGCAGGCAAACAACGGCTGGAATCCAGCATTCTATCTGTGAAGTCAGAGAAAATGGAGTGTTTGTATAAGTGTCTGCCTGGTTATTCTTCTCACCTTCTCACCGCCATATAGGAATAGCAGTCACTATTTTCCTTGTCCTTGGAATAAGCCCAATAGCAGCAGAGTTAGTATATTAGTCCCTTTTTGTTGCTGTAATAAAATCTCATGACCAAGGCAACTTAGAGAAGAGTTTATTTGGCATCACGGTCCATAGAGTTAGAGACCATGAAGGCAGGAACAGCATAGTAACAAGTAGCTGGTGGCCACAGGCATTTAGGAAGGAATGGGAAGCTGAGAGTGCACACCCTGAACTGCAAGTACAATGCAGACAGCAAACTGGAAATGCAAGTCTCTGAACTTCCAAAGACCGCCTCTGGTGACTGTCTCCAACAAGACTGGACCTCCTAAAATTTCTCAAACTGCTCCATCAAGTGGGGACCAAGTATTCAAGTGCATGAGCCTAAGGAGAACATTCCCTCTTTCTCCTCCCTTCCTCCCCATCTCTCTCCCCTTTTTCCTAAGTCATTTCATTTGTAATACTTACTGGCCAGGGGTGGGAGAGCAGGTGTCTGAAAATCCAACATGGAGGTGTAGAATAGTGGCGTAGTGGGACCTAGCATGTGCCAAGGCTCCAGACAGCTTCCAGCACGGACTCCCTATCCTACCAGATTTTACTTACAGCTGACAAAATTTCAACAAGGCACTCACAAAGTATAAACTGTAAAGAAGAGCTCCCCTCCTCACGCCACTGTGCGTGGTGTCTTGAGAAACATCATGTCTTGCACACTCATGACTACTGTCTTTGTACACTCATGACTACTAACTCTCTTTGCACACTCATGACTACTAACTCTCTTTGGTGTGTGAAATATGGTAAACACTGAAAGATGGCAGTTGTGATTTTTGCAATATGTTCTTCCTAGAAGTTCAATCTGGTCCAGGCTCAGAGGACTTAACCTAGCAACTGGATCATGGCCCCAGTTCCACAACACATTAGTTTCCCAAGAGGCAGTACCTGCAGCCTTAATGAAGCTTGCAGCTTAATGAAGAATGGAGACAACTCCAGAATAAGGGAGTAGCGCCAAAGTCTACCTGGAGTCCAGAGAAGCTTGTAGGACATTGTCATACCCTGAGATGGGAAGTGACGTTCACGCTTTGAAGACAAGTGCGACTAAAAGGGGTAAGGAATATTTTCTAAACTCTGCATAGAAGGTCTGAAGACTCTACAGCAAAAATGAGAGGAAAATAAACCATGAGAGTTGAGCTCTGGCTGTGAAAAGGAGAGAGGCAGACAGCAGCCCCAGAACTCAGGGTCATTTTAAGAAGAGGAGAGGAAAGAATTAGGAACGGAGCATGGAAATGGGATATTTTCGATGCTTGTGGGGGGGGAGGTTTTATTACAACAATGTTTGCATTTTAGAAAGATTTCTGTGGGGACTTCTACAGGAAAAATTTTATGATTATGGATGTCTAATTTCTGCCGCCGTGAATACCATAAAAATTGCCGAATAAGTTTTAAAATATATAAAAGGTTTAGTAGTACCAGAGACTAGGAAAGATATTGTCTACAGTCCAGCATGTAAGTGCAATAAAGTTTGGGTAAATAATGACATCAGATCTAATAAAACATATATTATCTCTCCTAATATATACAGAATCATGTTCTCCATAAATAGAAATACATCTTTTTTGAAACATTTATGCTATATTTGTGAAAGTTAATCCTACTC
Organism: Myodes glareolus; assembly: GCF_982192425.1. Classification (NCBI taxonomy): domain Eukaryota; kingdom Metazoa; phylum Chordata; class Mammalia; order Rodentia; family Cricetidae; genus Myodes; species Myodes glareolus. The sequence goes on from NC_142048.1 coordinate 45,760,699, forward strand.
TTGGCTATAAAACAATCTTCAATAAATTTCAAAGACTCTAAATTTTACAGAACCTAGTGTCTGATCATGATGTAAAATTTTTTAATTTTAATATTTAATACTCTAAAGTATATACATAAATAGTCATATTACTTGGGTATTAGTAGAAAAAGAAACACATAAAATTAAAAAGCAAACAAGCTATAATTATCATCTACTTAGAAAGACACTAATAAACAACGGATGCTTGTAAAAATTAATAAAAAATTATTTTCCAAAAAAATCTTCCATAAAAGAGTTGAAGAAACAATCTTATATATTTTTTAAGATTTATTTATTTATGTACTTTGTGTATATGGGTGTTTGGTCTGCATGTACATTTACACCCCAGAAGAGAACATCAGATCCCATAAATTTACGGTAATAGATGGTTGTGAGCCACCATGCGGGTGCTGGGAATTGAACTCAGGAAGAGCAAACAGTGCTCTTAACCACTGAGCCATCCTTTCAGACCTGAAACAACCTTGTTTTATTTAAATCATTTGAAAAGATGTAAAGTCTCACAGTTGACCATCTTCAAAAACCTCAACTCAAAATAGCACAATTAGTACTTTACATATAAATAGTATAGGCCATCCCCTTGTGGGTATGAGAGGAAAAGTCTGTACTAAAATATTCACAAGTTAGACTCCACGGAATAGTTAAAGATTGGTACATAACACTAAGAAAGAATTATTCCAGGATGCAAAGATGTTTTATATACATCTATCATTTTTTTTTTAAAAAAAAAAGAGTAACCATTACAAATAGCCAAACAGGGGCTGGAGAGATGGTTCTGCAGTTATGAGCACTGATTGCTCTTCCAAAGGACCCTGGTTCAATTCCCAGCAACCACATGGCAGCTCACAACTGTCTGTAAATCGAGTTCCAGGGGCTCTGATACCTTCACACCAATACACATAAAATCATGTTAAATAAATTATAAAAATTATAAAAACAAACAAACAAATTAAAGATTATTTTGAGAGTTGTCCCAAGGGAATTTATAAAATTTGCTTTTAATCCCTGCTGAGTTAAAAACATAATTATTACTGAAATATAAAAGTACTCTGACACAATTACTGATATGTATATCAAGTCAAAAGCCATAACTACATTTAAACAATACAGCATGGGAGACAATGACATTAAAGTCTAGAACAAAATACATGTATTAGTTACCAGCATTATCATTTAATAGATTTTGAGACTCTTAGAAATGTAAAAACACAAGAATCTTTAAATCTTGGAATATGTAAATCTTAAATATTGGAAAGGAAAAGAAAAGAATTAATAATTTTGATACGACATTTTTGATCACCTGGAATATGCACAAGAAGTGTTTGGAAATTGGCTATCGTTGGAGTATTTAATAATATGGCTAGTTATAGAATAAATGTACAAGGATTAATAGTTTTAATCTATATTAAATACACATTATGGGAATAATAATCATATTCATATAGCATTAGAAGTGTGCTTCAGCAAATAGGCCTATACCCTTGCTCATGTAAGCAATCTTACTTAAATGCAGTGGGTCATTAAAATAGAAAAGAAGATATGAAAACAGAAAAGGGAAGAAGAAGAAATTGAGGGGGGTGAGGGAGAGGATAGAGAAGATGATGGGAGTGAATATGACCAGACTGCAGTATGTACATACATGAAACTACCAAACCTAGTAAGAGGGCCCAGCAACTGAAGATGCCTGCTGCCAACCTCCATGAGCTGAGTCCCAGCCCCAGGACCCATACAGTGGAAGGAGAGAACCAATGACCACAAGCTGTACTCCGAGCTCCATATGTGTGTCATGTCACACCCACAACAGCCCTCTGAAATAAATAGATATAATTTTTTAAAAACTTAAATAGGTTTTAATTAAAATGACCAGTCTACATATTTAAGACACTACCAATTAAATTCCCACAATATTCTTCACAGAAATAGAAAAAAATAATAAAATTCATATAGAACCACAAATGATCCCATATATCCAAAAGAGCATTTCAGAAGCAGGCGAAACACAATGCTAGAGAGACTAACATTCGATTTCAATATAGAAAAACAATATGGCACTGACATAGCATATTATATGTAGACATGTAGACCAATGGGACAGAACAGAAGACACAAACATGACTACACATAACCACAACCATCTGATATTTGACAAAGATGCAAAAAATATACACTAGATAAAAGACAACATCTCCAACAAATGGGACTTCAAAAATTAAATAATGATGAGCCAAAGGATGAAATTAGACACATATTTATCACCTTGCATAAAAACTAGCTCCAAGAGAACCAAAGATCTCAATGTGAAACCAGAAACTGCTAGAAGAAAGGATAGGAAGTGCCTACAGGATGTGTATGTGTGTGTGTGTGTGTGTGTGTGTGCATGCGTGCACACACATGCATGCACATGTGTGTATAGAACGGAATTTTCTGAATAGAATCCCATTTGCCCAGGAATTGGACTCGTCAATTAACAAATGTGACTTCATAAAGTTAGGAGACTTCTACACGAAGCACAGGAAAAAATAAATCAAGTAAGAAGGGGGAAGGAACCTTTGTCAACTACTCATCTATCAGAGAATTACTCTCCAGAAAGAAAAACAAAGAATCAAGAAAACAAACAACCCAACTTTTAAAAATGGGCAATGGATCAGAACAGGGAGTTCTCGATAGAAGAAATATAAATGACTAAGAAACATCTCAAAGAAATGTTCATCACCCCTGACGGTAGGGAAAGGCAAACTGAAGCAACCTTGAGATTTCATCGTATCCCCATCAGAATGGCTAAGACCAACAACAAATGTTGAGGATGTGTAGTAGATCCTTCTCTTGGTAGAACTGCAAACTGGTGCAGCCACTCTGGGAATAGGGTAGAAAATTATCAAAAAAAACTGAAAATAAATTTGCCATATGATTCAGCTATCCCAATCCTTGAACTATATCCAAAGGACTCAGCATCTTACTCCTCAGATACTTGCTTGACCATGTTCCTTACCTCCGTGTTCATAATAGCTAGGAAATGGAAACACCCTGTGGTAGTATCTTACTCAGGGTTTCTATTGCGTCAACAAAACACTGTAACCGAAAGGCAAGTTGGGGAGGAAAGGAGTTATTTGGCTTATACTTCAGCATTGCTGTTCATCACTAGAGGAAGTCAGGACAGGAACTCAAATAGGGCAAGGACCTGGAGGCTGGAACTAATGCAGAGACCATGGAAGGGCACTGCTTACTGATTTGTTCCTCATGGCTTTATCAGCCCACCTTCTTATAGAGATCAGGACCAGCAGTCCAGGGATGACACCACCCATAATGGGCTGGGCCCTCCCACACTGAACACTAATAGAGAAAATGCCTTACAGCTGGATCTCATCAAGGCAGTTTCTCAACTAAAGCTCCTTCCTCTGACTCTAACTTGTGTCAAGTTGACACACAAACCAACCAGTATAGATATTTGAATGTAATTTGGCCCCCATAAGCTCATAGAGAATGGCACTATTGGGTGGTTTTGTTGGAGTAGCTATGTCCTAGCTGGAGGAAGTGTGTCACTGTGGGAATGGACTTTGAAGTCTTATATATGCTCAAGTCATGCCTAGTATCTCAAGTCACTTCTTGTTGCCTTTAGATCAGGTTGAATTCCCAGCTCCTTCTCTAGCACTATGCCTGAATACCGCCATGCACCCAGTCACCATGCTCACAACCATGGTGATTGTAATAAGGATGCTCTAGTTTGTTCCCAACCGTTTAGCCCCAAAATAACCACACAGAAACTGTGTTAATTAAATCACTGCTTGCTCCATTAGCTCTAGTTTCTTATTAGCCAACTCTTACATCTTAATTTAACCCATTTCCATTAATCTGTGCATCACCATGAATTGTAGCCTACCAACAAAGTTTTAGCATATCTGTTTCCTGCGGCTCCATGGCTTCTCCTTGACTCCACCCTTCTTTCTTCCAGCATTCAGCCTAGCTCTCCATGCCTAACCAAGTTCTGCCCTGCTATAGGTCCAAACCAGTTTCTTTATTAATCAATGGTAATCACAGCATACAGAGGGAAATCCCACATCAGATAATAGTGGACAAAACCTCTGAAACTGTAAGACACCACCTCAATCAACTTTTTCCTGATGGCTCAGCGGTTGGGAGAACTGGCTGTTCTCCTAGAGGACCCGAGTTCAATTCTCAGCACCCACATGACAGCTCATAACTGTTTGTAACTCCAAGATCTGACACCTTCACGTAGACATACATCCACACCAATGCACACAAAATAAAAATAAATTATTTAAATTTTTTTTCTTTATAAGGGTTCCCACGGTCATAGTGTCTCTTCATAAAAATAGAAACCCTAAGACAGAAATTGGTACCAGGTCAGTGCTATGTTTTTGTTTGGAGGAATTTGAACTTTGATACTTTGGATTAGAAAAGTAATGGAATAATTTAGGCACTGCCTAATGGGCCATACTAGTAGGATCATGGAAGCCCGTAGTACTGAAAATGTTATGAACTATGGGGGGCTAGATCAAGAGGTTTAAGATGAGAAGAACATCAGTAGCTCTCTCTTCTAGAGATGTTTCTTGTGATATTTTGGTGAAAAAAGTTGTTTACCCTTGTCTGAAGAGTCTATCTATGGATAAAGTGAAGTGACTAGGATTAATTTCATTTTCAAAGGAAATCTCAAAACAGTCTAGTATAGACTTTTTTGTGCGGTTATTAATATTCATGCTTATAAAGATTTATAATGAAAAAGAGCAAATTGAGCAAGGAAAAATGCAAAATGTACAGTTTGAGGAGAAAAGGAGAACCAGGGAGTGCTCAAGGAAACACATAGATTTAGAAATGTGGTAATGGGAGTGGTGACCTCAGGTCAAGATCCCACCCAGTTAAATTTCCAACTTGTGTAAAGGAACTAAAGAAAAGTTTAGAGCTAGATATGATGGTGCACACCTTTAGTCCCAGCACTCCAAAAGCAGGCAAACCTTTGAGTTTGAGGCCATCCTGGTCTACACAGCAATTTTAAGGACAACCAAGTTTAGTCACTGTAAACAGAACGCTGGTGAAGCTGTAACCAAATGAAGGGGCCTTGTTCCAGTCCCAGTAAGCAGCAGAACTTGTCAATTTTATCCATGAGGTTCTGGCTTTAAAGACATAACAAAGGAGTTATGGAATATTCTTCTACTGCTAAGGAAAGCCACTGAGGCTGCTGAGGGGTGTGCCTGAATGGAGGCCTAGAAAGGCCATTGCTTGAAGCTGTGAATTTGAAGCCTGTATTGCCTTGGAGACCCTAAAATGTTGGAGATGCCAGCACTGTAGGATACCTGCCCAGAAAAGCTGCTAACAGAAAATAGAATCAGCCCAGGAGAAAGAAGTATGTTGCAGCCAACAAAGATGAAAAGAGTTGGAAATCTGAAGAGTATTTTGACATCAAACCTGGAGGTACAGAATTTGGAGTTTGTCCAGCTGTTTTTTGGTCTTGCTTTGGTTCAGTATGCCCCCACTATGCTCCCTTCCCTGTGTTTTGGAATGGTAATATATATCCTGTGCAATTATATGTTAGAAATATGTGATCCATTTTTTTTAATTTTGATTTTATAGGGGATTACATTTAAGAGATTACATGAATCTCAAAAGAGACATTGAATTTTGGACTTTTAATCATTGTTGAGACTGTGCTAGACTGTGGGGACTTTTGAAGTTAGACTAATTGCATTTGTATTATATTATTGTTACAAGCTTATGTGGGCCAGGGAGTGGGATGTGGTAGTTTGAATGCAACTGGCTCCCTTAAGTTCATAGGGAATGGCACTATTGGGAGGTGTGGCTTTGCTGGAGTAGGTATGGCCTTGTTGAAGGAAGTTTATCACTGTGGAGGTAAGTTTTGAGGTCTCATATATGCTCAAGGCATATCTTGTTCTCAGCATCTCAGTTCACTTTCTGATACCTTTGGATCAAGTTGAATTAGTAACTCCTTCTCCAAAATCACATCTGCCTTAATTTTAGCCAGGATGATAATGGACTAAACCTCTGAAACTGTAAGCTACCACCTCAGTTAAATGCTTTCCCCTATAAGCATTGTCTTGGTCATAATGTCTCTTCACAATAGAAACCTTAATTGCCTTTCAACAGATGAAAGAATAATGCAAATGTGGTACATATATGAAATGGAATACTATTCAGCTCTAAAGAAAGGTAAACAATTAAATGTTCAGGTAAATGGATGGACTTGGAAAGAGTTATACTGAATGAAGTAACTCAGACACAGAAAGAAAAATGCCACAAGTCCTCCCTCATGTGCAGTTTCTAGCTCCAAATCTTCAGATACATGTGATTCTCTCACCTTCATCAAAGAACCCTTCATACAAAGACCATTGCAGAAATACACAACTGCAGAAATGCAGAAAACCACTAATAATGAGGTTCCCAACCCCAGGAGCTAAATCCACAGCCCAATCCCTGTATATAAGGTCGGGAAACATTAAGGAAGACATGGCAGAACAACTATAAGAGTCAGGGGACTGGAAAGCCTGCTGCAAGATTCTATCTTCTGACTATGAGAGAGAACCCACACCCATGAGATCTCAACAGAAAGGCAACACAACTTGACATGCCAATGTGGATGAAGGACATAGTTCAGGGCCCCACCCCTAGATGAAGAACTACAGGCAATTAAAAGCTGCTGGGAAAGGGAGACTTGGTCTTCTCTGGGCATAAGTACCCTAAATGACTAACCATTCAAGTGGTCAGTTCTAAAGGCTGTACATGCTAGCGATACTAAATAGAATCAGCAGATTGCATTTTATATTTCTTTGCATACACACACATGTGACCATGTTAATTAAAGAATAAGAGGCCATGACACTAAAAGGGAGTAAGAGGGGGTGATGCAATTATACTTAAATTAAGTAAAAAAATAAAATTAATTTAGTTCTTTTTCTTAAATGAGTAGGAAAGATCTACACAAAGAAATTGTCTTTCTTCTATGAGAACATAAAAGGTAGCTTTAATTAATATAGATTCAGTTGATATAAAATAATTATGTATTACTTTAATTATAACATAGTCTGGAAGACATCAACATATAGACAGATACAGAAATTATCTGTATTACACAGTTTCTTAACAGGGGCTGAGCACAAGACATTGGGAAAATTCATTTATGAGGTAATGTGGTGTGGGTTGAAGGAGAGGAAACCATAAAGACATCTGCGAAGAACAGAATCATGAAACCTGCAGCAAACCACATTTTGGGGTGACTTCTGTCACAGACCAGCATGATGGGTTTGTACGTTCCAGGGTAGGGGTGTGTGGATCAGAAATGTTAGCTACGAGGAACAGAGATACAAAAGAAACACAGAGACATAGAATAGTGCCAGGAGAACAGCTTAGTGGATACTGAATACTGAATTTGCCCACATTTATCCTTCATACATTTTTATACCCCAACACAAAATGGGGGAAGAAGGCAAAAGACTGCTTTAACATTACACAAAGGGAATTCAAAACAGTTATTGTTTCAATACTTGAGACATCAAGCCATTATTTCCTAAGTAAAACATTTGATGTTTTTGGGCAGGATATGCAGCGAAAACAACCTAGACAAGGTATCATGTAGGCTGCCACTCCCTGTCTCAAGCCTCCTATTTTAAAAGTTAAGGAGCAGGAATAGGCTTGAATTCTCTGACCTTTGGTCAGGGTAGAGCAGATCCACTGCTATGGGCCATCTTAATGTCCAAAACACCAAGTAACCACACCCTGGGTCAGGGTTTCTAGTTTGTAGCTACATCTATTGTCAACAACTTTGAGAGAGCAAAAATAAACTCAAACCCTCACAGTGGAACAGGCTCAAGTCTGTGAGCCCTCACGGGAACTCAAGGGAAGAGAAGATACAATAGTGTCACAATGGTGTGGGAGCAGTGACAAGCACCAAAGTATACAGTTGGTCACTGCTGGAAGGGAGCTAGGTTGGGAGATGATGTGTTTCAGGAAACAGGAAGTCAATTATCATGATAAATGCTACAATGAGACAGGAAAATAGAGCTTCAGAAGTCAGGCACTTAAGGGAGCAGTTGGGACTTAGGAAACAGCTAGGTGATGGGACTGGATGGAGGGTGGAGGTCTGACCAAGGTACACTGTACTTTGTATATTTGTGTCAATGTAAAAATATCCCTTAAACAAGAGTAGAGAAATATATACAGGATGTTGTAACGAGAATAATCTTAAATTTGTATCAATATACAAAAATTCATACCAATATAAAATATTTGAGCTTAATAGTTGCTTTTTACTTTAAAACAGACTTAATAATCTACTTTTATCCGACCCTTCCTATATCCCCTTATTTCTTTTCAGAAAAAGATCCTTGAATCTAACCTCTCCTGTTTAGTTTCTTCCCTTACCATGACCAATAGCAATTTGCAACCATCCCCTTAAATGATGGCAAACATTCATTACCCACCAAACGACCAAAAATCACCCAAACTACCTCTAGGGAATTTTTAAATACACTGTATTTAAATACATATTTTTTAAAATACACTGTAACCCATTTAGGGTTTTTTTTTTTTAATCTGGACCTGTCTTTACTACGTGCCTCTACCCTTTTCTGACTGCATGAGACAAATTTTAAACTGCTCAGTGGCTTTCCAATGGTGGCTGTCTCTGCCCCAGTCAGGTCTGTGAACACTCAGCTTTAAGCCCCGTTAGCCATTGAGAGTTGCATTCAGTCAAGAGCTGCATTCAATTGGGAGCTCTGTTTAACTGCTCCGGCTATAGGAGGCTAATACCCGCACTGTGGCAGGCATTTTTACTTAGCCTGTTGTTTCTACTTAGCTCACTGGTTGCTGTATGGCAGAGCCTCTTAATGGAACCATGCCCCTTTTATTTTTTCAGCTTTCTCAGGCCCTATGTGGAAATTTGGACCCCACATTGGGCACCAAAATGTTGTTTTATCTTCCTAGCAGTCACTGCACTTTAAACACTAGTGGCCCAGCTACTAAGACTGCAGCCTGGGGGAGAATTCTGTTTCCCCAGACAATGGCTCTGTGCTGCTGCGAAAGGTAGTTCTAACTATATCTCTATCATTCTAATAAAACTCAAGATTCAAAGGCTAGGGTAAAAACCTACACACTCAGAAAGTTAGAGTAGCAGCTGACTTTCTCCCTTAGCTGGTATCCCTGGAAGCTTCTCTCACACCACCCACGCTATGCTCCTCCTTTCTATTTCCTGTCAACTCGTTGCTAACTCCACCTCTCTGAGCCCAGGCTAATTTTATTTATTTAACTAATGCAAATGCAGCAGAAACACAGGTAACATAGCTTTGCCTAGTTAAACAAATATTCCACCACAGCACACTGGGGAGTGAGAGAGGTGAGGGAGTGGGAAAGGAGAGTGGAACTCCTCTGCAGAACACTGGCCATGGACAGAGTGGAAGTAGAGAGGGTAGAAGCTACAGGGACCAGAGGAGAATTTTCCTAAGTCCGTTTCCTTTATCTGCCTCTGATTCCCCTTTCCTATGTTGTTTTCTGTCTTTCTTCCTGTCTCCTGTCTTTCAGTGTCTTCCTGTGTCCTTAGGTTTGCTAGGAACGTCTATTCTTCCAACTTATCCTCCCGAATGGTGGGATTACAGACATGCACCATCAAATCTGCTTAGATCTTACTTCAATGCTCATGAGAAAAGTGTCATTAATGATGTGAGGGGCTGAATGACCATGGACTGAAACTCCAGAAAACGTGAGCCAGAATGAAGCTTATTCCCCTATGAATGGAGTATTTCAGGCAGTTTGCTACAGTGGTAAGGCTGATTAGCATACTTCCTGTTGGTAGTTGAAATAAGAAGCCCTATTAAAACCAGATTCAGTCTTTTCAAAATCTACTGGTGAGGAAAGAATATGAGTTACTCAAAGAAATAAGAGAACAGCATGGTTTCATATGACTATGCTCACACCCATTAGTGATATCCACACTAAGCATGGTATGCCAGCCCTCCTACCCATGAGTGATGCCCACACTCACTAAGCATGATATACCAGTCCTCCTACCCATGAGTAGGAGTGTACTACTAATGCTAAGCATGATATGCTGACATTCCTATCCATGAGTGATGCCCATACTAAACATGACATGCCAGCCCTTCTGCCCATGAGTAATGCCCACACTAAGCATGATATGTCATCCCTCTTCACAACTCTTCACAGCTGACTTCTCCAACACAGTGCCACCTTTCAAGGTATTTTCTCCCATAGATTAGACCTTGAACATGCCCTGCCTTCAGTCTCCATTGTGAAGAAGGTATCCTGGTGAGAAATAGAAGATGTCATACAACATGGAACTTGAGAGTGACTAAGAGGCTCTGAAGAAGAGCTGGGAAGGGGAGCTGTTGGATTGTTGAAGAAGTAGCGAACAAGCCTGGGGGACCAGACAATGGTGGGAGGGGAGTAGAAGGTGAGACCACAGAGAGAACTTAGGGTCCCATCCTAGATGCTGATGAGCTAACTTATGAGGTTATTAGTTGCAAGAGTCTGGGGAAGGATATTCTAACAGCAGAAAATGTGAGGTGGCAAGTTAGTCCTATACAAGGAATATCTTCCCCCAAATTCATCAGTGGGTGGCTTGGCTGTGAGGTCTGGGTGGCCCTGACACGGTTTGGATTTGGGAGATTTGACTTCTGGAATTTCTGCACACACTGTAAATAATGAACTATCTGGAGTGTAGGTCCTGGGCAAAATGTTCACTTATGTTCCATGCACGCGTTATACACCCAGACAGAAGGTTGTTTTATTAAACAGAGTTTTAAAGTATGGAGTTTTCCATTGTGGTGTCCTTGCAATCAGTGTTCACATTCTGGAACCTTTGGACTCAGATTTTCAGGTTCAGAATTGTCAACTGTACATCAGTGTAGACACTATCAAACTAGGAGGTTTGGAAAAAGCCCACAATTTGAAAAAATATACATGAAATGGATGTAAGAGAAAAAAGAAGGGGGATAACCAGAATGCATTATAGTCATGTATAAAATCATCAAAAGAACAACATTTATTAATCAATGACTTTTAAAACTGAAGTAACTGAAGTAACACACAACCCTGACGTGTGTGTGTATTGTGTGACTATTTTCAGGCCTAGATTTTTTTTGTTCTTACACTATTTTTATGATACATTTTTAAGTATTTCCAGAAAATAGAAAGTGATGAGGAAAATGGCCTGTTTTTCTGGGTAGAGTGGGGACTCCAGGTCACACCACCTAACACATCTGCAGATACTAAAGCCATGGAAGCACTCCTGACTTCCCCCAGTGAGTCCTTAGATTTTGTGAGACTTTAAAGATGGAAGACTGGTGAGGGAGCGGTGTTGAGGGGAGAGCCAGTGAGATGGAATTTGGACTCCATGTTGGCCAGACGGTGGAAAGAGAAAGGGGTAGGCACTTTCCCAATACACTTTGGCTACCAAATACAGTTGACAGAAGGCTTGTCGTTCCTCCCCAAAGACCCAACATGGGCTCCCTCTGTGAGGCTGTCCTGTTGGAGACGGGATGAACAGACTCCTTCTCTTACATTCATTGTCTTTGATCTGAACTCTAGATCTTTCTCTGCAGCAGTATGTGGACTGCAGGGCCTGGAGGACCATTCCAAACCCTTGAGTATAGATGCTTCAGGTCTCACCAACGGCCCCAGGCTGCTCCTCTCAAGTTGTCACCTCTCAGATCGCACTCTGAGATAGCAGCTCCTTGTATGTTCTGAAAACCGTGTACACTTTGGCTTTGGGGTCCACCATCTGGCCTATTTTCGAAAGTCGAGTGGTGGAGGAGAAACGGAAAAGATCTGGGAAGTGACCAGAGTGGCCAACAAAAGTCTAATTACACGTTCAAAAAGTGGGCTGGCCATCTGGCGTAGCAAAGACACTTTACATTTCTACTGGCCTATGACTGAAATCTTTTACCATTAAGTTCTGTTTGAATGAAACGCTAGTAGACATTTAGGTAATATTACAGGGCAATAAATGTTTAAGAGCCTACGGGATATGAGCTTTCCAGAAGTAGTCCAGATCCAGATGCTAAAAATACTGTGTGTGTGTGTGCATGTTGCGTGTCTGTGCATGTGTGTGTGCATGTGTGCGTCTATGCGCATGTGAGCATGTGTGCGGGTGTGTGCATGTATGTGCATGTCTGTGTGCATGTGAGCATGTGTGCGCATTGTGCATGTCTGTGCATGTATGTGTATGGGAGTTTTCTTCCCCTCTCCCTTTCCTTTCACCCTCTGAATTCACATTCTGAACTGTTTAAGACGTGCTTGGCTATGGTCTCCTCTGCCTCCCCCTCCCCTTTCCCCTTTAATTCTTTTTAACACCGGGTAGAAGAAGCATGAGGGAAGTGTAGTTAAAATTCAAAATGCTTCCCCTTTATCATTACCATGAATCAACACAATAAATGAGCCCCTTCAGAGCTCGGTAATAAGAATTTGATAAATCATCAGCCAAAAATTAACTAGATGTCAAAACAATCTTTGGGAAGTGTGATGGATTAGGGGTGATAGCAGCAATTAATCTCCCAGCATGAGTTCACCAGACAGACACAATGTAGGGAGATGGATGGGGGGGGGGGGATTCAGGCCTTGCAAGGTCAGGACACTCCTGCAAAGAGGGAGTGGAAGGGGAGGAGAGAGAGAGAGAGAGAGAGAGAGAGAGAGAGAGAGAGAGAGAGAGAGAGAGAGAGAAGAGGAGGGGAGAGAAGAAGAGAGGAGAGCAAAACAGAGAGGAGCAGAGGGGAGATCTTGATCTGAGGCTGCAGCTGTGGGCACCCAGCCGCTAAGCCAGAGGTCCCTGGATGCCTTTGAAAACTCCCATCTCCAGCTGCTCTCTGATGAGCCAAGCTCCTTCCCTCCTGGGCTAATAAATGCCACAAGTCTGTTCATGGGACTCCACGTGGCTTCCAACCAAGCGGCAGACACCTTGCAGGGCTTCATTTAGAAAGCTGGGTTGGGTAGTAAACCTCAGCCTGAAGGAAGAGGGCAGAAGCGGGAGGGGTGGTGTGGAGGGGAGGGAACTAGAGCTGTAACTGGTGCAGAAATGCAAGACTGGGCATGGAGGCCCCAGGGCCCAGCTGGGGCACATGAAAAGCCGTGCGCAAAGAGGAGGAGGACCCTTCAAGCACGAAGCTCATAAATCTCTCTCTCTCTCTCTCTCTCTCTCTCTCTCTCTCTCTCTCTCTCTCTCTCTCTCTTGGATGAGACTGCCTTTTTGTTTTATTAATTTGGCTGATTTTTTAAAACAGGTTTATATTATTGGGAGGAATCAAAATTGGCAGAGGATGGAGAAAGGGCCCTTGTGTGCCCCGCACTGCCTGGGACCCTCAAGTGAGACTGACTAGTCTGGAGATGTCGGCTTGAATGGGAGAGGGTGGGTTGAGGGTCAGAGTGGCAGAAAGATACTCAAAGCACCCTTAGCTGGGCAGAGGATGTGAACCCTTCCTCTTGGGATAAGTGACTGGGGGTGGGGGGTGGTCCTGTGTAGTGGCTACAGCATTGCCAGACACTGGTGGGGCCCTGAGAGTTGTGCCCCACCCCGCACGCACACAACCCCAACAGTTCTTTATTGGTTAAAAAATAGAAATTCCCGTAGGATTTGCCTAGCAAGAGATCTGGTGCCACTCCTATGAACAATGGTTGGTGCTTCTTGGCTTTATAATAATCTTAAAGCAAGGCTAATACCTGGTAACTACCCAAGGCTTTACTATTTACAAAGCTCCGTGGGAGTCCAAGGTCTTCCTCGGGGGAGCTGACGCTTTTATGGCATAGTTTCTCAGTGCACAGCACAGTACTAGGGTTGGTCATTGGTAGTACGGTAATACAGTTGATTTCAATACCTCCATTTGCAGTGAAGGTAACTTGAACTAGGGTTGTGCCTACTGTGCACACATCTAAAAGTGCCGTCTCCTTCCGCGATCCTGTGCTGTGTAGCGCCCTCTGCTGTCAGAAAGAAGTAAAGAAGTATGGCAAATGTTTGGGTTAACTAGAGCCCTCAGATGCCACTCTTGTTTTCTTCCTAAACTGACCTCATTGCGAACATGAACTGTCACCCACTGGAATCCCGCATTTTGCTAAGTTCTATAAAGTGGCTGTCATTGTGTATTCCATCGGTTTAGAGAAAGTTGCTAACAACAAGGGTTATTCTGCTGTCTTCGGTTGCTCTCTCCAAAGCTTCCTGCCGCCCTGGTACTGGGGAGGGAGGACAGGAGAGCAGAAATCAGCGAACACTCGTCATAATTTATAAAGAGGAGCTCAAAATAGGGCCGCGACTTCAGGACCAACTATGGTTTTTCTAAAATTCCCTATTTAGTCCTGAATTCACTCCTCCAGGTGATTTGTTTATACTCGATATTGTTTATAATTTGTTTATATTCTCTCCAAATTATCCTCCTCATTTATGAAAACACATTATTCTTTAATATTTTTCTGTTGTCGTTTGGTTTGGTTTGATTTGGTTGTGTGTGTGTGTGTGTGTGTGTGTGTGTGTGTTTCTGAGACAGCGTCTCACTGTGTAGCCGAGGCTGGCTTGAACTTGTGATCCTCCTATCCCAGCCTCTTGAGTGCTTAGGAACACAGGTGTGTGCCACCATGCACAACTTTTGTGGCCACTATTTATTGATTCTTACATTTGTCTGTGCACGTGTGCATGCCAAGTCCCACATGCGGCGACCACAGGATACCTTGAGAGAGTTCATTCTCTCCTCCCACCATGTGGGGCCTGGCGATAGAACTCAGATTATCAGTCTTGACAGCAAGTGCATTGACCAGATGAACCAACTGCTGGGCCCACTGGAAACACTTTTTAAAATTATTCCATCCCAAGACAAAGAAACGCATAGAAGTTATAGAAACTTTGGAACTCAGAGCTCGGTTTAACACTGTAGAGCTCACCCCCTGGGCTATGTTGCCTTCAGTTTTCAGATCTGGAGAAACCAAAACACAAACCCTGCATCCACTCTGCAAGATCACTCTGAAGATAAATGAGAAGACAAAACTACAATTCCTGTCCTAATTCCTGATCTCATAAACATCACTTAAATACACTTTAAAGGTCTGTCATTTGTGAATAAGTAAGAAGAGGGGAGAGAAGGAGGAAGACAGAGACAGCCACAGGAACACAAGGTTTTTATTGTTCTGTGCATTGCTGCTCAGGATGCTAACCTGGAGAACCATGGGCTGAACCATGCCAAAATGTACAATTCTTTACTGAGACGTAACACAGCTACTCAAGTGAAAGGTAAAGAATCTGACAGAGAAGTATAAGAGGAATTGGGATTTATTATGTTTCTCAAAATTATTCTTGACTCCAAAACATCAGAAATGAGTGGTATCAGCTCAGTTCCACTAGCAAGCTAAGACAACTAACGTTTGTACTTTTCTTTCCCAGGACTGAGAAGCTTTCACACAAACTAGAGCAGCATCGTTGTCAGCATTCCCCTTCTACTCACAGGGACCAAATGGGACTTCCTGTCAAGCACGCAGAGCCTTTTGCCCACCTGTTCCCGCGTCCTGAAGACTCCTTTGCAGAACAAGATGCATCCTCTTTGGAAGATTCTTGATTATTATTTAGAATTAAAACTTTTTAACACATCTGACAACCCTAGGAAGTTCTTTCCCCCTTGAAGTTGAGGATCTCTAACTGTGTACAATCTTATTTGTTCCCAGCATGGGGGACCTAAGGTATTTTCTGGTGCCTGGAAATGGGGGGTCCAAGTAAAATTATTTTAGTGCCGTGAATCCTAAATTTTTCTGATATTTCAACATTCCTACTAGAGTTATGGAAGTAAGGTGAAAATGGGCAGGTGAGGCAAGGAGGATCATTCAACTCCAGCCATATTCACCCTTCAACCCTCTTAAACCAAAAATGAAAGCAACAGCTAATCTTTGACAGGGAGTTTTATACCCTGCTGTAATTCTCCAGTGACATACAGAAGAAACATGGGTTTTTGTAAATGGAGGCTGGAAGTGAAACTCAGTGGGGGAGCATATGTTTTGTTTCGTTCCTAGCACCCCCAAAAGAAACTACTTATGGGTAAGTAGGATTGCATTGATATAATCAATTCATGAGAAATATCTATAAAATTAGTTCTACTACTAAATAAAATTTCCCACACGTTAAATGTCTGCTGAAGTCAGCCTGTGAGTACACAGTCTGTCTCCACTTTTAAGGACAACATACATCTTGTATTGAACTAAATCAACAATTTGACTTACTTGGATTCAAATTGCTGCTGTGCAAGCTTATGGTGTGTCTTCGAGTGTCTATCTCTGTGAAGAGACACCATGACCACAGCAGTTCTTATATAGGAAGACACCTAACTGAGGCTTGCTTACGGTCCAGAGATTCAGTCCATTATCATCGAGGTGGAGAGCATGGCAGCCTACAGGCAGACATAGTGCTGGAAAAGGAGCCCAGAATCCTACATCTGGATTCACAGGCAGCAGGAGGAGTGACATTGGGCTGGGCTTGAGCATTTGAAACCTCAAACACCACCCCCAGTGTGACACTTCCTCCAACAAGACCACATCTACACCAACAGGCCAATTAGGCCACAGCTCCTAATAATGCTGCTCCCTCTGAGCCTATGGGAGCCATTTTCATTCAAACCACCACAGTGTGGCTATAAACATTATATATCCAATCTTTATAACTACTTACTGTGTTTCATGTCTTGTAATGAAGGTGTGTGTTAGAGTTGTACATGTATAGAAACATAACTGACCATGATTCCCATATTGTCTAGCAGGAGGCACAGAAGAGCGAGCTGAGTTACATTCTAAGATCACTGAGTTAGTTCATTGATCAGAGATTAATTCCCTGGAGGGTGACATTTGACCTGCATCCTTAAGAAAACAGTCAAAGCTAGCTAAGCATGAACCACGCTCATGGAAACATGTGGGGAATGTCATGATGTCAGAGCCTTGGTACAGCACAACCCCAAAGACAGCTGTGTATGGAAGATAGGTGAGCAAAGATATGAAGCGGCTGCTAGAGAGGTATTGAAGGTGTAAGCAAATCGATAGGTAGAATTCTCTACCCATTGTACATTCTCAGGGTGATGGAGACATTTTGGCACATCTTAAAAAGTGTAAAGAGTTTTTTATTTTCCTGAGGTCCCTGTTGTGTAGCAAGATTGTTCCTGGGGAGATGCAACACTGTCATGCCCGCCTCACCAGCAAGGAATACGCAACACAGACTCTTATAACTGAGGTTTATTCAGGAACCTTGAACAATCTTCTGACCTCTCGCCCCAGGGAAAGCCAGCCCACAGCTTAAATAACCTCTGGGTAGCCAACCCCAGCAAGCCACGTGGGAAATGCAGATAGGTCCAGAAACGCAGAAGCAAGCCAGATCCTTAGCATTAGCCATATATGGAGTTGTTTACGACTGAGAGCACTCGCCATCGGGAAGGTGGAAGGCGGAAACCAGCACCATCTTTAAGGCGCGGCATTATGCAGCTCTCTACAGGTCCCCCTTTTTGTTTTAGACACAACAGGCAAAAGTAGAGGCCTGATCTCTGAATATAGAGAGACATTGGGACCTTGTACTGATCCTCACTCAGGTGTCATCCACCCGAAGAGTATCAGACCAGTCCGATACCTTTTTTCAGAGGTGGGATCTAGGGTATCAACCCACATGCAATCAGGCATGCCTTCTCTGGGCCCAAAGCAGCTGACCCCGAGTGCAGTGCTTAGCCTTGCATCCTGAGCGTAACAATTTCATGGTCGCCAACCATGCGTGGGGGCCTGTCCTGCTTCCATGGCCGTAAAGGCTTGAATAATCATGGCTGCATTGGGTTGCTGAAAACACCTGATCTTGCATATACACCACAAGCAGGCCAGGGAGACCAACACCAAGAGGCTTACTAATGTTCTCATGCCCGCCCACTCCTTTAGATGATTCATGGCAGTGGAGATCCAGGACGAGAGTCCTTCAGCCATTCCAGCATCCACTCAGGTAGAGTTCACGGTGATGATGGCCACCCTCAGCTGTTCTATCACGGCATCAAACTCTCCAGTCCCATTACCTAGGAGATGACTAGACAATTGCTTAGACAAGTTCCTACAAGTAACCCAACTGTACCTGGATCAAGGGGTCCCTTAAAGTCTGACTCTACCAGTCGGACCCCCATTTGGGGAGTTAATATGAGAGTGCCCAAACTTCCTCTTTTATTCTGAGTCAGCTGTACTACACCCACTGCCAGACCAGCATTAGTTAATGGTCCCCCCAGTTCTCTGCAGACCTCCATCCATGCCTCCAATCCTTTACTCTTGTAAGGTGTTATGGCAGCCCTACATTTTTTTGTGCACTGCTCATAAACAAGTTGTTTAATCAAAGGCATGGCTGCATCTGGGTCCCCAAAGGTTCTGCCCGTGGCTTCAACCATACGAGCGACAAAATCTGAAAATGGATCCATGGGGCCCTGCAAGATCTTAGTGAGGTTACCGCTCACTTCCCCTTTATTAGGCAAGCTTTTATACCAATCTTATTAATCTGTTCAAAAACTTGTACTGGGTATCTTGTCTGCTGATTGGCAAAACGGCCCTGTCTGAGCAGCATATCTCTGTCCCACGCTGGATTTCCAGCTGCCTGATTAGCCGCAGCCTGCTTGCTGGCAAACTCAATCAAAAAGGCTCTCCAATCTAAGTACTGTCCAGGGCTCAGGCATGCCGAGCAAGCCCACTCCAGTCACCAGGTGTCATGCAGTATCTATTCAAGGCTTTCACCTGTGCACAGCAAAAGAGGCTGTAAATTCTCACAGATTTAGCCAAGGACTTAATCACCTTAATATCCAGGGGCTCTTCATACCAATATAAGGGTTTTAACTCATGATTTGGTAACTTCAAATAACATCTAATCTGGGTGTTCACAGCAACCTTTCAGGAGGATGTGGTCTATCATACCATATTGGGATAGAAACAATCCACAGGGTCTCATCCTTTGCAAAAACAAAAGAAGACCCTCTCCAAAGCATCATATCCTTAGACCCAAATTCTAAAGTCATTATACCCTTACGATATCCATTCTGGTTTAGCTTGGCAGCCCATATGATGAAATGTCTCTCTGTACTTAGCTCCTTCACAATCAAAAATTTTAAAGAAAACACAATGTACATAATCCAGACTCTCTGTGAATTTTCCATTTTTACATAGCTTATTTTCCTTTATTTCTTCTAATCTATAACTATCTGCAATTTGTCTCTTTAAAGTCTTTACCCTTTTTTTAAGGCATTACCTTTATTCTATATATTCTTTTTCTTCTCTCTCCCAAGCCTACGTACAGTCATCCAACATTGTGACCCATTTATAGTTCTTGTATGACTGAATCTGTCCTATTGTGAATCTGTAATTTTATTAGTATCCAGGAGCACTTCTTAATATGCTAAGCAGTTCTTTAAAACTTAAGTTGCACCATGTAGAGGCAATACGGTATTGCCTGTTTACTGCCAGTCTAACCCTTAATTGCGCTTATATTATGATAATTACGATCAGTCCTGCCTGAGGTCAGCACAGTTTAGCATGGCCAAGTGGAGCCGGAGCCACTCCAGCCTCAGAGACCCTCACAGTTCCAGGCTCACAGAAGGTCTTTCAGTTTGACAGCTTGTGGCACCGCTCTTACTTTCGGTTTGATAGCTTGCAAACTCTCCCTGTTCATTCTCTATCTACAGAGCAGAGCAGACTACCCGCTTTTGTCGTGGTCACTAACCCCGCTCTTGTTGCGGTCACTAAACCCGCTTTTGTCGAGGTCACTAACCCCGCTTTTGTTGTGGTCACTAACCCTGCTCTTGTCATGGTCATTAAAACCCACTCTTATCGTGGTCATTAACCCCGCTCTTGTCGCAGATTCCCACCTTACCTGGGAATTTACCAGTGCACTACCCTGCCCGCAGAAAGTTCTGAGTCCAGACGAGAGGTTGTGTCCCTGTAGGAGAGGTTTTCTGTACGAGAGGTTTTCCGTATGGGCCACCACTTGTCACGTCCGCCTCGCCAGCAAGGAATACGCAACACAGACTCTTATAACTGAGGTTTATTCAGGAACCTTGAACAATCTTCTGACCTCTCGCCCCGGGGAAAGTCAGCCCACAGCTTAAATAACCTCTGGGTAGCCAACCCCAGCAAGTCACGTGGGAAATGCAGATAGGTCCAGAAACGCGGAAACAAGCCAGGTCCTTAGCGTTAGCCATATATGGAGTTGTTTACAACCGAGAGCACTCACAGTTGGGAAGGTGGAAGGCGGAAATCAGTGCCATCTTTAAGGTGCGGCATTACGCAGCTCTCTACACAACACATACATCTACTTGCCCTAGATGGGAGCTCACGACAGACCAAAGTATGGATACCACCAAAGTTCAACTTGGGGAATCAATGAGTTTTATCAGAGTTACAAAACTTACAGGAATATTACAGGGGTCATTTACAGGAGAGAGAAATGACTCAAGAACAGCTGTGTCACCAAAGCCAGCATGAGTGACTGTAGTTGGAATTTTTGTTGGGCTACCAACCAGCTCCCAAATAAAAACATGAAGACTTACTATTAATTATGAATGCCGCCTTATCTTATGCTTGTTCCACTAGCTCTTTTAACTTAGTTTAACATATTTATATTCATCTATGTTTGCTTTAGGACTTTGTATCTTTCATTTATTCTGTGTGTCCTACTTTCCTGCTTCCTCTGTGTCTGGATGGCCTTTGGTGTCTCCCTGTTGTCTCTTTTTCTTTATCCCTCCAGCCTAAATTCCTCCTCCTATTTACTTTCCCTGCCCAGAAGTTCTGCCTATACCTCCTGCCTTACTATTAACCATTTGGCTTTTTATCAGACCAACCAGGTGCCTTAGGCAGGCAAGGTAAAACAGCAACACATCTTGACATAATTAAACAGGTAAAACACATATTTACACAGTTAAACAAATACTCTGCAGCAAGTGACTGCTCACAAAAGCTAGGAGTGTGGAACATACTGTACAGCATGTAGGCAGCTCAAACAGCCGGAGAGTGCCACATGGCTCAGTTGGTCTAAGCTTCTTCTAGGCAGATGGAGTAGTCTCAGAGACATCTTTGTAGTTTGGCTCTTCTGAGAGTCTTCTTTGCAGCTTGGCTAGTCTGAGATTGATACTCAGATGCTTTATTGTTCACTCTCAGGAGGGAGGGGCCTAGTGAATCTGGTCAGTTTCAGGGACTTCCTGAAGATGTTTGGAGCTGCTTACCTTCTGTCTTAAAGATAGTCCCTGCAGGCTGCAGAGTGGAATGTTTCCTTCAGGGAAGAACCTGCTATACAGAAGTACCATTTATTAATTATTGATCTTAATGCCTGTGGCATTAGGGTCCTGCTCAGAAAGTCCTTTCTGTACATATGAGTTCGAGTGTGTTCCCTATTTTCTCTTCTATCAGATTCAGGGAATTGGGTCTCATGTTGAGGTCCACGACCTATTTGGAGTTAAGTTTTGTGTAGGGTAAGAGATGACGATCATGTTTCATCTCTCTACATGTAGCTATCCAGCTCCATCAGCACCATTTGTTGAAGATGGTATCTCTTCAGCAGTGTGTACTGTTGACATCTGTGGTCATTTGAATGACATGTCCGCCTGTGGACTCATATATTTGAATGCTTGGTTTCTGTTTTTTGGAACTGGGAAAGAGTAGGAGGTATAGCCTAGTTGGAGGAGAAGATGTATCACTAGACTTCGGGATTTAAAATGGCATGCCATTTCTAATTAGCTCTCTCTTCCTTCTTCATGCTTGTGAGTCAGATGTAAGCTCTCAGCTTCTGTTTCAGCACCATACCTTGATTGCCTGGTCTCATGTTCTGCCCCTCCCTCATAATGGTTATGGACTATTACCTGCTGGAATCATGAGTCCCAAATTAAATAATGTTTTATAAGTTGTCTCGATCATGGTGTTTTGTCACTAAGACAACTTCTTTGTCAAAAATCATGTAGCTATAAAGAATATGGATTTAAATGTGGGTCCTCAATTTTATTCCATTGATCAACAATTCTGTTTTATGCCAGCACCATACTGTTTTTGATAAGTCTTGAATCCCTGGCTACTGAAAATCTGCCACTGCCAATTTTAACCACTGATGACAACTTTTGTTGGAGAGGATGTTGGGTAGGGAACACTCCTCCATTGCTAGTGGGAGTATAAACTGATAGAACCTCTTTGGATATCAGTATGGAAATCTCTCAGAAAATTAGGAAACAACCTCCCTCAAGACCCAGCAATAACACTTTTGGGTATATACCCAAAGGATGCTCAATCATACCACAAGAACATGTGCTCAACTATGTTCATAGCAGCATTGTTTGTCATAGCCAGAATGTGGAAACAACCTTTGGTCCCTCGACCAAAAAATGGATAAGGAAAATGTGGTACATTTACACAATGGAGTACTACACAGCAGAAAAAAATAATAACATCTTGAAATTTTCAGACAAATGGATGAATCTAGAAAACATCATATTGAGTGAGGTAACCCAGACCCAGAAAGACAAATATCATATGTACTCACTCATAAGTGACTTTTAGACATAAAGCAAAGAAAACCAGCCTACAATACACAATCCCAGAGAAACTAGACAATAAAGAAGACCCTAAAAGAGACATGCATGGATCTAATCTATATGGGAAGTAAAAAAAGACAAGATCTCCTGAGTAAATTGGGAGCATGGGGACCATGGAAGAAGGTTGAAGGGGAAGGGAGAGGAAGGAAGGGGAGCAGAGGAAAATGTGTAGCTCAATAAAATCAATAAAAATAAGGTAAAAAAAATCCAGCTTTAATGAACAGAGCAAAGCAACTCCTGGGTAATCCTTAGGAGGGCAGGAGAGAAATCACAAACAAATATGGCTACCAGGTCTTAAGAAAACTATAGGCATGGTCTTGGGCAGCCCCAAGGAGGGACTGACTTTCACAAGCTTTCTCATGGGCAGAGTTTGAAGAGGGCATCTCCAGAGGAGAGGCCACCACTTAGGGCACTGAGGGTGGGTTTTGGAATGGGAGGAGTGAGACCTGAGAATGGAATGGGGCCCCAAGCTGGAGATCCCAAACATTCCAACCCTTTTGGGTATATTTGGGCACAAGTAGGGCCTCCACTTAAGCAGCTGTCATTCCTATTACTCTGTAGTATAATGTGAAATTTGGGACAATGACAACTATAGCATGTTTTTAAAATGCTGTTATTCAGGATTATTTGGACTATCCTGAATCTTTTGTATTTCCATATAAATTTTTTTCAGTTTTTGTGAAGAATTGAACTGGAATATTGATGAGGACTGTGTTGAATCTGTTGATTATTTTTGGTAGGATGAGCATTTTCATGTTTAGTCCTGTCAATCCATGAACACAAGAAGTCTTTTCAACTTATGGTATCTTCTTCAATGTTTTTCAGCATCTTAACTTTTTCAGTATACAAGTCATTCACTTCCTTGGTTAGACTTATCTCGATATATATATATATATATATATATATATATATATATATATATATATATATATGTAAGTTATTGAGAATGGTGTGTTTCTTTGACTTTGTAGTGTGTTTGTCATTTGTATGTAGGAAAACTACTAATGTTTGTCTGAATTTTGTATCCTACTACTTTAATGAATGCATTTTATCAGATAGAGGAGCTTTCTGATGCAGTCTTGGGGTTTTTACATACAGAATTATATCATCTGCACATATAGATGCTTTGGATTCTTCCTTTCCTATTTGTAGCTCCTTTATCTTCGTCATTGCCTTATTGCTCCAACTGAGATTTCATGTACTACATTGAACAGGAATGGGAAAAGTGAACATCCTTGGCTTGCCCCTGACTTTAGTGGCAATGCTATGAGTTTTTTAAAATTTATTTTATATTTATATAACATCATATTTAGTATGATGTTAGCTGTTGGATTCCTATATTTTGCTTTTATTATGTTGAGATGTATTCTCTGTATCTCTATTCTCTCCAGGACTTTTATCATGAATAAATAGTATATCTGATCAAAGGCCTTTTCTGTAACTAATGAGATTAATGTGTAGTTTCTGTCTTTTAGTCTATTTATGTGGTGGGTTATATTTATTGATTGACATATACTTAACCACCCCTGCATCTCCAGGATGAACCCAACTTGATCATGGTGGATGATCTTTTAGATATGTGCTTGAATTTGGTTTTCAAGAAGCCATGAGTAAGTTTTCATCCATGTTCATCAGATATATTGGCTTACAATTTTCTTTTTAACAGAGTCCTATCTGATTATCATGGTAATGCTGGCTTCATAAAAGAAAAAGATACTATCATTGGAGTAAAGAAGCAGCCTACAGAATGGAAAAAAAACTATTTACCAGCTAGCTATACAGCTGATATAGGGTTAGAATCTAGAATATATTTTTTTAAAAAAAAATTAAAAATCAAACTAAAAAATAAGTAACCCAATTAAAAAGTGAGGCATGTACCCCGTCCTGGAAAAAGAAAAAGAAAAGGAAGAAAGGAAGGAAAAAGAGTTCTCAAAAGATGAAATAAAAAAGGCTAAGAACCTTTTAGAATGCTAATCTTCCTTAGCTATCAAAACAATGCAAATTAAAACATTAATTTCCATCCTCACCTAGTCAGAATGACAAAAATGAAAAAACAAATAATGACAAATATTGGCCCCTGAGGAAGTAAGAACACTTCTTCATTGCTGATGAGAGGGCAAACTGGGGAAGGCTCTATGAAAATCAGTGTGGAGAGACTCAAAAGCGAAGGACAGATCTACCGTGTAGTTGAGCTATATCATTGTTAGGAGGACACCCAAAATGGCTCCAAATCCGATTACCAGGACACCTGCTCACCCACAATCATTGCTGCTCTGTCCACAATAGCCGAAAAATGGGAACAGAATAGATTTCCATCAACTGGTGAATGAAAATGTGCTGAATTTACTCAATGGAATATCATCATCTATTAAGAAAAGTAGAATTACGAAGTTTGCAGGTAAATAGGTGGAGCTATAATGAGGCACCCTAAATTGCAAAGACAAGCGAAACTTATTTTCTCTCAGCTGTGAATGGGATCTTTGAATTAATACATACACTTACTACTGTAGAATTCCATATAGATATACGGGTGTGTGTCTGTGTGTGTCTGTGTGTGTGGTGTCCATCCATAAAAAGAGTTAAAATGTACTTTCTCCAGATGGACAATAATGTTGCCACTGAACACCAGAACAAATAAGCTCAGTGACAGAAATGTGTTACCTTTTGGGGAATTGTAGGCTAGTGAGGTCCCATAGCACCCCAAACACTCCAGGCTACTGCCATTGCTCTTGATTGCTCTCCAGAACTTGACAATAAGATTGCATTGCTGAAGACACCACATACCTGTGTCATAGAACATGGCAAAAAAAATTAAGCTGGCACAGAACTGGAAGCTTCATCCCCACTGACTAGCGTTCTCGGTGCTGGAAGGTGCTATACGACCTACTAAAAAAGTGTGATCATCAGTGATACCCAGATGTGATCCCTTTACAATAATCACTGGCCTGGCAAGATATATGTGGTACCCATAGTGGCATTAAACTCATAGATTAGATTTAATCCTGCTCCATAAAATGAAACCCACACCCAGCACCATTATCAGGCAAGAACTCATGGCTAAACATGACACAGGTCCTAGGGAGAACTTACCACTATTCTGTTACCAAATGGACATAGTATTAAACCAGTGCCTAATAGCTTATACTTAGAGATCAATGCATCTCTCAACCCTCATCTGGAAAGCTTCTGTTTGTAGTACACGGGGACCAACGAAGAGACCCACAGCTGCCAACGTGCAGAGGATGCAAGGCTACAGAATGCTCAGCCATAAAGGGAATATTCTTTCAAGGATTAGGGATCATTGTGAAAGAGCGGTCAGAAAGAGGGTCAGAGGCAGGAGATGACTCTGAGGAAACACTATCTTCTGTACACAGCAGGGCGGCTGCATATAAGAACACGTGGAAGTTACAACAGCAGGCATAAAATCTATGCATGTACAAGCAATGTTGACCAAGGTTTCTCTCCTGCCAGTCCCACAATCATTAAGTCCTAAAGAAATACACAGAGGTCTGCATTACTTATAAACAGATTGGCCCATTAGCTCAGGTTTCTTATTAACTCTTATATTTTATATTAGCCCATAACTCTTGTCTGTGCTAGCCATTTTCTTTCAAACCACCACAAACCCCAAGAAGTTTGTTTTTCACGTATTTAAGTACAGTACAACTTTAGAAAGAAGTTTCCTAGAGTCGATTATCACAGCAAAGCTTAAGGCATGGCTACATTGAAACTCCTTTGCAAAGTGCATCTTAAGCAAAGTACCTGTGGCCTCTTCCATAAGAATGGCTTCTATTGACTGAGACACAATGTTCAGGAATCCGGGATAAACATAATCGTCTGGAGGATTCAGTGAGACCTGACTCTAAAGATAGCACAGATAACCACCATATCAGTAAGTACATCCAGCCCTGCTTCCTGGGCAGTAACAGGTATAAACCCCTTCTATTGAAGAGAAAAGTTGCAAGTCTAATGTTCCTGGTTTCCCTAGTGCTATCTGTGAGGCCAAGGACTTTTTGTGCCCTCTCCAGTGCTCGAGGCTGAGAGTGGTGTGTGTTGGGGGTGGGGGATCTAAGGCCAGCCAGGGGCTCATAGGGGGTGTATGGGGAAGGAGGTACAGGTGAATAAAACAGGCAGGAACAGTGAGTCAGGACCCTGGGAAGAGAGGAGCCATGACAGCAAGATGTTCAAAGTATAACATCAGACACTACCCATGGTCAAGTGGGTAATAATTAATAAGATGCCATCTGGTAAGCTGAGACCGCTGATGGAAACTGTTGTCTGCATTTTCTGCACCAGGTCAGGGGAGCTGAGGTTGAGAGCAAAGGTGGCCATCAGGCAAACAGATATTGGAAGCATCCACACCCCCAATTTGGCCCTAGATTTTTCTGAAGCTAAAGGATAGCCCCAATACACTCTCCAGCTTCGCTTACTTTTAACTCATTTTAAACTAAGTGGTGTAGCTTTGCTGTAGACAACACCTCAGTCATATGGGTCACCATAGTAACCATTGCCTGACTTGATTTTTTTTTATGAATTAGGGGATTCTTTTTATCTATATCAAACTACTTGAAGCCATTTTGACCCTCGCTGCTCCCGGTGCTAGTGGCAAAGGGGTTTCCTTTTCACACCTGAGGTCCAAAGGTCCATCCCTCTTCCCCTTTCTGAACACTCATCCTGTGAAGAGGTGAAGTCTGATTACCCATGTGCAGACTCCAAATTGATTCCCTCTGCCTCCTATCATCTTCCTGCATACCGTAGACCACCTGTTCTTTATCCTGTACCAGATAAACCCTGCCCTTGGGAGAAGCATTCAAGAGTTGGGCTGCTATCACCTCACATTTGACTGCCTCACAAATTAAACTCTCCTCTCTCTCTTTCTCTCTCTCTCTCTCTCTCTCTCTTTCTCTCTCTCTCTCTCTGTCTCTCTCTCTATGTCTGTCTCTCTGTCTGTCTGTCTCTCTCTCTCTCTGTCTCTCTCTCTGTCTCTCTCTCTCTCTCTCTCTCTCTCTGCAAGCCCCTTGGAGATGTTTGCTTTTCTCCCTGTTGTCAGAAAAAAAAAAAACCCTCCTTCCCTTTGTGAATTATTAAAGGGGTTAAAATCTGCCTTTCCCTTTTCAGGCAGTTGAAAAGCTCCACAGTCTCGAGGGAGAACGCCAGATTCTACGTCTTAAAGCTGAGAAGTAGGAAAGGGGAGGTAGCATTATGCCATAGCCTGAACTGTCAGCCCTCAAAAGCTCACGTATTACATACATACTTCATTTCCAAAGTCATATGCCAATGGTGCTGGGAGGCGAGGCTTTTGGGAAGTAACCAGGATTGGATGTGGTCATGGGAGTGGGGAGCTGGGATAGAACTGGGGCTCCACGTGTAGGAACCTTGCAGGTTCCTTTGTTCTGTGCTGCCTTGTGGTGCCTCCACCACATGCAGATGCAACCCAGTCAAGCTAGAACCTCCAGAACCGCGATCCAAATGGGCCTTTTTTGGTGTTGTTTATAATTACCCAGTTGGTGCTGTTCTGTTGTAGCAACACGAAATGGACGAAGACAATTTATTTACTCAGTTCTGCAGAGCAAAGCAAACAATACACGGCGATCACAGTTTCTCCAAGCAAGGCTGTAAGTGCTATTATCCCTCTGTGATTATTTTGACTTGGTTTGAAATGTTTAGTCAAATACTTGGGCGAATGACTAATCAAAGGGATTGTTCAAAGTGCCTCGCAAATGTGAAACACCTTCCCAATAATAACAAGGTTCGGAGGGAATTTGTATTATGCTTTTAATCGCTTTTGTCAGTCAAAACTATCAGCAGAGCCTCCACTTGAAGCTGAATGGCGCATTCGAGCTGGGAGTTGGCAATACAAAGCGAGCACAGAAAGCCCCTGATTAACTGGAACGCTGGAGCATGTGTGCGTGATTAATTAGGGTTTCAGGTGAGCTGCTGAACCCTTTATGAACTGTAATGATTTTTTTTTTTCTTTTTTGTGTTTCAACTCTTAAAATTCTGTCTAGGCTTTAACAAAAAAAAAAAAAAAAAAAAAAGGTGGCCCTCGTACAGGGGCTAACACTGCTCTGGCAGGTTCTAATTGAAACAGTCAGAACACCGAATGGCCAAGAGAACCCTAAATGGATGTGGGAAACAGAGGAGGGAAGTCATTCACAGAGAGGCTTGGGTGTACCGGACACAGCTCAGGAGAGTTGGGGCTGCGGCTGGAAGCAGGAACTGTGGGGGCAGATGATGACAGTATACCTCAACTCCATCAGCACCCAAGCCACCAGGCCTGAACTTGGCCCTGCTGGACACTGAGCGTTGTTACACAGGAAGTGTGATTTCTGAGGCAAACGATCCCCAGCACCCACATTACCCCCAAGAATCCAGGAGACCATAGTGGTTGTGACATGGGCCGTGGAGAGGGACGGCATGGTTTCTGCCGCAGGCCACCTAAGTCCGAGACTCAGACTGACTATCCCTGTGTGTCAGTCTGAACGAACCAATCCCTTTCTAAGCCTCAGCTTTCTTAACTCATCCTCCAAAGTGGAATAATAGTCCCTACCTCCCAGACAGGAGGAAAGACTAAATTAGACGGACCAGAGAAAAGTGTCTGGCATGAGAATTTGTTTCTGTGGGCTGTGTTTGTTTGTTTGTTTGGGCTGTGTGAGATAGACTCTCACACAGGGCAAGATGGCCTTAAACTCCTGATCCTCCTACCTCTGCTTCCCAAGTCCTGGAATTACAGAAATGTATCACATGCCCTGTCTGTGCAGTCCTGGGGATGAAACCCAGGGATTCCTGCATATTTAGCAATAAGCCTCTCAACTGAGGTATATTCCAGCCCAATCCTACATGTTTTTATATATAGTTTAACTTTATTGACACACAATAGCACATATTTGTGACACATGGTAAATTATTTTGATACATGTACACGGAATATAATGGTCAAATCAGAATAATCAGATTTTCTATCATTTCCAATATTTGTTATTTCAGTATGATAAGAGCATTTAAAATCCTTTCTCCTAGCTGCTTTGAAATGCACTGTAACTGTTGCTAATTATCGTCACCCGACTGTACTATACACTAAAACTCACTCCTTCTAAGCAACTATGATTTTTATACCCATTAACCAACCTCTCCCTATCCCAGCCTCCTCCTGCTCCCGCTTCTTCCCCAACTCTGGTAACCACCATTCTGTGCTACTTCTGCACCTTCAGCCGTGATAGTTTCCACAGATGAGTGAGACCATGTGGTTCTGATCTTTCTGGGTCTGGCTTGTTTCACTTAACATAATTCCCTCTGGAATCATCTTGTTGCCACAGCTGACATAATTTTTTATGACTCAATCATATTCCACTGTGAGTAGCACACTTTAGTCATTCAACTATTAGGTAATTATTCAGAACAAGTTTTTTGTTACCATTACTGTTACAATAAACACGGGCATGCATGTATCGCTTCAACATGCTAATTCTATCTGCTTGTAGTTTATATCTAGTAGTATAAGTCTATTATTCTTATCATCACCATCACATTCATAACTATTCAGATACCAAAGGAATATACCAACAGATTTGTAATTTTACTGATGCAAATAATCATATATGTCCCTACAAATTCTATCTAAAATGAGAAAAAAATCCACACTGTGTATATGCATGTATATGCATACATATGTGTTTATGTATGTATTGTTAATAAGGGCAGTATGGATGTACATATGAAACCTATTTGCACATATGTGAGAAGAAGGTGATGTAGTGATTAAGAAAGTAGATAAGAGGCCTCCGGTTGGATTCCCACATCATGGGAACTGTAGATGCTGTTTTGACCAAACGGAAACAGTCAGATTGTTCAGGTAAGAATCCTCTCAGCTTGCACTAAAACAACCAATCAAAGATACCTGGCAAACTAGTTAGTAAGACTATACCAACTGGTCCTGGAGACAGTGCTAGCAGCCATCTGGGTCCCATGGAGAGCGATATTTACCTCCCGACTTCAGGCGCTTCAAAACACTTCAGTGAGAGCTCTGTCTCCTAAGGTTATGGGAAATAGCTCCGCATCTCCCTACTTCTGCGACTCCACGTTCTCCTTCCCTTGCCTGCCATCCTGGAGTATAGTCTGAGAGGTTGATGAACATGCTCTTTGCATCGCTGTGGCAAGGACCTGGTAGAGCAACCTAAGAAGGATTCATTTGAGGTCACAGTTTGAAAGGTGCAGCCCATTACCATGGGGAAGGCATGGCAGATGGGGCTGTCTGTTGGATGGGTTGGTCACGGGAACACTGGCACTCGCCTTGCTACCTTCTTTTACTCTATTGAGAATTCAGCCTACCTACTTTCGGAGTAGATTTTTCACCTTTCAGGCTCAGTTGCTGCCCTCCAGAAATTTACCCTCACAGACACACTCAGAGGTGGGCCTCACCCATCCCTTAGGTGATCTTAAATACAATAAAATGAAAATGAAAATTGACCATACAGCCTTACCTCCAAGCTGATTGGAAAGAAGTTTCCAGACACATCTAGTATGAGGCAGAAAGGGAAACAATTTTCATCCATACCTATGAGAAAAAGAAAAGGGTTTTTAAAAAAATATATGACTGAATGTTTTTCAGGCAAACGGAAGGTGTACACCTTTCACCTTTTTTCTGTGTGTGGGGGGAATATAATTAATAATAGTGATAATGATAATAATAATATAACAAAATCAATGCTAAAATATAAATATTAATTTACCAGACACTACGCAAATCCTTTTGTTTCCAAGTTTATTCAATGCTTTAAAACTCGGGCAGGATCTGTTTCGGCTTCTGAAGCAGTGTCGATACTTGCAGGCTACATCAACTCTACCTAATCTCACAAAGAATATGAAGGAGCCACCGGGCAGAGGAGCGCTAGAGAGAGTCCCCGTGTAAAACCACCGATTGCCATCTGTTGGAATCCATGGCGGGTCTGCCTCCTTTTGGGTTGGCCACGCACGACTCTGTGGTCCTGAGGTCTTACAACAAGTCATCTTCAGGGGTGTGAACACACACTTCTTCCTTTGAAAAGGGAAGAAAAGGAGATTCTTCTGTATAGCCCTGTCTGTGCTCTTCACTGAGTCGCATACAAGCCTTACACCCCGTAGAGAGACTGCGGTCAGGCCTTGTTTCGTAATGATCACCAGATACTTAGGTTTCCAGAAACACAGAACCTTCTGGCATGACCAGGTGTGACACCATTCCTCCTCTCTCTCCTTGCACTTAAAATGGTAGGCAATGGAGTTTCATGGTGGGGTCCTGGCTACAGACATCTTCCAGATGGCATCCTGGAGATCCGACAAAAGGATCCCTGTGTGGGCCAGCCTGCGCCCTGCTAGGCCTTGTTGCCCATGCTCTTTCTTGTGGCCTATATGTCTTTTCCTCTTTGAGAATTTTTCCCTCCTAAGTCAAAAGTGCTTCTAACACCTTCCCAAGATTATCACCTCCCTCTTTCAGGTCTTTACATTTTTATTATCGCCTTCAACTCTGACTCCCTGTTCAGGACCTGATCTCAGTCTTCTCATTTTGAAAATAAGCCCGGGCAAAGATGGAAAACGAAACAGCTGCGAACCCATTTTTAAGCAACTTTTAAGTCACCTAAAAAATCGCTACTGCACCTCTTTAATTTTGGGAGATCTAGTTGTAGAAATTATACCCCAAATCAGCAGTTTCCCTGACCTCAACTTCCTTCAATCACTTCTTCAAAGACTCCATTGCAGAAAATCTCCTGTGTCCAGGTGGCTGTGGGAGGCCCCGTGACTGGCGTGATCCCCCAGTGAGGACTTCGGTGGCTGTGGGAGGTCCTATGAGAGGCATGATCCCCCAGGGAGGTCTTCTTTTGACAGAAACGTTTGAGAAGTCGAGTCAATATAACGAAGTCTAGAATTTCCCAGACCTCTGTTAATAGAGCCAACCCGTCTGGCCTCGTCATTGACATACTGACTCTCATGTTCTGATTTAAGTTGTCAGTCTTGGTCAAATCGCCCCAACAGTAATAGCACACGTGACAGAGCATTGACAAGATGTTACTTACACCTAATTAAGGCCGAGAGCATAATAAACATTCCTGCAGCCTAGCAACTCCTTTTCCTCTGGTTCTGGGTCTTCTGGATGTTGACCTCAGTCTTTGGAATTCAGAGTATTTGATACAGGGGAGATGTTCAGGGCACCGTAGTTG
Organism: Myodes glareolus; assembly: GCF_982192425.1. Classification (NCBI taxonomy): domain Eukaryota; kingdom Metazoa; phylum Chordata; class Mammalia; order Rodentia; family Cricetidae; genus Myodes; species Myodes glareolus. Next base: position 45,793,499 of record NC_142048.1, read on the forward strand.
CTGTTCTTTGATTTCAATATCAACTTGGAATTTGAGTGGCACAAAGATGAATTGAATGGAGAGATGGGAAAACATTCCACGGGGTGGGCGGGGAGGGTTAATGATAAAATCTGACCTAATAGGAGTAAGTGTTGCAGAAGGGCAGTTTGGGGTTCCTTCCAATAGTCTAACAGTCTTTGAAGATGGGACTAAATCCAGATGGATAGGCAGGAGGTGGCAGGAAATCAAGAGGGGAAAATGAACCCTTGGCTTAGCACACTGTGTGCCGCCTGTGCTAAGCTGTCACCAGCAATTGTCCAGCCATTATGGAACAGGCCCCAGACGCTCTCCAGAGGGAACAGAGGATCTGTGCTCTGGCCTCTTCAAAGATCTCCCCACAGTCCTCTGCGGTCATGTGGATGGAATCTCTCTAATTTGGCCTGGGCTGAGAACTTGGGGTCACCGTGTCCTAACTCTTTCCTCTCTATCTCTGTCTTAGGGTGCCACAGACCTCTCTAAAGGAACAGCCTTCCCCTCACATGGCAACGAGGTCACTTAATCTCAGTGAATGGAACCTGTCTTGGCCTCTTCACTCTGCTCCCCTCATCCCTCTGATGACAAATTCTGTTAAGGGTGAAATTGTGCCATTTCCTCTGTGGAACAGAGCTTTGTGTGCTGACAAGTGGATGGGTTTCTTTGCTGCAGTCTCTGATTCTGAAGCAGTTGCCAGGGGTAGAAAAAAAGATCTACACTTGGGCAAAAATAAACAGCCTTTAGCCTTCAAACGTGGTTCCAGTTTCCCTCCTCCCTGCCTTAGGAAAACAATCCTTCAGTATGTGCATGGGAAGAGGGTAGTATTTCATTTCCTTTTGCATGGTAGACTGTGTGTGTGTGTGTGTGTGTGTGTGTGTGTGTGTGTGTGTGTACACATACCTCATATATATATGGTAGGTTTGTTCGGGACAGGCACAGAAGAGGAGAAGGGCTTCATCACAGAGCTAGAGGTTTTGTTTACTTCCTCATGGAAAGGCTTCAGTTTTCTCATTTGAATAAATGAGAGAGAGAATATATAAAAATAATTTATTCAAGTAAAATAGATTAAGTTGACATTAGAATGGCTTTACCTTGCCACAGTGACACTGAAGCCTGAGCTTCTGGTGCCACTGACCCTCGCTGACTAGAGAATCCTGGTCCACAGTTTTCCTCCCCTCCCCTCAAGCTGGAACATAAGAGAGTTCATTTCCAATCATAGCTGAGTTGTGTGGCGCAGCTGGCCAGCTGTGTGACCCAGAGGGGTCATATGAACTGCCCAAGGCTTGCATGGTGACTCTGACCAGAGGGTTCTTCTCTGCCTGCGCCCAGGAATTCATACTACCATTCCTGACCCATCTCTACCACCATTTCCCAAAGTATGTTCTGTGGAATAACACCGATTCTCCGGCACTTCAATAAATTTTAGGTGAAGTGGGAGAGAGAGAGAAGATGAGGAGAGAGAAGAGGGAGGGAAAAGGAAGAAGAAAGTTTGGCAGAAAGAGAGAGGGAGAGAACAGTTGATTTGCCATTGAACTTGAAAACTCTTGGGTTATATGTGAAATAAGTTTGTTTATGTTTTTCCCTCATGTAATCGTTTAAAGTAACTGCTGCTGGAGATTTTAACCGCACCTGTGCCTTTGCAGTCTTCAACTACCAGGGAAGATATTCTCCTTCAAAATGAGCATCATTCTAGGGACATGAGCCCTGGGTCTGACAGCAGCTCTGTGAGAGCTGTGTCAATCCCCTTAAGTCAACCGTTCATCTCTCTAGATCTTAGCAGCCACATACGTAAAACGGCAGTATGGACTTGTGTGTTTCTCTTGTCCCTCTAAGTTTGGAACGGGGTTGTTCTGACTGTGTCTGGAAGAAATGTGAGAAGCAAGATCTACCCTCGTCCTGCTCAGGGGGTTGATGTCAACTGCTCAAGATTTAAGTTTTATTCATGAAGGTTATTCTAATCAGACCCAGAATCCCATGGGAATATAAGAATCCTTCATAATTGATAGTTTCAAATGGAATAAACAAAAAGCAATTTGAAAAGTGTTTGTTCCCCAGGTGTCTGCGCTCCATGGTGGAAAACCAAGGCCCTTGGAATGGTGAAGTCCACATTACAACTCGCCTTCCCTGTTTCACATCCAAAATCTCTCATCAGGATGCTCAGTGTGACGTTGTCTTCTGGGCTATGATCCTTGAGGTCACCTGGCAAGCAGAGAGCATAATCTCTCAGTTCCTTTCAGCAGAGGATACTAGGTTGGGTTGAAAGAGATGTTCAACTGAGATCTGCCTGGGAACTGCCTCTATGGGCTCACAAGCTGAATGCTGACGGAGGGGACCTGGCGAGAGGAAGTAGGGCACTAGGGTGAGTCCTTGGGGATGTCTCTTCTCTGGCCTCTTCACGCTGTGCTTGCCCCTTGCCATCCACCAAGAAGTGAGGAACAGTCTGCGTTCACTGCTGCCACCACGACACGGACTGTCCCTCCGTGTTTTCCTTGCTTGGTGGACTGGAGCTTCCGAAATGGTAGTGGCTACTTTCCTGATTGCTGTTACAAAAGGCCTGACAGGGACTGCTTGAGGGAGGAGAACTCGTTTTGACTCACAGTCTTAAGGAGATGACGTCCATTCAGTGAGAAAGCACGGAGGTGGAACACGGAGTTGGGCTCACACATAACCAGTCAAGAAACAGACATGAATGCTGGCGCTGAGCTGTTTCTTTTTCTTTTTCCTTTTTTTTCTATTATCCCTTTGTGTTCCATTGGGGACCCCAGGCCATGTCATGGTGCCATCCTCATTCAGAACAAGTTTTCTCTCCTGAATTAAATATTTTTGGTTGTTCCCTCAAGGTCTTACCTAAAGGTGTGCATACTTCTTAGATTCTTCCAAATTCATTCAAGTTGAGTATGAGTATTAGTCACCATAGAAACCATGGACTAAATAAATTATTCCTCCCTTAAGGTTGTTTCTGTTGAGTATTTTAGTCACACGGATGAAAAGCTAATTGCTACAACAGAAAACAAGCAAAGAGACTGAATGTCCCTGGCTATGCCTGGCTATGGAAAATGTCCATTCCTACGGTGATTGCTTGGGTACCTGCCCAAGCACTGGCTTCTATCCAATAATGGATCCTATTGGCTCCTTACCCAGATCCCGCGGTCGTATAGTAAGAAGTTACGGAGAGTTTCTGTCCAGTTGTTATGCTTGCTCCTGGCATTTTCAAAGAGAGTCATTCTCTTGTCATCCTGTTACCTTGTCAAAAAAAGTTTCCTGGAAGGTTCTGAACTGAAACATTTCATCTCCTGCTACCCTTTGCCTGTTCACTTTAAAACGAGAACAGGGGAGACACTTCAGCCCTTCTCCTCATGGAGAGCGAGCTAGAGTCACCTGGAGAACTTGGTGCTTGGTTCTTCCATTCCTCCAGGGCCCCAGGGCTCTCCTTTCCCTTCTTCTCCAGCTGGCTCTGTGTGCCCTGGAGGATCCAGGGAGAGGGGAGGCATCTGTTGACCCTCAGCCATTAATCAATCTGCCGCCTGCACTGAGTCACTTCACAGCCAGGGCCGCAGCTCCTTGGCTCTCCGGAGATGCCTAATAAAATGACAAGAAGCAGGCGTTGATTTGCTGTCCCAGAGTTCCTGAGAGGAAAGAGAGGATGGTGGTGGGTGAGGGCTGGGCTGAGAGCTACAGGGAGAAATGAGGAGAAGGCAGTCTTTGGAATTGTGGGGATTTGGGTGGGGGCATCTTCAAGTCACTTACACTGATAGGCTAAAAATCCATTGTTCTCTGGAAATGTGTATTTACAATATGGTCATCTGAAGGGGGCTCAGAGAGACTGTCCCATCTGTTCAACGTTGCTTTAGGCCATAGGGTGGATATCTCCCTCCTAGCTCGGATTCAGCTTGCTGATGGCTTTCTCCTGAAAGGACCCTTGAACCTCAGAAGTGGGAAAGAGGTACCTGGTTTTTCTTTTCTGTCACATGCTGGTCTTGCCTGCAGGACCAAACTGAATCCTACACAGGGTTGAACACCCGAGATCGATGTAGATGAAAATTCTCTGGGTCTTTAAGGTCATCTAAACAACCCAGGTCCCCCTATTCCTGATGTTCCCTTCTTTGGGAACAAACTTACCTCCTAAAACTGGTAACAGTTTTCTAGCGTTAGAACCTTCCAGATGCCTCCCCTCCCACCTGAGGCCTCCATTCTGCCTCCCACCCACCAACTCTGCTGACCGGGTCTTTGTTCTGCCAGCTGAAATCTTTCTAGTCCAATCTAGTGGGAGCTAGGGATGCAGCAGGAGCTTGCTGTAGGAAGAATGAAGTAGGCAATCTCTGAGTTAGCCTTTGTGGTTCTGTGATGTACCAACATCCAGAAGAGGATAGCATCTGGGGCACAGGATATGAAGATCCCCGCTGGCATTTACTCAAGGACTTTCATGGGTCTGTCAACCATGATTTCCTCCCTTCTCTGGTATGAACGCTTGTGGATTTGTGCAGCTCCCTGGACTCCTTTCTTCTTGGAAATGAGTTCGCTGTCTTTTTCTGGATTGTTATTGTCTGGGAAAACCGTGGCCCAGTTTGGCCTCGGAAGGCATCTTCGTGGGAATTAAAGGCTTTGCAATTGCTGTCATTCCAGTGGAGGCCTTTGGTAAAGAAACCCTCTCCTCATTAAAAAGCAAACAAACAAACAAACAAATGAAAAAATCCATTTCAGCCAGAAAAGAGAATGCAACAGGCAAGTGTGTTTGGGGGAGGACAGCGAGTGTCAAACATGTTTGTGTTAATGACCTTAAAGGGTTTTATCATAATTTACTCAAGGATAGAAAATACATCCTTTATCAGTTCATCCAAAAACACTGGTTATCATTGCTCTAGGGGCTGTTAAGAATGACCAGACCCCGCAACTCCTCCCCATCTGCTCCACCCCCTCCATAAGAGGTTCAGAGAAGAACAATACTTAGATAAATAACCAAGATAACTTTTTGTTAAGAAACATTATGTTGTGTGCAGCCCTTGCCTCAGGCTGTTCTCTTCTTCCAAGTCATCATAAAAATTAATTTTGTACTGTGTTTTATGACCAATAAAGCCCTTTGCACGTCTGCCATACTCTCTACAAAGGCCTGGTTGGAGTCACACCTCAAGCTTCCCGGTGACTTCACAGACGAAGTAGCGGAAGTGCACAGAGGTGAAGGGCCACCTGTCAAGTAAATCACAGAGCTAGAACTTAACCAGATTTTTCTACTCAAAGCGTGACGTAATGTTCCCCCCCACACACACCTCTCCATACCTCAACGCTATAGGACCCACGCAATCCATTGAGAGAGGTCAGGAGTGAGGAGGGGCAGGCATTCTGCAGGGAGGCCTGAACTGGAGGAGCCTTCGGCCAAGAAGGAGTTTTCTACAAGAGCAGAAACGTTCCTTAAGTGGCCTTTGGCTTCCGAGAGGCTCTGCTTCGGCTCTCCTTGACGTGGGCCCTGGGAAGAGGGGAGCTGGGGTGGAAGGGATGAGAAATGTGGAGAGGGCTGTCATTTCCATGCCGTCTGTTATCCATCCGCAGAGCCCCCGGGGACCTATTTTCGGACTTGTCTACTTGCCCAGAAAGGGGCAGGCCTGACTTTCACAGAAATTAGAAGCACATACTCGGCCTCCACGACGGCAAGGATGATGAAGAGACGCATGCTGATTCAAACCAGTGCCTTCAACACTCAGGGCAAGAAGAGCAGAGGCTTTTTTTTTTCTTGCTTAAAAGCAAAGACCCCTAATTGGAATCAGAGCTTCAGAGAATGTTAGAACTGCCGTGAATTTCAGACATGACAACCTAAATGTTTCGTTTCAAGAAGGGCTGAGGGCTGGGAGAGCTTGGCTGCAGCTGTAGAGGAATCTAGTGCATCTCGGAGCAAGGCGGGACCACATCTCTTCTGACTCCAAACCCAGTGCTCTCTCCGCCCCTTCGGAAGGTTTTCTGAGTTGGCGACAGCTCTGGCAGAGGGAGGGGAGGTTGCTCTGCTTAGGGCTAATTTCCACTCTGTGACTCTCACATTCAGGCTGGCAAATGCCTTTCTGAAATGCCTGGCAGCCTGCTCCTGTGGTCACTGCAGGAGGAGGGTAGGAAATCAAGGCTGGCACTGAGACAGCGGCCTCAGGAACGGTGTGTGCATCTGAGCAAAGCAAACCCCCGTAGGAAGGAGCTCGCTCCTTTTGCAACTATATCATACCTTTTACAAAAAGTCACTTTGAGGTCACTGTTTTTTGTCCAGTATTTCAATACATTAAATGCAATTACTTCATTGTTGATTTACCTGTCATTACAGGCATGTGTTTGAACATGATTTATTGAGTGAGTTTTGTGCCAGTTGACTTGAAATAGATTGCACAATATTCAAAGGGCCTCATTTGCTTGGCATTACATTAGAGGCACGATGATTGCAACACAAAGCAATGTAAATGAATTCTGAGAGGCTCCATCATTCATGTTGTCATGTACTGAATCCTATTATTATTTATTACCATAATTGTACTGTGTTTCCTGGGGCGATAAATTAGGACTGATGGGCCCCGCTGACAGTCAAGGGCTGGACTCGCTCTATATAATTTAATAGGGATACTGTAGGGCCTGTGTGTTTGGAGGAGATTTGGGTAATGGTAAAAAAAAAGAAAAGAAATGAATTTTTTTCTTTTACAAAAAGTATGAAAACCTTCCAAGTTCGTTCTCCCTTCCTCTTTCTTTATTTAATGCCTTGGCTTCATTTGAAGTCCCATTAAAAGCTAAACTACAAGGAAGGAAAGTTCTGTCTTCCATCATGAGATGCTTAAAACTCTCTAACTCGAGATACAGTCCAATCCACGTGGGATTCTGACGACAGGTGGCATTAACCCTTGCACCAACAGGGCATCCTTGAGCATGAAGACTCTACACTTGCTGGGGCCCCACTAGCCAACGTGAGGGCAGCCATCTTATCCTTGCGCCATATTGACGCTGATGGCGCTGCAGGCGTTCGGGTGGTGCTTCCGTAGAAACTCAAATGTGCGGCTCAAGAGCAGCGGAGCAGGAACAAAACTGAAGAAGATGTAAGCGCGCTTGCCGGGCAAGCGTCAACAGAGCGCGTCACATCACAAGAAACAAATAGTGGAGGAAGAGATCGGAGAGAACTCTCAGTTCAAGCCTGTGGTCCCATTGGTGAGAAAACTGAGAACAGAACCAGGAGGGTGGACAGAACAGATGCTAGAAATGCCCTGTCGTGCCTAGTTAAGGTTTGGAGACAAAATATCCCCCCAGAGGACATCTGGTGGAAGTTTGATCACTAGGGGCTGGTGGTATTTCAAGATGTTCTAGAAACTCCAGGAAAAGAGCCCTAACTAAAGAAAGTACATCATGGGAGCTGGTCCTTGAGTCTCCTCCCTGACCCCCCTCCTGTCCACGGTGAAGTGAGGAAGCCCCGCTGCTGCATGCTCCTGCCACCGTGATATTCCGCCCAAGCACACAGGCCCAGGCAACTATGAGCCAAAAAGATCTCTCCTTCCCTTCCTCTGGTGAGTCGTTCTCATGGGTGTTCGGTCACAGCTACATAAAAGGAACTTAACTACTCCCTCAGCGGGTATATGAACAGTGCGATCTACTGGCCTTCTGGGTAGACCAATGCTCCAGGAGTACTGAGATAACTTAAAGGATAAATCCAGATATTACCACAGGGAACAGCGAAGAAAAAAAAGCCCAACCCATCTTAAAAGTCACCATGGATCCTTCTAGAAAGGTCTATGACTATCAATGAGGTGAGGGAGGAAGCTGGGGGTCAAGTGGCATTAGTCAGGAATGTCTTCAAATCTCCGTTTAATGCAAGCCTGGGTGATCAATTTTATTCAAGGAAATAATCAATCTGCCTTTGAACTCTAGGTCAAAGGTCAGGGATTTCATAATCCCACAGAGAGTTTTGACAGTGCATACATGAGCCTCTCTGTCCCATGTCCTTATCCGATACCGTCATGAATATCCTGTGCAGGGGGTCGGGGGTACAAACTAGGGTGCCTACTGAAGGGAACTAGCAATGAGAGTGGAATTCCATTGGAGGGTGTATGCAGTTGGGATGAAACTGGAGGCAAGAGTTACACTTATATACATATTTTCCTCAGTGGAGACAGCATCGAAGTCGTTTATTGTTCAGAAGTTTAAAGGAAAGAACTCATCCCACTTGTCTGGGTTCAGCTGACTTTCTTTGTAGCATTGAATGGCTTTGTTCAGATTGATTCTGGCAGTGTCAAAAATAAATCAATGCATTGCTACATACTTGGTCTGACTTGGCTGTTAAAACAAGAGAACCAATAGTCTGGTTTTTTTTTAAAAAAATAAAAATAAAAAAGGTCAAATCCACTGAGTGTGAGCTTCCCTTCTCCTGGGTGGCACCTATAATAATAAAAATTGGCGGGAGAGAGAGCCATGCCATACAACAGGCTCACACGGGAGGTTTATTGGAAGAGGAGTGAGAACGGGCAGAGAATGGGGCAGAGAAGGGTACAGAGACTGGTCCTGGGGACAAGGGTGGCAGAAGGGGGTGGGGGAGGTGGGCAAGGCCAACCTTTTGAAAGGGAACATGGTGAATGAGAACGATGGTGCTCTTAGCAACTCCATCAGAAGACGCATCCCGTCAGGAACCCAAGGGCAGGCCAGTGCAGATGCCTGAATCCTGACCATAGCTGCTCAAATGATAAGAAATCCACCCCAAATATGTTTCCTGAAATCCTCACATTCTCCAGGCCGACCTTATGGACAACGGGACCTCACATGGTCCCTCTTGTTAGGCCACAAGCAAGACCTTCAGATTTGGCCACCAACACAAACAGCAGCCTGTGCTTTCCACGGCTGCAAATGACAAACGGTCTTGGTGTTTCTGTGTTCCACAACAGGTGGCAGTCTTCTGGGTTATGGGGTTAAAGAGCAGCCCTTGGAAGTGGCAGTCAACAAAAAGGAACAGACAAAGGCCTCAACTTCTGACATAGAGTGCTTAGGTCTTTGAACTCCCATATGCAACAGGGTTCTCCCTTCCTTTCAGGCTGCCCTTGGGCTCCTGAGATGTCTCAGGCAGAAAGGAAGTGACTTACAGTTCCACCCCATGCTGATCTCTGGGTCCAAGCCCTTCATCAAGAGATAAAGGTGAAATCATGCCATTAGCAGAAGGTTTTAAATTTGGAATTTAGCCTCTAATTCATGCTCTTTTAAAGACCCTGGCTTGTGGCCTAAGTGGATGGAGTTTCTCTCCATCAAATATTTGCTCTTGCTGGTATCCTGATTTTTGCAGAAATTAACCAAGTGCTTTTGTCTATTTATAGCGTGGTCATGGCCATATTAGTCTGTTAGAATAAAATCACCACCAAAACACGAACAAACAAGCAAAAACTGCTGACAGCATTATTAGGGTAAAAGCCCTGGTTTATAAAATAGTAGCATGAATTATAAATCTGACATTAATACAGGAAAATACCATGCAAGATTCTGAGATGTGTGCAAAGAAGAGATTTGTGCAGTCTAATGACCTGGGACAAGGTCAGAATACTCAGAAACCACTTGCTTTGTCTTTGAGTCACTGACCAATTTACCAGCCCAGGATTCATCGTTTGGGCGACTCGTCAGGCTGTAGAAGGTGACGACAGAAGAAAGTGCTGACTGGGACACTGTACCTGTCCTAAAACAGTTATGAAAGCATGGTAAAAAAAAAATGTACGGCACCCACACGTACTATCCCACGGTCTGATAAGGGCTATTTCTGTTTCAGTTTAGAGTCAGTTTACTGCAAGTTTATCCCTCACACACCTTCCTAGGTCTTTTGGATGTTCTGTGATAGTGTGATAGAAAAATAATTAGATTGTAAACATTTGCTGTGTTTAGAAACATTCTAGAGCCAGTGAGACTGCCAACAGGACTTAGACACCCCAGAAACTACATGATGGAAAGAGAGAACCAGTTTATAGAGACTCCCCTGCTTCTCTCTCCTCAGGGCTGGGATTAAAGGCAAGTGCACCACTCCTTCCTTAAAAAAAAAAAAAAACACAACAACAACAACAAAAAAAACTTCTTAACTCACATGTCCTCTTTGCCAACTCAAACGTGCTTGCTTGCTCAACCCATTCTATGGTGGGACATGTAGTCAGATCTCAGGTTTCTTCCAATAGGAAAGTCCCCCACAGCGTTCTCAGTTCATCACAGGGCTTCCCTACCCACCAATACCCATGTCCCCCGAGACTGTGCATTCTGACCCCTTCCCTGTTCACAGGAGCTGGCAAAGACAATGCCAGCCTACTATGCAACCCACCAGCCGTATGAGCGAGCCAGGAATCTCCGGATGTCCCGTTTTCCAGTATGGCGATGAATGTAGAGTCCCTGACATGCATCTTGGTGTTGTCGGCTCTTTCAGGAGCTCTGAGGCCTACAGCAGAGGAGGCCCAGATCGCCAAACTCAGCCGTGAGGTTCACAGCTCTGGAAAGAAGATGGGAAGAGTGAGCTCAGTCCCCAGGGGTCCGTGGGTTCGTGGGTCCATAGAAGAAACTGAAAAGTTTTGATGCTCTGGAATACCCCCATTCCACAAAACAGCTGTTCTCCACCTTCCTAATGCTACGACCCTTTAATACAGTTCCTCATGTTGTGGTGACCCCAACCATAAAGTAATTTTCATTGCCACTTCATAATTGTAAATTTGCTAATATTATGAATCATAACGTAAATAACTGATATGTGACCCTTGTGAAAAAGTCATTCGATCCCCAAAGGGGTCGTGATGCACGTGTTGGGAACCACTTCCATAGAACATTCCAGAATGATGGAAAGGTTTGCTGTCTGCCCTTTGACTCTTGAGCTCTGCATGTGATCATTGTCATTTCAGCAATTTTATTTTGCTCAATTTTAGATCATTTAGCAGTTGTGGCTGCCATTGATTGTCATGTGGCTAGTGACAACTGATCCATCCAGCACAGCTCTTGAATAGATAAATCCATGGGAGGGTTCTAGGAGGTTCAGGTGACCTT